>NC_143132.1:130997366-131297366 GCF_059928025.1 Delphinapterus leucas | reverse complement strand
AGACCCATCCCTGACTGAGACCTGCTTAGAGAATCAAGGGTGGTAGAACCTGGCCGGAGGGAAGGAAACCCTGGAGGAGGGATGATGCTATAGTGTGAGGGCAAAGGTCAGAAGGGAGGAGATGTGAGACCATGGATTGTTTAGTTGCTAGCTAATTTTAACTATTAAATGAAAAAATAAGATTGACCTTATGTTGAAAATTAAGGCATGACATTCCATGACTTCAGCTCGTTAACGCAGGGCCCCATCACATGTTATCAATCTCTTGCTCATTCTGTATTTTTCTACACATGGGGCTCCCACATATCCCCACTCTCCTAAATGGCCAGACCCCATCGCTGCCACTCTCATTGTCTTTCCTGTTCTATCGAGGGATCCCATCCTCCCTGAGCCCTCCCAGAACCTCTCCTCATCTCCCCATCTCTCTGCAGAACAAGATCCCCTCCCTCCCTCCCTCCCTCCCGCCCAAGGCCGACCTCTCCAACCCGGCTCTGAATGCCCCACACCCTCCTGTCTGGCCATCACCGCTGATCAGCCCCTCTCCTTTCTGCCTCTTTCATCTTCCCTCCTCTCTTATGCTTATATCCTCCTTTACTGGAAAACCTTCTCTTGATTCGGATCATTGTCAATTTCTGTCTCTCCCCGGCTCACTGACAATCAAATTAAAAGACTCAATTTTTCTACCACCCCTCACTCTTAACCTCTGGTTTCTATCCTTCATCTCTTTAGAGTGTTTTCTGCTTTGATTGTGGCAGAAGGTCGGGCAGAATCTTCCAGTCACCAACTTCCAGTTCTCACCTCTCATCTCCCTGGATATTTCAAGACCTAACCAGCTTCCATGGTTCCCCACTCCCAGCTTAATTAGGTGCAGGCATGACAGCCTGACACCCACACCCTCCTGCATTGCTCACCTCCCTTCCCTGACCCATCTCTTACCAGCCCTTTGCCCACAGCCTAAGGTTTTCCCTGTCCATTTACTATGCCTTGGGCTTGGTCCTGGATACCCATTGCCCCTACTGCCCAAATGTCCCCCCTCTTACACCCCAACTGCCACCTGCACAAATCTTCCCATATGTGAGGTCCAGCTCAATACCATCTCCTCCCTGAAGCCCCCTCACATCCCCAAATGAAAAAGGATCCCACAGATCTCTGTACCACTCCCGACAACTGCTCACAAATCTGAAACTCTGAAAAGCTCCAGGCAGCCTTCACAGAGGGGGACCCCAGCCCTGCCGGTCTGCATCGGGGAAACAGGATCCCACCAAAATCCAGGAAAGACATTTCTTGGGACTGAGTTTGTGGGAGAGGAGATACTTTAAATCGTTGATCATGTATGGCCTTGGAGGACAGTGTGGATTTAAGAATAGCCAGTCCTCAAGGCAGCAGGAGTGACTACAGTGTCAACTGGCATCCTGAAATATTGTGAATAAGAGGAGATCTTCCCCCCTACCTTGGTCCAGGCCTTTCTCTTCCTCCTCTTCCCAAGTCTTCTTCCATTCCTGCCCTTCACACTCTCTCACCCATGGCTTTCAAATTCTCAACTATATTTTATCACCATGTGAGAGGATTCAGGTTTGTACACGGTTAACACAAATCAAAGCCATGTCAGGTTGGAGAGAGATAACTGCATTTTTTCAAATTGTTTTATTGTTTTAAATTAATTTTTATACCATTTTTAAAGCTTACTTTCCAGTTACAGTTATTACCAAATGTTGGTTACATTCCGCGTGTTGTTCAATACATCCCTGTAGCCTAGATTACACCCGATAGTTTGTATCTCCCACTCCCACACCCCTATATTGCCCCTCCCCCGCTCCCCACTGGTAACCACTAGTTTGTTCTCTATGGAGAGATAACTTCTTTTTAAGGAAGGGGAAGAAACTAAAACTTACTGAGTCTGGCTTAGTTCCATGCTGGGGCCAAGCAGCATCTGATCCTCACAACATTTCTTTGCAAGAAATATCTCTATCCCACTCCAGAGTTGAGGAGACTTGGCTTCCGTGAGGTTAAAAGACTTGCCTAATGACGCTCATCTGGTATCATGAAGTCTGCAGGTTTTCATGAGATACACAGGACCTCCATATCAGTTCCCTGGGATCTCTGGAGAATCGAAGCCTTCCCACCTTGTTCTGAAGGGCTTTCCCTCTGAGGTCTGGCCTTAGACTTCCCTCCTCTGGGATCCCCTCCTTCGGGCTCCTCCACCAGCCATTCCTGCCTTCAATCTGAAGCCAAGCTGTGCCTGAAGATATGGGTCCTCCCCCTGCCCCCCCAACAAAGGCCCCATGTCCAGTCTTTGGCACTTTGTGACTTGCAGTCTCATCAGCCCCACCCACAACCCCTAGCCAGCTTAGCGATGTCAGCCGCTGGGAACTCTTTCCTCTCAACTCCCCATTCTGAGCACCTCCTCCTAAGCCCTCTTGAGGGCTGTTTTCCCAGATTATCCCTTGCAATTTTATGTCACTGAACAATTAAATGAAAATCCCTAGGGATCAAGGCAAAACATTAACATTTCTTTAGAAGTTTCCCCAGGAGAGGCTAAGGTACAGCCAGGATTGGGAACCACGCCTTGCCTGTCAGTTCATAGCTACTTTGGGGGAATAAGATATATTGCAACGGTGGGGGGTGGGGGGCGGAAACTGAGTTCCCATTTTTCTGTTTGCTTCTGTCAGCCCTGAATCCTGCCCACCTTTCAGGTCTGATAATACGTCTTTGTTCATTGGAAAGAATGCTGTAGTCACACCTTTGGTGCAGGGAATCAGTCTATAGAACCCGTTGACTCACCTGTTACCAGCTGATAAGCCTATGCCCCTTGCTCAGAGTATCAAATAAGAGACAGAGAGGCTAAAAGAGAAATCTTACCTCCTTTGGAAGCAGTTCCTCTGGTGACTTATCCATGGAGACGGATTAGTATTCCAGGTGGTAGAATCTTCCAGATGGAAAGGAAGTTCGGGTCACCACCATGCATCCCCATGGTCATTACTAGACATAGGGGGGTTCCAGCAATGAGTAGTGAAGAACATTTCCCCTCGCTTCCTGACAGCTGCCCCCATCACAGCTCCCACCCTCAGAAGAACACCCACAAGGGGTCTCCAAAGCAAGGAAGATCTTGGTTCATCCATCCAGGTCCAGAGTTGTGGCTCTGACAGTGGCCCCGCAAGATTTAAGACAGTGTTGTGTCTTTGCCCAACCACAGGCTAAAAGAAAGTGGTAATCTAATCCTAACCCTAGAAGGAGATTCTAAAAAATAAAAACGAGCTCAGGGTCAGGGTGGACCCCTGGTTCGAAGCAGGTACCAGTGTTCATCAGAAATCCAGAGATCAAGAGAGAGCAGTAAAGAATGAGGTCTTGTCATGCATACCTGACCCAGCAAAGGCAAGAGGGCATCTGAGAGCCTGAGGCAAAGGCTGTCTTTGCAAAGGCAAAGACAGGCCGGCTACGGCTTCGGTACCCAAAGAATCCTGTGGCACACACAGCAGGAGCTGCTCTCCACATCAGGCAAGCCCGGTGCTTTTACCTCCCACCAGCTGGCATCACCATCCCTTCTAATCCAACAATGTCAGGGAAGACCACATACTTCAGCCACAGCCATAGCACATATGTGGTATGTTTTCAGGAACAAATAGTAGAACCACTCAGTGAAAGAGGTTCAATGACCCCATCCTTGACAACAGTCCAAGATAAGTAAAATTTTTCATAGAATGAGGAAGGGATACTTTTTATCCTACTTAG
The DNA here is from genome assembly GCF_059928025.1 of Delphinapterus leucas. Classification (NCBI taxonomy): domain Eukaryota; kingdom Metazoa; phylum Chordata; class Mammalia; order Artiodactyla; family Monodontidae; genus Delphinapterus; species Delphinapterus leucas. The sequence goes on along the minus strand of NC_143132.1, from coordinate 131,293,637 downwards.
TTAATGTTGTTTATTTGGCTGGTTGATTGGTTGGTTGGCTGGTTGGGTGGGTTTTAGTTGTTTTAACCAGGTGCCTTGCCAGGTGCTTCTCAAAAGGGATAAAAGATTTTGTTCTCTGAATGGCTTAAGGCTTAAAATATCAGAACAAGAGCAGTTTTTAAAAGCTTTAACAAGTTCCTGAGTAGATTTGAAGTTCATAAGAGGCCCATGAGGACAAGAAGGAAGGAAAGGCAAAGTCCCTTCCTCCTCTCATAGGTCCAGTTTTCTGGTAGCAACATGCAAAAATAGAAGAGCCCTGAGGGTATTTCCTGAAGTCTGGGGCTGCCCCACAAATGTCCTCTCCACAGCTGTCCTGAACCACAGCCTTAGAGTTTAATTGTGTGTGTGAAAGAGAGCTAGAACCACACCATGAGTGACTGTCAGAAAGGGGTTCTATTATGATTTCTTAGCCAAGGTACTCCCAAAGTGAAAAGAAATTTGAGGTTCAGGATTTCCAGTGAAAATATAATCTTTCCAGGTTGTAAGCTGCTTGAAGACAGAGATTATTTCTCATGAAATTTTATTCTTCCTACAGCATCTGGCAAAGGGCTTTGCAGAGAATTTGAGCTTAAGAATACATGATGGATGAATGAATGAATGAATGAATGAATTCATGGATGAGCGCATGAATCTGTTAACGTTTGACTATGAGAGTATACCAACATGTGCTGGATGAATACACAAAGATATAAATAAATACACAAGTAGATGTCACATGCTTGCATTTGTTAATGAGGGAATGGATGAGGTGTTTGTTCCCAGTATGTGTGGGGTCAACAAAGTCATTGGGCAAGGCTTTGGAAAACAGAGGTGACACACTGGAGTCCTCTTATATTAAGGATTGGATCCAGAGGCCACTCTTAAGCCCTCATGAGTTCTTTTCACCTTACTGGGGCCACCGTGGCTCTAGCATCAGGAAACTGCAAGCCCAAGATGCTAATGTTCATCAATTCTTCTAGGAATGAATGGTCAGATCCTGGAAGATTGCTCCACACCGTACACCAACACATTTACCCCCAGAATATAGTGGTTAATAGGACCAAGACTGATGATGGATGCTTATAGAAATCTCTTCCCAGCAGGGAAGCAAAGTTAAAAGCAGAAGTTTCTTTAGGGAGAAGAGAATCAGAATTAAGTGAATGGAAGTCAATGGTACAGAACTAGAGTAGCTGGTTACCATTGTCTCGCTACCTGATGGGAAAGTTGCCGGGGCCTCCATTCCTCAGACACTGCAGAAGGCTCTTTAATGAACTGTGCATGATCTACCTCTCCTGTTTTCAATATATTTCATTGATTTCCAATTCTTCCATCATGACAAATTGCTTTATGATACACAGGTTAGAGTGAATAAGCAGGCAGCTCCCCTGATATCGGCCATATTTGAGATGAAATCTTCCCGAAGAGACTGGAGAGAATTCCTCCCAGGGCTCCCTTGTCTTGAGAGTCACATTTATAAATAATCTCCTGGGACAGGCAATTCCCTGAGATAACTTTTGGAGAATATTCCTTTATACATTCTTAGCATCCATTTCAGAGGATGACATTTTATGGTCTAGTCTCCAAGTTTGAAGGATACATTCTGTTAGGAGCTTACAGATCCCTATACCTTGCTGGCAGCCAGAACTCTACCTGTTTTTCCAGGATAAAGTACCTCAGAGCAATGTATTGTGATGGGAAAATAACCATTTTGAAACAGTTCCAGGTTTGACCCCCAGCTCTGCCTTTCCCTTGATATGTGTCTTTGGGCAGGTTATTTAACCTCTGAGTCTCAATTTCTTCAATCATAAAATAGAGATAATAATATTACCTACATTGCAAGGGAGTTTTTATATGGATTCAATCTCTTAACGTTGAAAAGTCCCTAATAGCTTTCAATTAAAAGTAGCAGTTGGCAGGCTTCCCTGGTGGCGCAGTGGTTGAGAGTCTGCCTGCCGATACAGGGGACACGGGTTTGAGCCCCGGTCCGGGAAGATCCCACGTGCCGCGGAGCAACTGGGCCCGTGAGCCATGGCCACTGAGCCTGCGCGTCTGGAGCCTGTGCCCCGCAACGGGAGAGGCCACAACAGTGAGAGGCCCGCGTACCGAAAAGAGAAGTAGCAGTTGGCTATGACAACTAGGATAGGACAGAGCTCTCTGCTTTGCTTCACATGGTTCTTCAGTTCTGCTCTACCAGAACTACCCACACTAGTGGCCTTTCCCTCTGGAAGACACAAGAACTAATTTTTCTTCCTTTTGTAAAATTAATTATGCTTGTGGTGGACATGTTTAATGACTTTCTTTCCCCACTTTGGCATAAGCTCCGTGAGGGCAGAGACCATATCCGACCTGTTACTCACAGTCATCCCCATGCCTAGTCATGCAGGCTCAGTAAAAAACTGTTGGGATGAGTCACTGCACCTTAAGGATGCACTAGAAACCTCTTTGGAAATATCTGGAGGGGAGGTCACTGCAGGCGACTCCCCAGCAGGATGTACAGCTTCCATTGATTCCTGGAAAGGGAACTGCTGATAAACTGTGGTTGTGCTGAAAGGCCTGAGATTGATATAATCGTCTTTTTATGTAGACCCCAAACCTACAGCTCACCATGACCTTAGTAGTCCCTTTGGGAACAGGCAACAATACAGTGCCCCTGGTATACCACCTAGTGACCTTGCTTCATTATAGGCTGTAAGTGAGTATTGAGCTTTCTGGAAGTGGACACAACCCTATGAAGCACTGAGTTCCTATGGAAAGACTAGAGAAGAAAGATATTTGGGTTAGAAGTCAAAGCAACACAGTTTTACTATAAGCTCTATCAATAATTTTTAATGGCACCTTAGTCAAGCCGTTTCCCCTTCTTGGACCCCAGGTTATCAAGCTTTAAAATGAGGACATGAAGTAGCTAAATTCCCTTGGCCCTCCCAGCTCCAACAGTTCATAATTTTCTCATTCTATAGACCCCTGCGTGCATGTCTTTCATCAATCAGGGGAGTGTAAGCGATGGTTTTGCATTTTTCACAATTTCATATCCCCTGAGGATGATAAGTTTCACAGTTTATGGACTTGCCTTTTCTCAGCAGTTTGGTGCTGGTTGGTTGTAGTTGTTTTGTTGTACTACACCAGAGCCTAATCAATCACGTTGAGGTGGTCTTACTTGTCTGCTTGTGTCTTGCCCCTCGCCCCGCAGCCATGCTGCAGGCAGTGCGAGCCCTGATGATTGTGGGCATCGTCCTGAGTATCATTGGCCTCCTGGTGTCCATCTTCGCCCTAAAGTGCATCCGTATTGGCAGCATGGATGACTCTGCCAAAGCCAAAATGACACTTACCTCCGGGATCATGTTCATCATCTCAGGTAAACAAGGAGCCTGGGGTTCCCTCTCTCAAATGCGCGTCCAGGAATGTCAAAGCAAAATCATTCTGGCAGAGGACAGGGCTTCTCCCTAGTGAGCATGGTTTGAACATGGATCAGAGCTTTACACGCTGGGATTCAAGATCTGAGATTAAGGCTCACTTACACTCTACAGAATTATCATGAGTGCTGGTGTCCCTCTTAGCTGCCACCCCCGCCTCATTATGAGAGATTCTCAACTCTAGGCAGACATGTGACTCAATCCCTAAAGGCATTATTTTGGTGAGACTTTAGAAAATGATTTTAAGGGAAAAGCCCTTGACATCATCAAAGGACCGGGCCCAAAATATTTGTACTACTGACCCCTGGTCCCACGATGGAAAATCTCTTTCTGCGCACATACAAATCCTTCCTCAACTGGAGAGATAAGAGAGTGTAGGCACCTAGCACAGGGTCTGACTCATAGTGGGAATTCAATAATCAATGCTTGGATTGACCATCCTGTTATAGGAACAGAATATTCTGCAGCCTGCTCCTCTAAACTCGTTTAAACATACATTGCCTCACAAACAATGTGATCCATTTAAAGCTGACTCTGGAGTTTTCTTGCTGTTGCCCACAGGTCTCTGTGCAATCGCTGGAGTGTCTGTATTTGCCAACATGCTGGTGACTAACTTCTGGATGTCCACAGCTAACATGTACACCAGCATGGGTGGGATGGTGCAGACCGTCCAGACCAGGTAACCCCCTAATCTAGTCTCAGTATTCCGTGGTGAACATTGTTGTAAAAATCCGATTAAACACGTATGCCTAATGTGACTGTCAGCACCTGAAATAGCAAAAATTTATCAGAGGCAACCATGCCATATCATAAATCAACAATGATCTGTAAATTCATAAGCTTCATTTCAGTGAAATATCCTTGGCGATATGACTTGAGGCTGATCTGACATTTGCATTGAAATACAGCGACAGATCACAGTATTTATCTACCACTCTTACACAGGCCCCATTGTGGTGGCAATGAAACAGGCACTGCTAACCCAAGCTTGTAAATGAGCATCACCCCCACGTCTCTAGTCCATGACGGGAACCCAGCTAGGGACAGGGCAAAGCTGGAATCGAAATGAGGGAGGTGCGGTACAGATGAGAAAAGTAATGTTTCTTCCTTGTACGGCTGCTCTTTCTCTCATTCATTCATTCATTCATTCTACAAACGTACCGAACATACAGGCACTCTTCTGACGTCTGGGGATAATGACAAGGTCCTCGTTCTCACGGAGGTCACGGTCTAGTGGAGGGAGATGAAACCTCACTGTAATTTGGTGTCGGAAGCAGAGTAGAACTTTTCAAAGATGGAAGAGCAATTCCAATACCTATATTCATTTAGCCACTTCAAAGGGATGTATTTCATAGCAAGAAGCAGCAGCAAATTCCTGAAGGAGAAAGATCTTGTTCTGGGAGAGCAATGTAAATATTATACCTAAGTGACCCATCATCTGTGGAGTGGATACACTTGGTATTTCTCTAGCAGCACCATCATGGGAGACAGATGAGCGTGAGCATGTGATAAATCCATTACTCTCTGGCTCCCTGGAGCTCCACTCGCCACCCATGTTCCTGCTTTATTTCAAGAATAGGAAAAAATGTGATCCCCATAAGCTGCCCTCATCCTCCTTTACCGTCCCCTCATGGTCTCTTGACTACAAGGGCAACTTAGAAGCAAGCTGGTCAACTCGTCCTGGTTTTCCTGGGATTTTCCCAGTTTTAGCACTGATAGTCCCAGATCCTGGGAAACTTCTCTGTCACAGGCATATCAGGATGGTTGGTCACCCTATTTTGAAGAGCTCGCCTTGGCCGCAGTATCTGGGTGCCTAGTGTCACTGCCCCTGCCCGAGGAGTCACCCACCCGCCTAGCACCCAGCGCTAATGCCCGCCATCACTCTCTTACACTGTCTCCTTAGAACATTCCCGTGTCCCTTGGGCAGGCAACTTCAGAGATTTTGTTCTCAGACAATCCTGTTTTGATGTAATTGAGTCCCATTGGAGGCAACCCTCTAAGGAGAAGGGCACCAGCCTTGGTGGACTGGAATTCAGTGTGGACTGGAACAGAAGCACCATGAGGGTGGGGTCTGTGTCCATTTTGTTCATCCCTTTGTCCCAGTGCCTGCCAGTGCCAGGCACATAGTAAGAGCTCAATAAATACTTGTTGAACAAATGAGTAAAGAAATGAATGAAAGAATGACTGGTCTCTTCACATTAGTTCTTTCTAAACTTAATGCTCCTACCGGCATGGACGGTTACCAGGGTTACTTGAGTTAGAGATTTATCCACAGTAAAAACCCAAGAGACCAAAATTCCTTCTGAAATAATAACTTGAGACTGATCCCCTAATCTCTCAAACTTCTCTTACCGAACCTTCAAGACACTTCCCTTTGCCAATAGGGAGGGAGGGGGATTTCCTGAGATGTTTCTCTGAAATTAGAAGTTTACAATTAATTCTATGCCTGAGTGATGCTAGGGGCCTAAGAATCCCACAGCTTTTTTGCTGAGTAGCTTCAGTCCCAATTCTATTCTCCAGGACACTTGATTCAGTTGACTGCAACCCAAAGGGCTGTGTTCAGGGGCGGGCTGGGATAGATGTAGAATCCAAAAGTGGGGACAGAGAGGATGGGCATGGCCAGGTTCACTGGGTAGAGCCCGGGGAGTTGAGTCAACCACATTCACAGCCACCATCTCCCCACCCAGGTACACCTTTGGTGCGGCTCTGTTTGTCGGCTGGGTCGCTGGAGGCCTCACGCTAATTGGGGGCGTGCTGATGTGCATCACGTGCCGGGGCCTGGCGCCCGAGGAAACCAAGTGAGTCTCCCCATCCCAATGCAATCAGATGTTTTATCCGAGTCCATTTTAACATATCATTTGCAGGCAGAATGATCAGTATAGGTACATGAAAGAACTCTACTGACAAGAGGATCATGAACCTTATCTTTTACGAGGAGACCTAAAGAACAGAACAGGCCTATTTCAGCCTGAGCAGATTTAGAAATGATGCTATTGAAGGAAAAACCCAGCCCTCTAGGTTCCCCCCCTTACTCCAGTATTCTGTAACTCAATGGTCCTCAGCTGGGAGCAATTTTACCCACCTCCCACCCCCACCCACCCCTGCCCTGGTCCCCAGGAGATATTGGGCAACATCTGAAGACTCTTGATTGTTACAGCTTTGGGGTGGAAGCATTGGGTGATACTGGAATCTGGTGGGTATAGGCCAGGGATGCTGCTAAGTATCGTACAAAGCACAGGACAGGCCCCTACAACAAAGAAGTGTCCGTTCCAAAATGTTAGTAGCACTGCCGGTGAGAATGCCTGTTGTACCTCTGTAACTGGGCCTGGGGTTGGAAGACCTGGATCCCAGTCAGGTTCTCCTGCTCACCAGCCCCGTGACCTCTAGCCAGTCATTTGCCCTCTCTGAGCCTCTGTTACCTCATCCACATACTAAGCAGATTAGGGGAGATGGGTTGCATGTAAATACCTCCCAGCTCACAAATTCTATGATTCTTTGGCATAACCATGTTCCCCTGGACATCATTTCTGGTTCAGCTTCATCTTAATTGATGAACAGAGGGAACTCACTAGTCACTAACCCCCCAGCTCTAATACAAAGCAAGAAATTCTGCTCTACCGCAGAGGCTGAAAAGCCAGTGTCCCAAAGCCCAGGGAAGCAACTGTCTCAGTTTGCCGAGGACTAAGGGTTTCCTGGGACACTGGACTTTCAGTGCTAAAAGTCAGACATCCTAGGGAAAATGAGTAGTTTGTCCTCCTACCAAATACATCTATGATCATAGAATGTTTCTTTTGCTTTCAGCTACAAAGCCGTCTCTTATCACGCCTCGGGCCACAATGTTGCCTACAGGCCTGGAGGCTTCAAAGCCAGCACTGTCTTTGAGTCCAACACCAAAAACAAGAAGATATACGATGGGGGTGCCCGCACAGAAGATGAGGGACAATCTCATCCTTCCAAGTACGACTACGTGTAGCCCTCCAAGACACCTCGGCAGGAGCAGAAGAAATCCCCCAACTAGAGCTCACCCAAAAACAAGGACATTTTACCTTGATTTCCCATTGCTTTTGACTCACAGTTGGAAGTTAGAAAGCCTTGGTTTCACCTGTGGTGAGGCCAGATGGTCTTGGACACTGGCCTCTGTCTCTAAATGTTCCATCACAAAACAGCTGAGTTAGCAGATGTGCATTAGAGGCTATAGCCCACATTTTCCAATCCTCTTATTTCTTTTTTTTTTAACATAACCTTTTTAATCTGATGATAGAATGTGGTTTGAATTCCTATCAATCACTTAGATAATTTAGGCAGACTATCCCTCCTCCTTCTAGCCAATGGCCCATTGATGATCTATTTCCCAACTCATCCCCCAGAACAATTCTGAAAGGAAAAGAAGAGTCAATCAAAAGATATCATTTTCTGCCATTTGGTTTTTGCCCCTTCCCCCCACCCCCGCCCTAACTTGGCTACTAATAACACTGACTGAAGGAAAGTTAGTAGGGAAAAACATTTATCGTATCTGCAGCTCATTATCTGAGTTTTCTTACACTATGATCTTGAACATTACTTGGACCAAAGTGATTTCAGTTTGAGGAAACCACCCTTCTCCACTTCTGCTAACATCTGCTAATTCTAGCTGGACTCCCCACTGCGGGTCCTCTTTCTGCCACAGGCCAGAAACTGTCCCTAGAGGAATGAGAAAAGAATTTTTTTCTTTTTTCTTTTTTTGGTAATCTAAATATATTTGGTATTCTAAATATACTTAGAATAAATAATGTATTAGTGAAATGATACACTGTCTCTGTGAATTAGCCTCACCCCTGCACATGAATAGAAGAAAATGAAAAAAATAATTGCTCTGATGTTGTATTGTACTTTGTAAAATCACATTTAAGTCCAAATTTCATGAAATGCTCACTGATCCTATTTCTTTCCCTTTGAGGTCTCCTGGGCTCTGATTATAGATGATAGAATCAGTGTAATCCATGTAAAAACCAAATAATGGAACACAGCAGGTCCTAGGAAGCGAGTTGAAACTGGTTCTTTTTTTAAAAAGTGATGAGCCTGAATGTAATATTTCCAAGTGACAGGTGTCCACACTTCCATGGCTGCAGGCCACTAAGAGTTGAGGGTAGCACTTACTTGGCACTGTGGTCAGCTTTGTGACCCTGAAAGCTGGTCCCTTCACTAAAGTCATCTTGAGTGGTTGGACCGTTGGATGTTCGAGAACTCTTTGCAGCCACACGCCTTCCCTGTGTTTGCATCACTACTGCCAAAAGCCTAACCTCCTTCTTCCAGGCCACCAGAATCCCATCCCAGCACGAGAGCCAGAATAGGCGCCCCCCAGGAAACTGAGGTAAGGCCAATCTCTCAAAACTACCTAGTCAGGGAACAGTGCTGGCACTGGGGGAATCTGACCATTGGGTTATTCTTTGGAGGAAAAAAGTCCTCAGGCCAATAGTGCATATGAAAGTGGCCTCCAAGGAGATGGGTGAATATTCATAGGGGTCTTCAGGCTGTAAAGACTACGTTGGGGGGGGGGGAGACCAGATCATGGCCCATTAAACAGAGAGGACTTGTGTTCACCAAGAATCCAAACAGTAAACCCAGAGACACTTCTCAATGAGACAGCAGTGGTTTTAGGCCAAACCACATAAGAGCGCTCATGAAAATCATTGTCTAAGATGGGGTAAAGGATGAACAGATAAAATCAGGATGGACCTGGAGATTATCATACTAAGTGAAATAAGTCAGAGAGAGAAAGACAAATATCATATGATATCGCTTATATGCAGAGTCTAAAAAAAATGATACAAATGAACTTATTTACAAAACAGAAACAGACTCACAGACAGAGAATGAACTTATGGTCACCAGTGGGGAAGAGTAAGAGGGAGGGACAGATTGGAAGTTTGGGATTGACATGCACACACTGCTATGTTTAAATTACATAACCCACAAGGACCTACTGTAAAAAAATAAAATTAAAATTAAAAAAAAGTCAGCAAGGGCATGCACACACACACACACAAAGTGGAGGTTGGGAGAGAGAAAGCTGAGCAATGTAGGACATGGACATTGTTCAGGGTTCTCAGGGTTTGAGTGGAAGGCCATGAACACAGTGAACTCTCCCCCGCACCACCACCAAGTCCCTAGTCAGGTCTGAGGCCCTGAGGTGTGGCTCAGCTGGGTTTTTAATTAGCACATTCTCTATCCAACACTTAATTGTTTGAAAGCCTCCATGTAGTTAGAGTGTGCTTTGTAAATTTTTTTTGTTGCTGCTCTGTCTTATTGTACATGCACTGAGTATTGACCTCCATGTTTTGTTACTTAAATATTAAAGATACTGTTTTCTCACATTCGAACAGCTTCTGCTCTTTTTTCCTTAGCTTCAGAATGTGGAGGTGGGAGTCTCAGCACCTCAAAGCCGAGTGCATCTCCCTGGGGTGTTTCTGTTTGCAGAACCTCTGTCTTCTCAGCAGCAGCCTGGCTGCCTGGAGGCCAGCCAGGTCTGATCCAGTCCAGTTAGCAGTTCCTGCAACTTGGGAAGCCTGAATAAAAAGGGATTCCCAGAGCTGCCGGGCATGCAGCATGGGATCCAAAAACCAAGTTTAGCCTGTCTGACCCTGAGTGTGCCAGCCTGAAGTGTCTAATGTCATTGGTAAGCCCATGAGCTAGTAAAACAAGAGAGTCAATGCCTGTCCCCTTAGTGACATCAAGGTCTGGCTTGACCAGCTCCATTAGCCATACTCACTGAGGCTGCATCAGGCTATGGAAACAGCATGCTCTATAGAAGCAGAACATCCCAATCTCAAATCCAGGCCGCACCATTTCCCAGCTGTGTTAGCTTGAACAAAACACTTAACCTTTCAGAATCTCAGTTTCCTTATCTACAGAATAGGCATAATAAGGCTAATGGAATAATGTGAGTAAAGGATCTATTTAAGTGAAAACATCTGACTTAAACAACTTTAAGACAACCAGGGCCTTGGCTTGTGTAGCTAGCATATGAGGACAGGATTGGTTTCAGGCACAGAAGGATCAAGGAATATGCTCAAGACCCTACCTTTTTCTGCTCACGTCTCAGTTCTGCTTTCCTCTCAGTCGGTGTGTTTCTCAGGCAGGTTGTTCCCACAGGCTAGCAGTGATGGCTGATCATATTTCCAGGCACAGGCCATCTTTCAGCTCGGGAAACTTGCCAAAAAGGAGGTATCTCTTTCCTGATATCTGTAGGAGAAAAAAATCCTGATAAAACTCATTGGACTATTTGAGTCATGAATCTATTCCTATCCAGGTATCCATCCATCATCTCTTCCTATAGCCAGAGCAATGGTATTTAGCTTGGCCAAGCCTGGGTCCCACAGTCAAAAGGTGGAGATGGGGACTTCCCTGGCGGTACAGTGGTAAAGAACCCGCCTTACAATGCAGGGGACGCGGGTTTGATCCCTGGTCAGGGAAGTAAGATCCCACATGCCGCGGGGCAACTAAGCCCACATGCCACAACTACTGAGCTTGCGCGCCTGGACGACAGCCCGCGTGCTGCAAACTACAGAGCCCACTTGCCCTGGAGCCTGCGGGCCACAACTAGAGAAGAGAAAATCCTGTGCCCACGTGCACCACAATGAAGAGTCCGCGTGCCACAACTAAGACCCGACGCAGCCAAAAATAAATTAAATAAATAAATAATAAATAAATCTTAAAAAAAAGAAGTGGAGATTTGTCATATACCACAAAGACTATATCCTAAGGACCCAGAGTCCTTAGCAATCAGGCACTCATTGCTTTGCCTTGATTTTATTTTTTTTTAACCTTAGTAGAAGGTTAAATCAGATTACACTGATTTCTAACCTTAGTAGAAAACTAAGGTTAAGGATATTTTGAAGACTGTGCGAAAACAGTATGTGCAAGTCATAATGTACAAGCTCAAAATATGACTCATCACTGTTATCCATAAAAATCCCTGGGGAATCCTGAGGAGTGGGCTAGTGTTTTGCTGTCATTCATGTTGAGGTCCAAAAGAAAGAGGGTTAAATCAATGTTTCCATGGGATGCCCAGTTCTTTTACCTTTTTTCTTGGGTAATATTCAGCCCCATCCTGCCACCACAGATATTATACAGGGTCAACCACTGCAATGACTACAATTTGCGCCAAAGTGCCTGGTATCTCAGAGTTGGAGCATTTCATTGGAGAGAGCACTGGACTTGGAATCCAGTCTCTGGGGAAACCTGAACTTCTGGTCCCAACTCCATGGCCAACCAGTTATGTGACCTTCAGGGATCAATCACAATGATTCACCAACATGTTTTCATTATTTTGTTTCCTTATCGAGTCCTTGGGATTATCAGTAAGCATTTAGTGCTTTACATACCTTATCTCTAATCCCCCAACAACCCTGATGTCTCCTCATCAACCTCCACCCTGTGACCAGTCTGAGTGGCCCAAAGCTCCCAGATACTTGTCAGGAACCACACACTAGCAAACATACACTCACTGATACTCACACAGACTCAGTCAGCTGTATCTCTGGGTCCTCAGCAGCACCCACAGTTTCTTTGATTTTTCAGTTCTCAGGCATTTGCATACACCTCAGAGCTGCTTTTGAACTATTCCATTCGTCCAGCTGAAGCCAGGCTGATTTATCATCCTTCCCAATCCACCCTGAGGAAGGAAGGGGATTATTTTCTTCAGAATAGCCCAAATTAATATGAAATGAGTAAAAGAGGAATTAGGAGTAGGGATAAACAGAGTTTCCTTTTGGTTTAGTATTTAGTGCAAGACACTATATCGTGGAGAAATAATGTCACTAAAGTTCTTCAAAAGTATTCAAATCCTATTCTGGAGCAAAATTATTTAATTTAGATACAGAAAAAAGGGTCTAACAGTGATGGTTTTCAGTATGCATAGCACCACAATACTCAGTACTAAAGGCAGCTACTACCTAATGATCAAATAAGATGAAAACCCTTAGCCACCCCTACTATAGGATTGCTAAAAGAAATCAGAGATTTCTTCCTTGGAGAACCTTCCAGGGAGAGTTGGGACCTGCCTGGAGATGAGGAACGTACAAGTCCCTTCTATAGAAAATATCACATTTTGTCTTATCTTTTAACTTAGATTTTGGGAGGAAATGTAAAGATAATGTAAAACCTAATATGAAAAAGCCTAAAAATATTTGTTATTTAATCCAGCAATTCTTTTTTTCACATCCTCTAAGGAAATAATCATAAATATTTATGCCCAAAGATATATATCAATTGTTTGGAATAGTGAAACTGCATCATCTTAAAATCCAGCTAGAGGAAGACTTACATAAATAATAGTTTATACATGTAAATTAATACACAGCCATTAAATTCTTAAGATTTTTTAAAATATTAATTCTTTTAAATAGTGCATTGAAAAATGCCCTGGAAAGAAATATATTCCAAAATATTTTAAAGTGGTTGTTTTTATAGTGATATAATGATTCTTTTTCTTTATTTGTACTTCTCAGTACTTTCCAAATTTTCTTCAATGAGAATATCTTCATTTCCTATCCAGAGGAAAAACACAAACCTAAGAACTTATGAAGGATCAAAAACTTGAAAATAACATCCAGAAATGGCACAGTATGAATGTACTTAACTATACACTTAAAAATAGTTAATATGATAAATTTTATGTTATGTGGTTTTTTTTACCACAATTTAGAAATAATAACATCCAAGCAGGAAGTCCACAAGGGCAGGTGCAGCCTGTTACCTGGAGACCAGACCATCTCAGACAGCTTGGAGGGAGGAAGCTGATAAGTCCTGGCTGAATAGAGCCCTCTGTTTATTCTGAACCAATAAAATAAAATGCTTATGAGCCCAGAAACTGGACCTCTACTGAGTTGTTTTAGTTTTTCCCCTTTGGAGACACTTTGGCATTCATTTCTCCATTTCATCACCTCTACTCAAACTTGAAAATGGGAGACAGAGGCCTACACCCCGATAGTGGGCAAGGACCAGAAAAGAGTCAGGGGGAGCTAGAACAAGTGTTGGAGTCCATACGCAGGTTTAACCTCTTACTTTCTCCCCAAGGCCACACGTTTCCACCCCATTTGCCTCCCTGGTTCCCAACGCCTTTTTCTGGACAAAAGGGCCAACTCAAAAGAGCGAGGACAAGCTTGCTGCGGGGCAGGTGATCTAATGTTGGCAGGTGGCCTGGACCTTCACTCTCCTGTGTAGGGAAGTATCCAGAGCAGACCGTCAGTTCCCAAGCCTTCAATACCTGAAACACATCAGACCTGCATCTGGGAAAGAAGGGGCTTGGTAAAAGCCATATGTCTTGTATCTAAAGAGAAGACTTTAGGGGCCTCAATGACTTTCTCAGGGTTTCTAAAATATAATCTGAATCTCAGTTGGTGTGTTACCCTTAGACTCCACTCAGAGATGTTAGGCAAAATTTAGTAGCCTTTTTTTAATTGGGAAAGTAACGTTTTAGAAACCCAGGTTTACATAAAAGTGAAGAAAACGAACTAAACTCCCCTTTCCTGAACAGACATTCGATATTAAGAGAAAAGCATTGATGGCAGAACTGAATGATGATGAACGATCTCTTCGAGCCTTAAAAAATATATAGAAAATTACTAATATTAATAGTACTATCAGTATCATCTACTGAGATCTAGTAGATCTCCGACATAGCTTCAGGCCCTTTTTCTACACTAGCTCCAATCCTCAAAATAACTCAGGAGACAAGTATTATTATCCTCATTTCACATATGAAGACACCAAGGCTCAGAGAGGTTAAGGGTCTTGCCTAAGTAAGGTGATCAACTGTCCTGGTTTGTGATAAACTGTCCTGAGTTTAGCACTGAAAGTCTTGTCTTCCAGGAAACCCCTCAGTCCTCAGCAAATTAGGACATCTGGTCACCCTATGCCAAAGCTACATAGCTAATAGGAAAGCATGGACTCCAACCAAGGTTTGTCTGCCTCCACACCTCACTCTCTTTCCACTATGCCAGAGTGAATCCCACTAAGGCAAAATACATACATAAATACAGACAAAGGAGGGAAGGAAGGAAGGAAGGGAGAGAGGGAGGGAGGGAGGAATAAGTCTACTTTAAAGGAAAAAGTAATTGCCTATGAAACCAAGAAGCATAATACTTAAAACAACATACTGTAAATTTCAATCTTTAATTCTCTGATTTTAAACAAAATGTCAAAAAAGAGCAAATCTGGTCTTCCCTGGTGGTGCAGTGGTTGAGAGTCCGCCTGCCAATGCAGGGGACACGGGTTTGTGCCCCGGTTCGGGAGGATCCAACATGCCACGGAGCAGCTGGGCCCGTGAGCCATGGCCGCTGAGCCTGCGCGTCCGGAGCCTGTGCTACGCAATGGGAGAGGCCACAACAGTGAGAGGGAGGTGAGGGAGGTGAGGTGATGGAGGTGAGGTGAGGAGAGGGAGGTGAGGTGAGGGAGGTGAGGGAGGTGAGGGAGATGAGGTGAGGGAGGTAAGGTGAGTTTAGGGAGGTGAGGAGAGGTGTGGGAGGTGACGGAGGAGAGGTGAGGGAGGTGAGATGATGTGAGGGAGGTGAGATGATGTGAGGGAGGTGAGATGATGTGAGGGAGGTGAGGTGAGTTGAGGGAGGTGAGGAAGGTGAGGTGAGGGTGGTGAGGTGATGGAGGTGAGGGAGGTGAGGGATGTGAGGTGATGTGCGAGAGGTGAGGTGAGGGAAGTGAGGGCGGTGAGGTGAGGGAGGTGAGGTGACTGAGGCGTACCGCCAAAAGAAAAAAAAAAAGAGCAAATCTATTGTAAATGGTGGACAGAAGATGGTGGGGATGGAGGAGGACATTAGGCTAGCTCTTCCCTCTGAGCTGATACATTCAGCCTCTGCAAAATTCTCAGTGTGCTGTGTGACATGGGCGCATGTTTAAGGCTGAGGAGACCTGTGGTGTGATGCCAGAGGGTCAGGGAAGGCCCAGAGCCCCCAAAGGGCATTCTCTGCAGGTGAAATCCCTGATCCCTCCAGTGGTGACAGCCAAAAACCACCCAAAGGTCACTGAGATTGGGTTTGGGTTGAGGCACATTTCATCTCAGCACTAATCTTATGTTAGAGCTCCCCAACACTCTGGGTTCTGAGTCAATTTCCATCAATCGAGAGTTTTTTCATTCCTTTCTTGTCTGAAGTGGAGCTGGATGTGACCTGCTCATTCTAGTCTCAGGTTTGTGACCAGTCCAGGCTTTTCCTGTTATCAAAGCTGCCACCCTTAGCCCTCGTTGACAATAAAAACCTTATTTATTTTGTTCAACAATCCAACTTGAATTTCCCTAAAGAATTTTTTGAAGGGTAAAATATCAAACATATTAATCATGTAGGACTTTGCCGCCCATACTTATTGCCCAAAGGAGGACAGTTGCCATGGCAATGGCTCTGGTAAGGAGGATGGAGTCTGGCTGAAGGGTGAATAAAATACCATAATAGGGCATAGGCCACCCAGCTAGCCCCCCCTTATGATACTGGGAGTGTTTGCCCAAGTCTTAGGAGTTAAGTCATAATTAAGAGAGAATGAGAGAAAGAAAAATGTCCAACAAGCGTTTTGAGGGATGGAGGTGGGGCATCAGAATGGGTGGGTGTATGTGACTGTGTTTTCTCCTGAGGGCTGGAAAACCCTCCCACCACTAGCCCTTGTGCAGACAGATCAGCCCTATCCATCTGCAAAGGGGCACAGCCAAAGGGGCAGAGAGAAGCCAGGGAAGGGTTCACTGGAGAGCTGGCATTGGAATGACCCTCCTGGCCTCTCTGGCAACATACTCCAAGTCACTACCGGATTCATTCTCTGTGACCCAGTGGTCCCTTCCTGGGAATCTGCCCAAAGGAAATCATCCTGACTCCAAAAAAAGCTTGTTCTGTGGCTAAGGGAACCATCAGCTGAAGGTATTTCGTAGTACTTTTGATAGTATTATCACACCAGATATATGTCTTTCCATGTGCAAGAAATACTAGTGAAATTGGTGGGAGAAAGCTGAACAAAAATAAAATTTTACCTTCTAAAAAAAGCAAAATTCAGCCCCTATGGAGAGAATAAGTTCTCCACTTGCAGAATTTGTAACATTTCTGTGCACCAACCCACATTCTCATTACTGCCAGGGCTGTGCCTATCAAAAGAATATCTGTGCAATGTGAGGAAAAAGGGTTTGTTACCAAAACCCACCAGCAAACATCTGTCTAGATGTATTGATGCAGTTGCTGGCTTTCAGTATGATTTTACTTTCTTCTTGGACTTTTCAAGGCATAACATAGATGTTCAAGTTACAAAATAACATGTTTTAAGGCAAATAAGTAAGTTTAAAGCAGGGGAGTTGATAGGTATTCATTCTTCCGCCCTTAAGAAGTTCTGAATAGCAACAATGTAACTAGCCTTCTGCCTTAAATTGTTATTTTCCTTACAACCATTTTACTGAACTTGAATAAGTGGCAGATTTAATGGAAAAAATTTCCTGCTTTATTTGCACTTTTTATTTAACATTATTCATATGATTCTTATTATCCTCTCCCTCTATTATATTTACAGATATGGCAGATGTGAGCAGGAGACTATTAATATTTTGCTCTGAACTTGGCATCCAGACTTAAAATTCTCCCCTCATTCCCTTGTTGGTTGCACAGTTCTTCAAATCAACAGTTGCTAAATTAATTGCAATTTCACAGGGTGTTTAAATATTTGAGACCATTGTGGCTGAATGGTTGCTTGGTAATCAGCCCAAGACCCAAATCAAACACACGTTGTGTTTATGATTTTTTAATTTGCTCTTGAAGCCAAAATGTCAATACCTTCCTTTCTTTTCAATTTTTTTAATTGAAGTATAGTTGATTTACAATGCCGAGCCAATGTCTGCTGTACAGCAAAGTGACTCAGTTATACATACATACATGTTCTTTTTTATATTCTTTTCCATTATGGTTTATCACAGGTTATTGAATATAGTTCCCTGTGCTATACATTAGGATCTTATTGTTTATCCATTCTAAATGTAATAGTTTGCATCTACCAACCCCAAACTCCCAGTCCCTCCTTCTCCCTCCCCTATCCTGCTAGGCAACCACAAGTCTGTTCTCTATGTCTATGAGTCTGCTTCTGTTTTGCAGATAGGTGCATTTGTGCCTTATTTTAGTTTCCACATATAAGTGATATCATATGATATTTGTCTCTCTCTGACTTACTTCACTTAGTATGATAATCTCCAACATGTGGCATCCATGTTGCTGAAAATGGCTTTATTTTGTTCTTTTTTATGACTGAGTAGTATTCCATTGTATACATGTACCACATCTTTATCCATTCATCTGTAGATGGACATTTAGGTTGTTTCCATGTTTTGGCTATTGTGAACAGTGCTGCTGTCAACATAGGGGTGCATGTATCTTTCTGGTTTTCTGTTTTGTTTTGTTTTGTTTTGTTTAACATCTTTATTGGAGTATAATTGCTTTACAGTGGTGTGCTAGTTTCTGCTGTATAACAAAGTGAATCAGCTATACATAAACATATATCCCCATACCTCCTCCCTCTTGCGTCTCCCTCCCACCCTCCCTATCCCACCCCTCTAGGTGGACTCAAAGCACCGAGCTGATCTCCCTATGCTATGTGGCTGCTTCCCACTAGCTATCTATTTTACATTTGGTAATGTATGTATGTCCATGCCACTGTCTCACTTCGTCCCAGCTTACCCTTCCCCCTCCTTTCATATGAGATCAAGAACACAAGAAACACCCCACACAGGTCCAAATGAATACACTGGACTTCAGAAGAACATTACACACATTACCTTGAATTCAAACTGTCATGAAAACCAGGAGAGCAGTGTTCATCCATGAGGATGTATAATGTAAATGAATCACCACTCTTTGGGAAAGTTCTTTGAAGTAGAAACCAAACTTCTTTTTCTTTATCTCCTCCCGTCTCCCACCAAAATAGATGATAGATGATTGATAGATAGATAGATAGGAACAAAGCAGGGGGGAAGACTTTGGGCACAAAGAAGTTCAGTGCAGCATTGTTTTTAATTCTGTAAAATTGGAAAAGGGAAAACAAAACCCTTAATCTTAACAGCAAGGAAAAAGTTAAGCTATGATGCAGCACAGTGAAATATAATGCAGACAATAAAATGATGTTTAAGAAATCATCATAACATATGGAGAAATTCTCATCCTTTCATGTTATAAGAAAAGGTAAAATTCATCATTGTAAATGCAATATAATTTAATCATAGGGAAAACATGTAAGAATCTGGAAGGAAATGCATCAAACTATTGACAGTTCTTGTCTTGAAGTTCTGAGACCAGGGTAAGTATATTTTCTTCTATTCCATTTTTTCCAAGTTTTCTATAACAGGCATGTAATTTTTATGTTTGCAATAACAATCAACTCTTTAAAAAACCCAATACCTATCTCTGACCTCATAGCTATTCCCAACCCACATTGCTCTTGTCTACTTCTACTACAGAGGCTGAAAAAGGTGAAGTAGTCACTTTTCCAGCCACCTCTGTCCTAGCAGAAGACACCTGACACAATTCTAGCCAATAAGATGTGAGTGGCAGTCTGAGCCCTGCCTTTCCCCCTTCCTCCTCCTTCTTGTCTAGAATGTAGTGACTGAGGCTGCATCAAGCATCTGGGAACCAAGCTGGATAGGCCAAGAGACTCACAGATAATGCTGGCTGTAACACTGTCCGGTACTGAACCAATGCCAGCAGCTAAGAGCTGTTAAAAACATGATGCAAAGTGTTGGAGAAAGCTCTGCAGCAGCAAGGCCAGGAGGGGAGGTTCTCACCCATTAGATTCATGGGGTGAGATTTTGTAAATACTGACGCCTGGGTCCTGACCCTGGAAATTCTGATTTACTTGGTCTGGGCTGTGCTCTGGACAACATGATTTTTTTAAAATTCCCCAGGTCATTCAGCCAGAGTTGAGAACAAAGTTCTGGAGGCATATAGAAGATGAGGTCTGAGACAACATCCCACTACCCAATGGTTCAGACTTCTCATTATGTGAAACCAATAAACCTCACTGTCACTGGATTTTCTGTTACTAGAAGTTGGATGTATTCCGAACTGATGCAATGGTACTGCTTCTTAAGGCTGGCCCAAATGTGTGAAAACATGAGCAAAAAAAATAAAATAAAATTTCATAGCACATAGTAGTCACATAGATATTTCTCCTTCTCAGTGTGGACTTTTCCCCCTTTGAAATCACACCCAGGTAAAGACAGATTTATGAAGTATGTAAAAGTACAGTTTCATTGCCAAGAGGGAGCCCCCAAACTTACCATTTCATGCCCTCTCATTCCTTCTATGCCTCCATTGGTATTGCCCCCTTTGTGGCAGAGACCAGGAACTACGGCAAAAATCCCACATCACATCCTGGCCAGGCTCTCTCCCCTTGATGTTAGCACCTGGCTATACGTCTGAACTGTAATACCTTAATCCTCAAAGTATGGTCCATGGACCATAAGTTTTGGTATTGTAACTGAGCAGGACCCTGTAAGACCTTCCCAGGAAAGACCCCTCCCCCATATCCTTTAGCTTTAGCTCTTCTCTGAAGTACCTAGATAGTAGTATCTGAAGCACATTTCCTGAGTTGTTTTACAGATGCTAAAATCACCACCAAACGGAAAAAGTTAACTACTTGATGACCATGAGCACATAGCCCCCCTGACCTACTGGTACCCAAGGATTGAGAATGTTAACTGCTGTGACACTGCGCTGTTACCTCACCATCAATCACTCAATCAGAATTGTGCACAAACTGATCACATACCCTGGGACTCCGCTCCCTCACCTGGCCTTTTAAAATGCTTTGCTGAACCCATCAGGGAGTTCAGGTGATTTGAGCACTAGCTGCCCTGGACTCCTTGCTTGGCGCCCTGCAATAAACACTGCACTTTCCTTCACCACAAGCTGGAGTCAGGACACTGACTTTACTGAGCATGGGCAAGCAGACCCAAGTTTGGTTCCATAACAGTATTACCTGGGAGCTTGTTAGAAATGCAGACTCTTGATGCCCAGACCTATTGAATCAGAATCTGCATTTTAATAAGATCCTCAGGTGATTCTTATGCTTGTTAAAATTTGAGAAACCCTGCTGTAAGAAAGCCCTAGAATTAATTATGTTTAAAGTAATGGTTCTCTCTCTAATACACTCTCCTTTTGGTTCTTCTTTTGCTGTTAAAAAGAAATGGGGAAGGGGAAGGAAGAAAGGACAAGAGAAAGGTAAAGCTGTCACTGAGGCTGCTGTGAAAAAAAATGAGTAGGACATGCTTGCCTATGTCACCAGTGGGCTCCCCCTCTTTCCCCTCCCCAGGCTAAGGGCAGGAACTTGAGCCCCCTCACCCTCAGCCCTCTCCCCACTAGTGTCCATCCCAGGTGAATACTCCACCTACCCACCAGAGGGAATGGGAAAGGAGCATATTAAATTCCTTCTTTTAACCTTTTTTGCTGCAGCAAGTGTGCCAATCCCACAGCAAGTCCTTTAGGGATGTAAAATTCCAGACAATTTTGAAAGGAAAAAATCACCACTTTTTGTGTGTATATAGAAGAAAATAGGACCCTAGGGGAAATGAAGGGATGGGAGAGAGCAGGAGAAGTGGAGCTGAGTGGAGCCTATATATCCATTGAGGAATTCTCACACAACAGAACATCTACCACAAGGGAGATCTGTTTGCAGGAGGATCTGGGAGAAAGATTGTAGATGTCTATGAGACTGACACTTAGATCCTGGCACACAACGTTAAGGCTTTAGCAACAAGAGAGGACAAAGTCTGTCTCCAAAGTTATAAAGGGAGGGGTTATACATGGAGAGAAGAAAGTCACTCTGAGGCAGGAGAGAGGCAAGGTGTCCCGATGTGGTCCTGGAACAGTGGTTCAGCATATCTGGTATAGAATGTTTTTAAGTCAGACACAGGTTGGCATTGCTCACCAGCCACTAGGAGCTTATGCCAAGTTTGGGGCAGAGGAGGCTAGACCTGGGTAGGTGAAGTTCCACTTGGATGAGAGCCTCCCCCCAGCTCAGACAGAGGTAGCTAAGCAAACTGATGCTTGTGTCAGCTGGAGTTATAACCCTTGCCTCTCAGTCAATGAGGCAAGCTGAGCTGACACAGGAAGCTCACCCCCACACCCAGTTCAAACACATAGGTATGCTGTATAAAATTAAACAAAAAGGGGCTTCCCTGGTGGCGCAGTGGTTGAGAGTCCGCCTGCCGATGCAGGGGACACGTGCCCCGGTCCGGGAAGATCCCACATGCCGCGGAGCAGCAGGGCCCATGAGCCATGGCCGCTGAGGCCTGCGTACCGCAAAAAAAAAAAAAAACTTTTGTTACTCTTTAGCCAAACTGAACTGTGCTGGAAATGAAAAAAAGAACTCAAAGGCAGAGTGATGAGTGGGAGTTGATGGCTCACTGGGGGGGTTCCACTAGACATACACCATGGGGTTTGTATTTTAACCTCTTTTGGAAAGTCTCAGCCCCCACACATTTGATATTTGAACTGAGCTCACTGCATAAAGGGGAATACTGCTCTCACTGGCCCAAAAACACGGAAGAGATACGTGCCACTGATTGTGGACCAAAGATGGGAAAGAAATCACCTGTGAGAGAAATGAACTCACATTCTATGTTGTATATAGAACTTCATGTCTACAATCTGTGCTTCTCCACGTTTTTCTTGGCTTAGGGGTTTTGCCTGGCAGAAAAATTATTAGCAAAAGTCGTCTGGAGGAGCTTCCAGTATGGCTTAGAAAGCTCCTTCCAGACTGATCCTCCTGCAGATAACAAATATAAAAGCTGTAAAAAATAGAAAAAGCAACCACCTGAAGCCACTAGAGAGTGAACAAAGACAGGTATATTCTGGAGGGTAGTTTACACTTGGAAGAAAGAAAACTCACACAAAGCAGGTTTCTGTGGCTTCTAGCCCAAGGGAAGAACAGAGTTAGGCAGCAAAAAGCAGCTAAAACTCTATTAGAAAATCTATAGTCTTTATGGACTGAAGAATCAGAGAAAAGAGTTCAGGGCAACTAGAGCCACCATAAAGTGAAGGGAGAATACTGGAAGAAAGACAGCCAGAGGTGTAAGGTCTAAATTTTGTATGTAATATTTTCCCCAAATCTCTGAGTAAACTCTACACATGCAGGGCTGACTAAAAACAGCTGCCTTAGGTAAAAAACTGAATGGAGATTTGAGATGCCCCCCCAAGAAACAGAGTTTGCAGTTCAAATACAAGCAAGTTAATTGTCAACTCAAACAAACAAACAAACAAATCAATACTGTGGAAGAATATAGTAAAATCCAATGTCTCTAGAACATAACATTTACAACATCCAGAATAGAATCCAAATTATTTTACATGCACATGACATGACCCATTTTTAATAGAAAAGGCAATCAATGGAGACTGACTTCAAGATAACATAGATGCTGGAAGTAACAGACAAGGATTTTAAAGTGGCTAATGTAACTATGCTCAAATACATAAAAGAAAATATGCTCATAATGAATGAAAAGATAAGAAATATCAGCAGAAATAGAAACTATGTTTTCAAATGAAATTCTAAAACTGACAATATAATTTCTGTAACAAAAATGTATGAACTTATAATCAAAATGGAGATGACAGGAAACCATCAGTTAACTTGAAGATAGATCTGTAGAAATTACCCAAGGACAGAGAAAAAGAACAGTGACATGTAGGACAATATCAAAAAGAAACAATGGAGGCCAGAAGACGGTGGTATGATATAATTAAGGTGCTGGAAGAAAAAACTGTCAAGCTAAAATGATATATTCAGCTCAATTATCTTTTAATAATAATTAAAAGTGAGTGAAGGCAAAATATAGTTTTCTGATAAAAGGAAATCATGAGAATGCATTGCCAGCAGATCTACACTACAAAAACTGCTAGAGAAAGTTCTTCAGACTGAAGGGAAATGATACCAGATGGAAACTAGGATCTTCAGGAAGAAATGAAGAGCACTAGAAACAAATCTTATTAAATAGGACATTATATATCACTAGATATAATGCAAGGCTCAAAGCCTGAGAATTTGAGACAATCAGTGCACTACATCCATCCTTCCACCACCACAGCATTTCTGGGCAGCTGTCAGTGTTCCCACACTCCCCCACATGGCCGGGAGTAGCAACAGAGCCACATTAAGGATATATCTGCTTATGTACAGAGAGGAAACACAAGAGCATTGAGTAAGTAATAGTAATAGGCAAATCTTGGCAGTCTTTAAATCCAATACTAAACCAGGAAATTCTTAACTTTGAAAACTTAATTGAAAGAATATTTTCAAAATTGTTACTTTACACATTTGATACAGAGGTGAAAGCTTCCAGGATGAGAATTTCCTCACAATCCCCATATCTCAAAGGTATCACTTCGTAGGTCTTTAGGTGATAAACAAAGGCAGTGTAGGAGACAAAGAACAAATCAATGACTATTCTCTGCATGTTTTGTCTCATATTAGGAGATAGTGTCAGCTTTTTAAAAACGTATTTTCATTTTATACTCATCACCAAGCTATTGGTCTGTTAGACATCTCTTCTTGTGTTTTGATCTCTCTGTTTTGTGTGTTAACACTGAATATTTTGAGCAACACATGGGTTTCTTTGATTTGTGTTTATGGATGAAATGTGTAACAGTAAGAACAAAGTCAATTTCATAGGCCTTGGTTCTCAACCAGAATGTGCTAAGGAATGGGAGGCTTCTGGACTCCTAGAAGTATAACAGCCAAAAAAATGTGATTTTATGCCTAGCACATTGAGTGGATTGATTGAAAATATCTGCTAATATAATTTCTTCACACTAGGGTGATGGTGGGAGAATTATGTGTATATATGAAAGTTGTAGGGTGATAAGATTTTGAAAGAAATGAAACTAAATTCACTCTGCTTTTAATCACCTAGAAATTTTTTTAAAAAAGGATTACAAGTGTCAATTACTCATCATAATTGATGGCAAATAGTTCAACTCTCCTCTCCCTTTAAGCATATTTCTCTCCTGAATGTAGAAGAAAAGGCTTTCTGAAGCAGCAGTCCTTATGTTAGACACCCTCAAGGGAATTAGTATAGCCCCTGCTGCTGACAGTTTAACCTCAGAGCAGTCACTGAGGAGTATGATTCACAGAGGAGGATGAGACAAAGAGTGTAAAGATACTATTGTGAAGCCCAATAGCTGGCTGCCCTCTGGTTCCCCTGCTCTACCCTGATTTCATGTTGCAATGGAATGGAAACTCCAAAAATAGGCTAAACATGGGGCACCTACACTTGGAGAGGATGTGCAACACTTTAACATTCTATTTCCTAAATGGAAGCTAGCTCTTCTTTCTATGAACAGGAGAATTGGCACTTAATTTATTCTTCCCCAAATGGGTTTTATGCATATAATATACTTTCAATATTCACTCGTATTCACTTATTGAACAAACATGTACTGAATGTCTATTTTACACAAACATGTAGAAAATTTGCCATTAAAATAAAATATTTATAAACCATGTAGCAAAATATTTTTAAAATTATGAAAGGAAGGAAGGAAGGGAGGAAGGGAGGAAGGGAGGGAGAAAGGAAGGGAGGAAGGAAGGAAGGGAGGAAGGGAGGGAGGAAAGGAGGGAGGGAGGAAAGGAGGAAGGGAGAGAGAGAGGAAGAAAGAAAAAAAGAAAGAGAGAGAGAGAAGGAAAGAAAGAAAGAAAGAAAGAAAGAAAGAAAGAAAGAAAGAAAGAAAGAAAGAGAAAGAAAGAAAGAAAGAAAGAAAGAAAAAGGAAGGAAGGAAGAAAGAAAGATAATAGCCTGAAATAACTGAAATTATAAGGTCCCAGAGCAGGTACTCCATATGGATGCATCCATATCCCAGCATACACAAGCTTCCCTCACTAAAACATCTTTCACTAAAATTAAGCTCACTATCAAAAATTATAAAGCATGTGAGGAAATAAATCATGATGAGAAAGTCACCAGATTTGAAAACCAAGAGAAATCAAAAATCAAGATCTACAGCTAATAGAAAAATATAAGAGGCTGTAAAACAAGGACACTTTAAATGTGTCCCCCAAAAAAGAATTGGGAAAAACGAACAGGTGGTATTTTAAAATGAACCAAATAGAAATGCTGGAAATTTAAAATATAGTCATTGATGTAAGAATCATAGTCAGGTGAAATAATGGACTAGATATAGCATGGTATCTCAGAAGAATGAGTAAAGAAAATGACTCAGCACAAGAAGAGAAAGAGATGTAATGCCTAAAAAAGATTTTAGAGACATGACACACAAGATGAGGAACTTTAACATTCACTTAATATGGATCCAAGAGAAAAGATTAGTCAACCTGGAGGAGAGGAAATGTCTCTAGAACTGGAGAAAGACATATTCTCTGGTATGAAAAGTACACTGCCTCCTGAGGAGAATTAAGCTATACTTAGGGACATAGTCATGAAAATGTAGTATATCAGGAATAAGAAGAACATCTTAAAATAAGAAAAGATTATTTATTATAAATCCATGACAATGAGACTGACATCAGTACCAAAAAATGCCAGAAGACTTTGTAATCATATCTTCAAAGTTCAGAGGAAAAATAGTTGTCAAGCTCGAATTTTACAACCAGCTAAACTATCATTCCAAAGTAAGGGCAAGATGAAGTCTTTCCAGGGACCAGCATAAAAGATACTGGCCATTCCAGCTGTCATTGTGCTCAGGAAACACAATGTGACTGTGTGAGCCACACAGAATTCTCCCAGTGGAAAAGGGTCAGGTCTGAGGAACTAGAGGTCTTGTTGACTCTATCGGGTGGGTATTGCCAAGCCAATACTACTGAGGATTATATCCAGACACTTAAGAACAGGTGGGCCTTGAAGAGCAAGCATCATCTTAGCTTTAGTGCTTTTTACCCACCTAAATTACTTCATTAGTTTGAGAAGTACAAAGATAACACATTCTAGGTAGGCAGAGAGACCAGCTAAATCTACATTGTGCTCAACCTGGGATGCAAGCATATATGGATATCCTGGTCAAGTCTTTTTGTATGTAAGGAGCAGAAAACCCACCGTATGATTTGGGGCCTCTCTGCCAGCTGCTTACTCCTCAACTAAAAATGGTTGCCCCACCCAGATCCAACTCTGCATGAACTTTTAGTTAAAGTATCTACTACAATCTAAGCAGAACCTACGTTTCTCTTAGTTTAAATTCTTCTCATGAGAGAAAATCTGACTGACCACTAACCAATGAAAATTTTGTCATCCTCTGTGAAGGGTGCACCTCTGATCCAATCAGTTCTGTCCCTGTAGTAGCCTTGGCTACTCAACATCCATCCTACGACCATCACTTTTTCTTGCTAAAGAAGTATATCCACCCTCCATCCTATGGCCCTTTCCCCAGCTCAAAGGATATATTTTGATTGGCCTAAGTCAATCATAGTGACACATTCCCCTTCCTAGGGATTGATTTAGGGAATGGAGCATATGATCCAGTTTTAACTAGTGATTTATAAAGGAAAGTCTGTTGGAGGATTCTAAAAAAATGATTTCTTCACTTCCTAATGAGAAGACAGCAAAACCTACAGACCCATCCCCCAAATACACACACACACACACACACACACACTCACACACACACACACACACACACACACACACACACACACACACACATTCTTCCTCCATCTAGCATAACCATGATTATATGTGATGACTGGAAACATTGAAGCTAGGTTGCTACCAGCCTGAAGATGAAGAAGAGCAGAAAGGAGAGCCTAGAGAAAGTGGAAAGAGAACTCTAATTTTGCTCCTCATTTGCAGACATTCCATCTCTGAACTCTTTGTAATATATGATAGTTAGCATCTTTATTGCATAACCAAATTTCAGTTGGGATTTACTACTACTTAAAGCAAATGTATCTTAATTAAAAGAAACATGGACACCCAGGCCAGGCTTTCATCAGAGACCTTGAGTGGGCACAGCTCCCACAGAAATATCCATTGTGCCAAGTGGGTTTGGTAGACTTGAGGAGCATGAGGAATGAAGTATGTCCTAGAAAATCCCATCTCAAGAGAAGAAAAATGACAAAGAACAGGTTTACTTCAAGCATGAGTAGGGATGATTCTGGATGCAGTGTGTAATTTTGATTGTCCTCTAACCTAGTGTGCATAGACTTGTGTCTGAGTTCTAGGGCAAATGCATTGCAAAAAGAAGCAAAACATATTAATGGCTACAGTAGTCCCCCCTTATCTGCCGTTTTGCTTTCTGTGGTTTCAGTTACCACTGGTCAACTGTGGTCCAAAATTATTAAATGGAAATTTCCAGAAATAAAGTCGTAAGTTTTAAATTGTGCACCATTCTGTGTAGTGTGATGAAATCTCATACCATCCCACTCCGCCCTACTCCATCCTACTCTGTCTTATCCAGGAAGTGAATCATCCTCTTGTCCAGCGTATGACACCTATTAGTCGCTTAGTAGCCATCTTGGTTATCAGATACACTGTCATGTTATCACGGTGTTTGTGTTCAAGAAACCCTTGTTTTATTTAATAATGGCCCCAGTGGGAAGAGTAGTGTTGCAGGCAACTCAGATATGCCAAGGAGAAGCCTTAAAGCGCTTCCTTTAAGTGAAAAGGTGAAAGTTCTTGACATAAGGAAAGAAAAAATATGCTGAGGTTGCGTATTTATGGTTAGACTTATGGTTAGAATGACTTTCCTATCTGTGAAACTGTGAAGAAGGAAAAAGAAATTTGTGCTAGTTTTGCTATCATACCTTAAACTGCAGACGTTACTGCCACAGTGCATGATAAATCCACTTTTATTAGTATACTGTTATAATTATTCTGTTTGGTTATTAGTTATTATTTAACAACAATCTCTTACTGCATCTAATTTATAAATTAAACTTTATCATAGGTATGTATGTATAGGAAAAAATATAGTATATATAGGGTTAGGTACTCTCTGCGGGTTCAGGCATCCACTGGGGGTCTTGGAATGTATCCCCCATGGATAACGGGGAACTACTGCACTTCACTAAAATCTTAGTGCCATCCTGAGAGGTTCTAGTAGCTTTGGTGCCATGACCTAGCTGTGTCAGGAGACTAGAATGAAGCTTCCTTGGAGGGAAGAGGGGTCTTTGAAGCTTTGTACCAAATGGGCACAGACATCTCCCTGTTTGGAGCCAGGGACAACAATCATTGGATCTTAAAAGTCTAGACTGATTCCAACTGACTGTGCTGAGAAGGACTCAGGCATGAGAGACTGCCATGGTCAGTGAGCAGTGTCTGTCATGCAAGTGGCTGGGGACAAGCAGCACCCACGTCACACTCTCACCCTCCCGAATCCCTTCCAAGACCTCAGCCAACCACTCCCTGCATAACAGGGAAGGTGCACTCCCTCCAACACTCCACATCACGCATTCAAAAATCTTGTATTTTATCCTTTATTCTCTTAAACAAGGATACACTTACAAAAGTGCACTGTCTCCAACCAATTCAGGCATTGTTGAACAACCCTCCAAGACCAAGAGCCATTCTCATCACTTTTATTGTCCCTTGCCAATCCACAACTTGACACACCTCAACTTGCTATTTCTTGAAGATCAACAGCCCTCCAACCTAGCGAATTTTACTTCAGAATTTTAGTATTATTGTTATTTTTATGATTTTTCTTGTCTTCCTGCTTCATCCTAGAGATTTTAACCATGAGTAGCTTTGACATGCTTCAAAACCGCTTTTGTTCTTTCAGGGAGCTTTTGGAGAGGGTCCAACTTCACAACGTCCCTATGAAACAAGGCCACGGAGAATCCTTTGAATTTACTTCCTCAAATGTTTCTTGAGTACCTACTCTGTACCAGGTGCCATGGCAGATACAAAGATGAATAAAGAAGGAAAAGAAAGTGCCACTTGTTGAGATTCTGCTGTGCTATGTAATGTGCCAATACCATGCCAGGGACTTGGAAGTGCTTCAGCTCATTTCATTTCCATAGCAACCAGCAATTTCCCAAAGCATTATTATCACAATTAGAGCTGAGGAAACTGAGACTCAGAGAGGTAACAGTCATTCTTCTAGTGATTAGTGGAGCTGGCATTTGAATCATGTCTGTCTGACTTGTGGACAAAAAATGTCGCCTACCATATCAGTAAACAAAGGATGCTGGGACGACCGATCCATCAGCCACTGCAGTCCCCGAATGTGCACCCTACAGGGATTCAGGATGGAGAAAAACAGGATACTGGCCCTAGATAGCTGAGGTGTCTATCAAAGGAATGATTTAAATGAGCCCAGATTCTTGCATCTTCCCATACATAGAAAAGTGCTAAATTCATTAACCTGAGATGTCTGGTTTTCTTTAATGAGTGGTAATCTTTTGATGCTCATCTACCTGGGTTTTTTGTTTGAATTTCTGTATATCCCGGCTCCTCCCTTACCTCTTCAGATCTGTCCCTCAGAGCTATCTGAGAGCCTGTCTCCAGGGCTTAAGTCCTCAGTAAAGCTACCGAATAAAACATAATTCTCAACTTTTAGGTTGTGCACTTTTTTTCAGTCAACAGACTCAAAGCCCATTGTGTTTCAATGCACCAAGACAAGGGACCATATGAGAAGGCTTAAAGGAAAGGGGGAGGAGGGGTCCTGGGAAATTTGGAGTCAGAGCATTTCCTAGCAAGCTGTATGAAAGTAGGCCAGTTACTAACCTCTCTCAGCCTCAGCAGCTCAGTCAACATGGGCTAACACCTACCTTGCAAGGTTGTTGTGAGGATTAAAAATAATACGTGTAAAGCATCTAGCACATGGTACTAGCCTATAAAGAATAATTATTGTTATTCACAGCTTTGCAAATTACCATTTATCAAAGAGGCAGGTGCCATTTTCCTCCACCCCAAGTTCTCAGAATTTGCAGTGGGTATGAAATCTAGGACCTAAGTTAACAGGATTTTGCTATATGGCTTTGAGAAGGCATGTGTTTGTCTCAAGAATCTCCAGGAAGCCTGTAAGAAGAGAAAATCCCAAATCAGAGGCAAAATCAAGTCCTCATTCAGGGCAGATACTGGGCAGGAATGCCAAGAGAAGCCACCATAGTTCAAGCCTGCTTGTGAATTTGCATGAAGAGTGAAAAACAACATGACCACGGATCTGGCCCCATGGAATAGCCACGGGCATCTTCAGTGAGAAGAAGGCCATTATCTAAACTGCTTGGAGTCCCACAGCAAATCTTTACAGAAAGGCACAAACTCACATTGGATCAGGCTTTTGTGGGTCTCCAGGGAATGCTGACTTTGTTAATGTCACCACAAATGTGTCCCTGAATGAGGGAGTTGACAGGACACCTGTCTCTGCATTGAAACCTGATTAAAGCAAGTCCAGCCCCTACTATTCTCTCAGAAGTTTTCACAGTTTCTAAGCTGTTTAGTCCTTTGTGATTTGGTCATTTCTATGGCAGGAAGGCTTCATCCTTGATTCTTTTAGTGATAATCCATCCACAGCACAGCATGAATACTCGAGGAACGGGCTATCTCCCAAATAGAATTGCCTAGGTGGAAGGACTTGATAGGAACAGAAAATGCATCCCCAAAAGCCACCCTCACAAATAAGAATTTTTCCCTACCTCCTGTCACTGATGCTGTGAATTCTTCTCTGGAGGAAGAGCGGCAGGGAGGTAGCATCCCAAACTGTTTCACGAAAGAACCCCTCAAAAAGAGGGTAATAGTGGGGATGGCTGGGCAACATTGTGAATATACTAAAAACTATTGACTTGTACACTTTAAAGTTGTGATGTTTATGTTATATGAATTATATCTCAAAAATATTTTTTAAACATTAAAAAAAGAAAAGAGAGAAGTTCAGCTTTGGGAAACTTGTCCAGGAGGCCTGGAGGGCCCAGACCCAATTAGAGCTCCAGAGAGGGACTCTTGTGCACATCACGTTCTGCTCTTTAATATATCTGTATTTGTTGTAATGTTTTAAGGGTTAAAATTATTTGCCAGTTAAAATGCTTAACCTTTATCCCCTCAGATATTTAAATAAAATTGATAACCCAGGAAGATGTGCCTTAGTTTTCCAGGGGTTTGGAGAACCTTGTGGCAACACCAATTGCTTGTGGGCTTAAGAAGCATGAGAGGGCTTCCCTGGTGGTGCAGTGGCTAAGAGTCCGCCTGCCAATGCAGGGGACACGGGTTCGTGCCCCGGTCCGGGAAGATCCCACATGCCGCGGAGCAGCTGGGCCCGTGAGCCACGGCCGCTGAGCCTGCGCGTCCAGAGCCTGTGCTCCGCAATGGGAGGGGCCGCAGCAATGAGACGCCCGCGTACCGCAAAAAAAAAAAAAGAAGCATGAGAAACCAGCCAGGCTTACCAAAGTATGATCCCGGGTGTGGATCTCAGGATGCTATCCCATTGCCTATAGGAAAATGTTGTCTGTCATTCCATTAAACAACAAATGCTGCCCACCATCAAGTCATCGGCCACTGCAGCCACCCCCGTTAGTACTCTATGAAGGGAATTCTGGATGAAGGAAAACAGGATACTGGCCCTAGATAGTTAAGATGCAAATCTAAGGAATAATTTCAATGAGCCCAGATTCTTGCATCTTCCCATACATAAAAAAGCACTGGGCTTCCCTGGTGGCGCAGTGGTTGAGAGTCCGCCTGCCGATGCAGGGGACACGGGTTCGTGCCCCGGCCCAGGAAGATCCCACATGCCGCGGAGCGGCTGGGCCCGTGAGCCATGGCCGCTGAGTCTGCGCGTCCGGAGCCTGTGCTCCGCAACGGGAGAGGCCACAACAGTGAAAGGCCCGTGTAACCGCACCCCCCCGTAAAAAAAAGCACTAAAATCATTAACTTGAGTCGTCTGTCTTTTGTGATTAGCAGTAATCTTTTGATGTTCTACCCCATGTTTGGTTTGTCTTTGCTTTTTGGTTTTTTCAGCAAAAACTCCTATATAACCTGGCTCCTCCCTTACCTTTTTGGAGCTGTTCCTCAGAGCTATCTGAGAGGCTGCCTTCCCAGGCTTTAGTCCTCAGTAAGGTCCCCGAATAAAACATAACTCACAACTTTTAGGCTTGCATTTTTCTTCAGTCGACAGTCTCGATACGTGATTCCAGGGTATAGATCCTTGCTGTGGACTCTGGTCTGGCCAGGTCACTCAGAACGCTCATTTCCTCTTCTGTTAAATTAGGAATCCAGCACCTGCTGTGCTATGAAACACACCCAAACCTACGTACATATGAAGCATATACATATGCCTTGTCACAGGAATAACTGGCAAAAGACAAAACAATAATGACCACAACAGCCCCCAAAACACCATTACACAGACGTTCATACTCACTAGAGGGTACCTCCAGATTTGAAAGAGCTTATCCAAGGCAAGAGACCTCCCTCAGGTGAGCAAAGAACAAACATTTAACGGAAGATTGCCATTTGAAGCAAGAAAGAAAAGCTCCTCCACCCGGTAATGGAGCCCTGTGAGGACAAGGTCAGGGCAGACCTCTGCAGCTGGAAGAAACATCCTTTCCTTATTATGGGTTCAGGCTGTAAGTCAAGAACAAAACAGTTGCTTGTTTTCACAACAGTACAGATCAAATGGTAAAAGAAGTGATCATACCAAATAGAAGATTTAAATTAGAGGTCCATCCTCACCCACCAAACCAGAACTCAGCACAACCTAGCTTCCTTCCTGTGTCCAGCGTGCAGAGGCCTAGAGCTGACGCTACAACCGCAAGTGTGGATGTGGTCACCGTCGTGAGGAGATTAGCAGCAGCGGTACATGGCTCAGGCCTGAGCAGGCAAGCGGCCTGGGCCTCACGGGGCCCTGCTCCTTCCTTGACATTTTCTAAGCACCCCTCAGGGCCTGGAACTGGCTGGGGCCAGCAGTGCCATCTGAGAAGACGCCTCAAGCCCAGACCAGGACACAGAGAACTCCATCCCTGTTTCTCCCCTTCTCAGTGCTGACTCTCTACCCTGGATGTGGGGATGTCGGATGCCCAAAGGAGCTCTGGAACATGCCTACGTGTCCCATTTTAGGACAGCAGCCAGGCCAGCAGCTTACCCTTCCTACTTACAGTATTTCTTTGTGAGATCATGCAAGATTGGGCCCCTAAAATGGTGTTAACATGCTGGGTTGGGGTGACACTCACATATTCCACAGAATAAGTTCAGGGCCAGTGTGTCAACCCTCCCCCCTCCCCCATGTTCTATGCTCAGTGCCGCCTCAGACCTACAACATCGGACAGCAGCAGGTGTCACTTATCCTATGTGTCCCCAGCTGCTGGCGCCCACGGAGGTCTCCCAAGCCCTCACCGGCTCCATGCCTCACGCCCAGCCGTCCTCTGGGGATGGTCTCACCTACATCCCCTGAAGCCTCTTGAGATTGCCGCTCTGCAACACCAGGGGGCGCTTTAATTGATGTCCTCGCTTGCTCCTAATCCATGCGGCGACATTGCGCTCTCCTGCTCAGTCTTCCCCCACGGTAGAGGACAGATGGACATGCCTCATACAAGGTATGTGCCTCGCTTTTCTCACTCCACTCACAGGCCCCTCGTCCATCCTCCCTGCAGGCAAAGGTGTGTCTACGTTGAACGAGAGCACATCCTATGAAGGCAGTGATTAAAGCCTAAAAATTTCAAGAGAAGACGTGGTCAGAAGATGTGGTCTAGGGACTTCCTTGGTGGCCCAGTGGTTAAGAACCCGCTTGCCAATGCAGGGGACACGGGTTCGAGCCCTGGTCCAGAAAGATCCCACGTGCCACAGAGCAACGAAGCCCATGCTCCACAACTACTGAGCCTGCACTCTAGAGCCCACAAGCCACAACTACTGAACCCGCGTGCCACAACTACTGAAGTCCATGTGCCTAGAGCCCGTGCTCTGCAACAAGAGAAGCCACCGCAATGAGAAGCCCGCACACCGCAACGAAGAGTAGCCCCCGCTCGCCACAACTAGAGAAAGCCCGCATGCAGCAACGAAGACCCAATGCAGCCAAAAATAAATTAATTAATCTTTTAAAAAAAGAAGATGTGGTCTACCTTCAGGTTAAAAAATTCCAAATGGTAAAGGTAACAAGACCAGAGATCTATCATTCTCATTTTCCTGTATACTCCGGGTAAGATCTGTTTTTGTGCTCCTCAACCACGAAGCAGGCAACATTTGAGAGTCATTGGAAGCCAGTATTCACAGGTGGCCTGATGCAGAGGCAGCATCATAAGCAGTGATATCACCGTCACTAAATAGCTGATATCAGGGAACTGCGGGAATGAGCAGATCTATATTGTTTCAATACAAACAGCCACAGCAATGGGAGCAGTAACAGCATTGCTACCTTTTCCTCATAATGAGGAGTATGAAATTAGCCAGGAATGGTGCATTTCACAATAAAGAACATGAAGAATGTTTCCTGGACCTGAACAGGATGAGATGGTGCCAGAACACTACAGAGAGTCTTCACATGCACCAACTGGACAATAAACAAATCCATAAGTACCTCTGCTCCCCCTATTTTTCTATATTGCCAACAATAAATCACTATGTCACATGAGCCCATGCCCATGGATTTTAAATTCTTTAAAATTAATTTAAAATTTAAATTAACTGCAATTTCTTTGTCTTAATCAAATAGTTTTCATAAACAGCTTTATGAAAAATATTTGCTCAGGGCCCTGTACACCCTAGAGGTTCCCTGGGCAGGAGTGCATCTTTCTAAGGTAGAGGAGGAAGGTTTGTGGGAAAGAGCTGGGCAGAAACATGCTTGGGAAAGTGCATTCAAACCTGAGGACAGGAGAACCTGGTCATGAGTGGAGACTTCTGTCCCCTTCAACTAGTATTTATTAGTCCCCTAAGAGCCACCCCAAATAGAATAAAAATAAATTTTAAAAAAGAAAAATAAGCACACTAAAGGTTTGAAAACTTGAGGCTAATATCAAGAGGAAGTATAGCAAGAACAGTAGTTGCTAAAGCAAATTACCCTACGTTCAAACTCTCCCTCTACCATGTATAGTCATGTGACCTTGAACCTATCTGAGCCTCAGTACTCCATTCTGTAAAATGGGGGAATAACAGTAACTCTCATCAAGGTACTTATTGTACAATAAGTGCTCCATCAGTGTCAGCTGCTATTATCTGTTTGTGGAAGGAACTAGCCAACCATATGCAGAATAAAAAATCCTAGATCAGTTTCTGTAAAGTCCAGTTAATTATCTTTATGTTTAGAATACTGCAACTTTTAAAGTTTTTTAAAGATATAAATCCTCCAACTTAAATTCATACTGTATCTTAATAAAGATAGAAAAAAACAAATGAATCCAAACTTACACAGTGATGAAAATGTAGAATTGCAGCAATAAAGAGAACATCTTAAACTTAAATCAAGAAAAAAGACAGATTGACTACAAAGCAATGGCATTTGGAGTGATAATAGATTTTCTAGAACACAGTGGAATCACATCTTTTAACGTAATGATGGAAAACAATTATCCTACTTCTCTACACCTAAGTATTCTATCATTTAAGAATGAGAATGAAATCTTTTTATTTTCCATTTTCACCGACTCTAATGCCTTGGGCCCCCCAAATCAGATCGTCACCCTTAAACCCCTTCTACAGGGAAACTTTTAACCACCTATGTGACTAAAGAATGTACTGAGAATGCCTGAATCCACATCTAGAATGAGAAATATATACACGTTCAAGGAGTATTAAAACCAAGTATAGGGCTTCCCCGGTGGTGCAGTGGTTAAGAATCCGCCGCCAATGCTGGGGACACGGGGTCGAGCCTTGGTCCAGGAAGATCCCACATGCCGCGGAGCAACTAGGCCCGTGCACCACAACTACTGAGCCTGCACTCTGAAGCCCGCAAGCCACAACTACTGAGCCCGCGTGCCACAACTACTGAAGCCCGCACGCCTAGAGCCCGTGCTCCACAACAAAAGAAGCCACCGCAATGAGAAGCCCACACATTGCAACGAAGAGTAGCTCCCGCTCGCCTCAACTAAAGAAAGCCTGCAAGAGGCAACGAAGACCCAACACAGCCAAAAATAAATAAATAAAATAAATTTGTAAAAAAAAAAAAAAAAAAAAGTATATTTGCCACCTAGCCTGCAGCAGCCGTTGAGTAGAAATCATGTGATCATTTATACACAGCCACACTCCAAATATTGATGCTCCAAACCCCTATGCCCTTGACTAATAGGAAGTCCCATTCTTTGCTGCAGTACCCTCCCTAAACTTTTCAGCTCTCTCAGAATTTACATGTGAAACCCAAATGTACCTAAATCTACCCATCTGTGGGTCCCAGGTAAGGGCCGTTCTTTCCTGGAGTGTCTGGAATGCCCCACATAAACGCAGAGCCTCCGCCTGACCCACCCTCAGCTCTCACCCTACCGGTGCTCTGTGATCTGTCGCCCCCTGCCGGTCTCACTGGACATAGTCTTCCCTTCCCCTCTGGAGTCCAGACTACCATTTTCTGGCTTATTCCAGGCCACCCTCAAACTACTGTCTACCACTGCAAATTTCAGGCACACCACCAGCCTCTGGCCTCGGCTGCTCCTTTCTCTCTCTCCCCAGAATGGGGCTGCTTTCCCTTCTGAGACCTAGTTCTCTCTCAGTGCTGTGTGCCCCTAGTAATACAGCTGTGAACCCCATATTTCCCAAAGGGCTTTTTTTAAAGTCATTTTGTTTCTGCTATACATTAACCACAAAAGAACTAATTCCAAAACCAAAAAAAAAAGACAATTACGTGAAAAACGGCTCAGAACCATGAAATAGATGCTGATTATAAATATAGGCTTCAGGCATTATGAAATGAGGCAGCTCTAAATTTTCAAAGAACAAAGAGAAAGCAAGAGGATTTTTTAAATATCAAAAGGACTTTCAGGTTATAATTAGTAAATTGACTAACCTTTTTAAAGGTAAAAGTGAATTTCTAAAGCCTAAGGCATTCATGGGATTATACAATACTGTAAGTCTAGAAGATGGCTCTGCCAAACTTCTCACTCCACAGGTGAGAAAACAAAATGTTACGTGACTTTCCCAAGGTCACAAAACAGGTCTGTGGCTGTCAGGATTTGAATCAGTGCCCCGAGCTCCCTTCTTTAGGCTCTTTCCACTCTGTCTACAATAGAAGATGTGTTCACAAATGAGTGACAATCCCCAGAGTTACATGGATAAATATACAATGGTGGTGGCTGTGGAGGCAGTGATGATAGTGGTGGTGATGATAGCGGCGGTGGTGGTGATGGTTGAAGAGGTGGTAGTGATGGTGGTGGTGGTGGTGGTGGTGATGGTGGTGGTGGTGATGATGAAGGAGGTGGTGGTGATGGTGATGGTGGAGGAGATGGTGGTGGTGATGGTGGTGGTGGCGATGGTGGTGGTGATGGTGGTGGTTGTGATGATGAAGGAGGTGGTGGGATGGTGATGGTGGAGGAGATGGTGGTGGTGATGGTGGTGGTGGTGGTGGTGATGGCAGTGGCGGTGGTGGTGGTGGCGGTGGCAATGGCGATGGTGGTGGCAGTGGTGGTGGCAGTGATGGTGTAGGTGGTGGTGATGGTGGAGATGGTGGTGGTGATAGTGGTATGCATATGTGCTGGAATATTGAAGAGTAGGGGACAGACAGTTCAAGGGCAACTCAAAGGCATGTCAGCTGAGGCAGAGATTCAGTTATGACTGGGTATATCTAACACATTGAAGGAATGAGGCCTGGGATGCAGCAGCTATAAGCAAATCAATTAGATGTACCTATAAACAAAATGAGGGACAGTACAGCAACTGAGGACGCAAAAAGGTCATAAGGACTTTTACGTGTGGGATTGCCCTGTGTGTTGGATACTTCCAGGATGGAGAAACTTCCTGACAGTGAGTCTCCTTGAGAACACAGGTTGTGGAAACCCATCGGTATTTGTTGATTGCCTTTTTGGTGCAAGACTCTCTGCTAGGCCTTGGCAACACAAGGGTAAGCAGGAAAGCAGGACAAGTCCCTGTTCTATACCTACCTTCAAAGGTTCTTGATTTTTGTTCTTTTAATGATAGGAGAGTTGCCTGGCTGAATAAGACAATTTGCCAAGTCCTGCCCACCTGTCCTGAGTGGTGGTGCAGCCTGGAAGAGCCCTGGTTATCTCTTGCGGAAAGGTCCACATGTCATTGAAAAGTCCTCATGAGCCATCCACTCTGGCCCACAGTGCCACTGTGCGGTAGGCACCCGTGGGCTGATCCTGCACAAAATAAAACAAGCAGTAGCAGCTTCTAAGTCAACATACCACTCCTGGTCAGGAATTCAAAGCACTTTCTCTGAATAACTATTGTGCTGAACCAAGGCAAAGAAAAGGCTCTAGAATCTTGGGGCTCAATGGACCCTTAGTGATCAGCTATTGGGCCCAAGTTCTCCTCTGTAAGATCTCTGACTGTGGTCAAATCATGGAATCAGTGAGCAGAGGGCAGCTCTCTACTCCTTCAGACCATCCATTTATTTGATCCATGATGCTGATGGGCTCTGTTGAGTATGGAACACATCTCCATTTCTACAAGAGCCTAACACTGACCAGCTATTGCAGCAACAATTCAGCTCATTACCTCATCCCGGTTCAGGTCCTCCATTCACCCCCCTCAGACCTTTATCCTGAGTCCTCTCTATCCCTTGGAAATATGTCTCTTTCCTTGCTTATGTTGGTTCTTCTCTCTTGTCTCGTCATCAGGTGTGTCTTCATACACTATGACGACACTCCTGGCACAATAACTGACTTAGAATTGGCCCAGTTAGGCTTATCAGATGCGGAGTGTCTGCTCTCTGTAGAAACAGGGGATACAAGGATCAACGACATGTCCTCCTCCCTAAAGAACTTAGCAAATGTTAGTGCCTGGCAGCTCTGTCTTCTTCTATTATTCTAACATGGCACCTGCACCGTTACCTCCAGGGAGATGGGTATGTAAATGAGACAGGCATGAGAACAGACAGAGAATAGGCCATGCAGGTATGAATGATTCTTTCCACATCCCTTCCTCTTAGAGAAGACTTGGAGGATCTCAGTAGCTCCCCTCAGAAACTGGCAGGGGACACACACAAGGAAGAGAAAAAAGTGTAGAACCACAGCTGAGGTTTTGTTGACTTTAGAGTTTGCTTTACTTCAATTCCCTATAAACTCAGAATTGATAACAGTGTGTAAATCAACTTATTATAATGTCATTTCACTTTAGATTTTCCAAAATTGAAAATGGCCTCATGTGTATCTCAGTTTCACAACACTATCAGATTCCAGCCATGAGATCAGAGTATCTTCTACTTCCTAAATTGTGGGTTCGGACTTTTAGGTGGTAAAAACCTTTTTCAGGTTGTAGCCACCAACCTATTACAAGCTTCCAATCATTATCATCCTTACATGCATAAGTTAAGCTCATTATTGAAGTTATCTCAGAAGATACAACTCATTACATTTTCTTTTTTCCTATTGAATCATGCAATCATGTAATATATGGTCCACAGATACAAACTGCGGTTCCCGAGTGCCAGGCTAGGGACCAGAGCTGGTCCATAATCAGGTCTTCATTTGTCCACCTCGTTTTGAAGTGAATGAAGAAAACGAGGGGTGCGTGTCATTGTGAGGGGCCAATTCTTGGGAAGTTAGGTCTTCTAGTCTAAGATTAACTCAATCTTATTCATCTGGTATTAAAAATCTTTTATAAAATAAAGGTGCTAGTGTGTTAACTGCTGCATACTTTCTTTCTGTTATATTCTTATCGGCAAAATAAAACCTGTTAACCTCGAATCACCTGACAAACATTTTGTTAACTGAGCCTACAGCACGCTGCCACCCCACACAACCAGGGATTACGTTCCCACCCTACAAAGAACCAGCCTGATGGGAATCCAGGAAGAATTGTGAGATGCAGGAGGATTTGTGAGAAACGGGACACTCTACTTAGAAGTATTCAAAAGACACCCAATTAAGGACCAAGTTAGAGCTGCTTTTTTTCCGGACGCACAGGCTCAGCGGCCATGGCTCACGGGCCCAGCCGCTCCGCGGCACGTGGGATCTTCCCGGACCGGGGCACGAGCCCGTGTCCCCTGCATCGGCAGGTGGACTCTCAACAACTGCGCCACCAGGGAAGCCCGCAAGTTAGAGCTTTGACTAGACCCAACTTCAAATAAGAGTTGTAATTAGGGCTCATGAAGGTGCACGTGAGAGCCATCCAGATTTATTTGTTTATTCATAGATGGAGATCTGGATGCCTTCATAAGAATCTGATATAATTTCAACTTTGAAATATAACCAATAATAAAATTCTGAGAGATAAAAATAATTAGGGTATTTGCATCCTGCTGGATGATAAATTTTAATGATTAAGAGCAGTGCGATTCCAGTGCCAGAACCGTCAGATTAATGGAATAAATAAAAAGTCCAGAAACAGATCCAAGCACATACAATAATTTACATCTGATAAAGGGGATATTTTCAAAAGTGAAAAAAGGATAAATTGTCAAATAATAACGGTGAGACCACTGGCTGTTTGGAAAAAAATAAGTACCATCCCTAACTCACAGCTAACACCCTCCCCCACAAAGTCCAGATAGATTAAGCATTCACATTTTAAATTTTTTAATAGAAGTAAAAGAAAATATAGATGAAATTGTATGAATATTGGCATGAAAAAAGCCTTTCTGATGCTGACAACCACCAAAGGCAGACATTATAAAGGAAAACGTCAGTTAGACATATAAAAACTTAAAAATCTCTCTGTGGGAAGGAACCTATAAACAGGATTAAAAGACAAAAAATAGCAGTATGACAATGGATTAATATTTTCAATATATATAAAGTCTTATTTATATAATAATATATATAATTTTAATATATTTACATTTTATATATTAGCAATATGTATATATAAAAGCAATATGAAGCAAATTAAGTGATAAAAATGCTAACTCTAAAAATCAAAAGTAAAACGAAGAAGCAAACCAAATTATACAGCCATTCAGTAGCAGAGAGAAACTATTGGAAGTGATTTTAAAACATAGTAATTTGACTGGGCATCCCTAGTGGGATACACCCTCAGGACCCCAAAACCCCAAAATATAACAGTAATAAATTTTAAACTGTTTTTAATGTTCATATTGTGGACAATAAAGTTGGTACTGCTATTTTAAGTCTGAGATTGTGCTGTTCAGAGCCAAGACCCTTGGAGTGGAAGAAAAGAGATACAAATAGATATTAAATCAATGAAATAAAGTAAAAATCCTGTAGTCCTGAATTTGAATGGGAAGTATCAGTAGGAACTTATAATACATTTTCTTACTTGTATTTCCTGTCTCTGTCCACTGAAGGCACTTAGAAGTAATGACAATACCAGTGGTAACCAGGACCCCACGGCACCCAGGTTGTGTCTGTAAATATCATCTTCCTCTAAAAGAAACCAGGATTTCCCCAGAGAAATTACTAATTTCAGGTCTGAGGCGGGAAATGTATGCTATGAGCCTGCATCTTCTTTCATAACAGATAGCAAGGAAGCTATCAGACTGCTAAGGTCATTCAAAAGGACCCAGGAACCAACAGCAAGAAGCACCCATTGGCCAAAGACGATGAGTTCAACATCAATAAGGACAACAACCACAATCAATTTCAACAGATCAAATATATTTAAATGTATGAGTTCATACGGTTCCCATGGAGTATAGAAGGAAACCATCTCATTATTTTGAAAGGGGTAAGAATCAAACCCTTAGCTTCCTTACCTATATAAACGGTATCTTAAGGCAACCAGACAGTTCTACTTGGGGAATTTCTCCTTACAGAAGCGTCCCAGCTAGTAAATGCCAAAGGAATGATAGACTACCATAATTTTGGAAATCCCTCATCAATAGATGGATTTAGGGCTTCCCTGGTGGTGCAGTGGTTGAGAGTCCGCCTGCCGATGCAGGGGACGCAGGTTCGTGCCCCGGTCCGGGAGGATCCCACGTGCTGCGGGGTGGCTGGGCCCGAGCACCATGGCCACTGAGCCTGAACATCCGGAGCCTGTGCTCCGCAACGGGAGAGGCCACAACAGTGAGAGGCCCGCGTACCACAAAAAAAAAAAAAAAAAAGAATAATAGATGGATTTAGGTAATGATCCTCAATATATCATCAATGCCATCATCAACACCATAAAAAGAGGGAACCAGATGTTATGTGCCTGTTGCTGGAAGTGCACAGTGCCACCTACGAAGTGTTTTGTCAAAAAAGAATCGAAAAATCAAAAAAGTTGAACCCGATCAAGTATTTAGATCTAACTACAATTTACAGATAGTTCAGGGGAAAGAGGAATGCATTAAACACCATCACAGTAATGCAGTCAGCAAAATCGAGACCAGCGGAATTCTCCAAGGCAAATAACCAAATTTCTTTAGCAACAAAAAAAATAAGGATTGTGAGGGATAAAAGGAGGGATGGAGGGAAGGAAGGAAGGAGAAAGTGGAAATGAAATCTATGGATTAAAAGAGACATAAATATGTATAGGAAAAGAGAGGACATGTGAACACAACAGACTGGATGACGTTTAGAAGATATTACCGAGTTTTGTTTTAGTGGTGGTGGTAAAGTGGTTATTTTGAAAAGGAAATATACTTTAGAGATACATATGGAAATATCTGTAGATATAATAATATGATTATTCAGGAGGAGGTTGGCAAGAGGTTTGCAGGAAATAAGAGTCTTCACGTGTTAAATTGTTAAATTGTTAAAGCTGAGCCATGAGGACATCAAGGCCATTATACATTCTCACTATTTTTATATATGCTTGAAATTTTCCATAATAAAAAGATAAAGAGGGAATTCCCTGGTAGTCCAGTGGGTAAGACTCCACGCTCCCAATGCAGGGTTTGATC
The DNA here is from genome assembly GCF_059928025.1 of Delphinapterus leucas. Lineage (NCBI taxonomy): Eukaryota > Metazoa > Chordata > Mammalia > Artiodactyla > Monodontidae > Delphinapterus > Delphinapterus leucas. Next base: position 131,250,391 of record NC_143132.1, on the reverse strand, counting down.
CTTGGTCGGGGAACTAGATCTCACATGCATGCCACAACTAAGAGTTCGCATGCCGCAACTAAGAAGCCTGCATGCCACAACTAAAAAGGTCTTGCGTGCCGCAACAAAGACCCAGCACAGACAAAATAAACAAACAAACAAATATTTTTTTAAGATAAAGAAAAAAACAAGGAAAAGTTAATTACATCAACTGACCAAAAAAAAGCACTAAGAATATAATCGGGCAATTTATAAAAGAAGAAATAGAAATAATTGATAGGAAAATGAAAAAAGAAATCCTGTCTTAGAAGAAAACTAAAAAATGTAAATTTTTTAAAAGGTGAGGTTTCGTTTTTCCTCTACCACACTGTCCAAACATTTAGAGATGAATGATACCCCCTGGTGGCAAGGGAATGCGAAAAGGAGCACCCCAAACGCTAGACTCAGTGGCTCAGGTTCTCTGGAGAGTGTTTATGTAATGAAAATCCCGCTAAATACATGGTGAGGGACTTCCCTGGTAGTGCAGTGGTTAAGAACCCGCCTGCCAATGCAGGGGACACAGGTTCGAGCCCTGGTCCGGGAAGATCCCACACGCCGCGGAGCAACTAAGCCCACGCGCCACAACTACTGAGCCTGCGCTCTAGAGCCCGCGAGCCACAACTACTGAGCCCATGGGCCACAACTACTGAAGCCCTCGTGCCTAGAGCCCGTGCTCCGCAACAAAGAGTAGCCCCCACTCGCCGCAGCTAGAGATAGCCCACGCTCAGCAACGAAGACCCAATGCAGCCAAAAATAAATAAATAAATTAATTAATTAAAAACAAAAAGAAGAGAAGAGAAATAGAAAAGAAAAAATATATATGAAAAAAAAATACATGGTGAGGAGCCAGGGCTCCAGAGCCAGCTGGCCAGGTCAGATCTCAGTCATACCGTTTACTGGAGACAGGACTCAAAGCAAGTTTAACTGCTCTGTGTCTCACGTCCTAGTCCTAAAATGACTGTAATAGCAGCACCTCCTGAAAGAGTTACTGTCAGGTTCAATCAGTGAATTTTGCGTGTGTGTGTGTGGCCGCACCACACGGCATGCAGGATCTTAGTTCCCCGACCAGGGATGGAAACCGTGCCCCCTACAGTGGAAGCTCAGAGTCTTAACCACTGGACCGCCAGGCAAGCCCTCAGTCAGTGAATATTCGTAAGAAACTTGGACCAGTGCCTGGCATATAGTGCTGGCTTTCATTACGATGTTGGTCCAGCAACCTCACTTATCCGTATCCTTATCCTAAGGAAATCTTTATTAAGCTCACAAAGATGTATATACACATTTGTTTATCATTCCATGATTTATCAAAGGCCCAACGTAGGAAAGCTTGGCTAAATAAATTTTTGTAATCTTTACCTTGTGATACTATGTGGCCATTAAATATAATTATGTTGACACATGCGTATTGATGTAAGGACATTTATAACCTATTTTCAAGAAGGAAAATCAAGTTAGAGAAGAATAAATATAGTTGAACTCTAGGAAGGAGACATATGTATGTTTTTAATCAGTGCATGCATACCTAGTAGTTGACTCTGGATTTGGGGGTTATTCAAATTTATTTTTCTTTTTGATTATCTGTGTTTTCTAATTTTTCTACATCAATCTTACTGCTTGGATAATTTTTAAATAATTTACTATGTTACATATTGTGATGGTTAATTTTATGTCAGGGTCAACTTGACTAGGCTAAGGGATGCCCAGATAGCTGGGAAAACTTTATTTTTGGGTGTGTCTCTCAGGGTGCTTCCGGAAGAGATTAGCATTTGAATCAGTAGACTGGGCAAAGAAATTCCACCCTCACCATCCTGGCTGGGCATCATCCAATCCATTGAGAGCCCAAACAGAATGAAAAAGCAGAGGAAGGATAAAGGACGATTTAGCTCTCTCTTCTTGAGCTGGGACGTCCATCTTCTGCCCTTGAGACTTGTAATTCCTGGTTCTCAGGCCTTCACACTCCAAGACTGAGAAGCTTTCCTGGTTCTCCAGCCTGCAGACACCAGATCATGGGACTTCTCGGCCTCTATAACTGCATGAACCAATTCCTGTAATAAATTTCCTCTTCATATATCTATATCTATATCTGAACCTATATCTATATCCTATTGCTTCTGTTTCTCTGGAGAACCTGACTAATACACATATGTTCCAAAGTTCTTATAAATCTTGCCCCCCCAAAATTTTAATGTATTTGAAAAGTAGGGAGGGGTAAACAGCACAGAAATGCGAAACTAATATGTGAGTCTCCAGAGTAGATAGAGAAACACATTTGGGGACACAGAACTTGATAATGTACATTCAAGAACAGAGTCATTCTGTACAGGTGATTATCACTAGCATGTGTAAGCACATGCAAAAGACATGTGTACTCACATCTATTTCACTTGGGTCCCCCTGAAAGCGGAACCTGAGGCAAGGACTTGGGTACAGGTTTTATTTATTTCAGAGATGCTCCCAAGAAGCGGAAGCGAGAGGGTGAGAAAAATGAAACCAGAGGGAGAAAGGCCAATAAAGGGTGTGTTAATAAATTCTAACTGTTGCAGGAGACTGGGATTCACTCCCCCTGGGGACTTTGAGAAACTGCAGAATTAACCTCAGAGCTGTCCCACCAAAGCATGGGAAGGCTGGAGCGATTACTCACCAACTCCCACTCCACCTTGGGTGTGGGCTGCCCTGGTAGAGACAGCTCTCCAGCATTTGCAGGCTGTACCTGCAAGTAGCCTGTGCAACCTCCCACCAGAGACAACCCTGAGGCCGAAAAGCAGAGGTCCCAGAGCACACTGTGATGTGGGGGACCAGCAACGGTAGTGCACTCAGAGCTACAGGAAACCAGCATGTGGCGAGGGACCCCACAAGCACCTTTTTACACCTTCCTTGCCCAAAGCCTGTGAATAAGAAAGCGTAACTTTGTCGGCAGAACTCTGAGAGAGGGATGAACTGCCCCCACTACTCCCCACTCACTGTCCCTTCCCCTCCTCACTTGCCACTGAGATCCTGGTTGTACACCTTCTCAGCTGTTCAAAGGTATGAGATCCAGGGCTTCCCTGGTGGCGCAGTGGTTGAGAGTCCGCCTGCCGATGCAGGGGACACGGGTTCGTGCCCCGGGCCGGGAAGATCCCACATGCCGTGGAGCGGCTGGGCCCGTGAGCCATGGCCGCTGAGCCTGCGCGTCCGGAGCCTGTGCTTCGCAACGGGAGAAGCCACAACAGTGAGAGGCCTGCGCACCTCAAAAAAAGTAAAAAAAAAAAAAAAGGTATGAGATCCACAAAGGGAACTTACTCCCCAGGAGCTAAGGGGTGGGCTGACCCGAGTCCCACGTAAGGCCCTTCATAAGCTAGCCTCTGGCCTCACTGAACAGCCTGGCACCATGATACCCCCAAGCCTCCTTTGCCCCAGATCCCCTTTGCCCTCTGCAGTGCCTTTCCTCCTCACTTCCCCTGGTTCCTCTTGCTAGAACTTCAGGGCTTAGCCCAGGTATCAGGACCACGCAGAGGTCAAAAGAAGCCTGGATGGAGGGCTGGGGAGAGGGACAGACCCGAGGTAGTGGGGAGAGATAGGTGACGCAAGACTGGCCACGAGCTGAGTGGACAACGGTTGAAGTTGGGTGGTGGGAACGTGGGTTCATCACGCTATTCCCTCTACTCGTGAGGCCTGGAGGTGCACGGCTGGGTTTCCCTTTAGGGAAAACAGTGGCTGTTCAACTAGGTCTCACTCGCCTGGGCACCTCAGTCGATGGCCAAGCTGGCTGGGGGCACGAGGTCCTGGCCATTCCTGCCCAGTGGGGACTCCCTGGTGGGCAGTGCCTGCTCTGGAGCTCCCACAGGGTTGGTGGAGATGTCAGCCGCAAGGCGGTCTGGGGCTCCCCTCTCCCCACTCCTGCTTCCCGCTCTCCCTTCTCCCACAGGGGTCAGACCTGCATTACACGTGAGCCGTTTCCCTGCCCGATCCGGCTTCTTCCACCGGTGTGACTCGCCAGCAAACCGACTGCAATCCTATCTCCATCTTGGCAACTGCACACCAAAGGCCCTAAACTGACACAGTTGGGGTACAGATGGCTCCAGCCCCCACCCAGCCCCTGCTAAAGCACCAAAAACAGGAAGAAATACGAGAGAGTGAGAAACATTGTGCTGTATTTAAAGGTTTACATATAATAAATTAATGCTTTTCAAATTAAAAAAAAATACAGTAGTTATATACATAACCTAATTTTAGAAATAATATCAAAAATTTAATTTGTGGTTCTTTGGGGATATGAGGCCCTCCTTCCCTCCCACCCACGAGCAGGCCCTGCCAGACATCAGCTCTGGGTCAATCAGTGAATGACTGACTCAGGCATAAGTCCCCAAAAGGACCCCATAAAAGACCCATCTCTACAGTGTTTCTGCAGGTTTACAAAACGCTCCGGACTAGAGACCAGGTGTTTCCTTTCAGTCTGGAGTGAACGTGGAGGTGGAGGAAGGATGCTCCTCTGAGGTCCTGTTACAACCCTTTCTCAAGCCCTGGGACCCAGGGGCACTGCCAGGGCCCCTCACAGGGTGGGGGAGAGATCATATCCATCTTCTGCTCTGCTTCTCTCCAGGGGAGAAGACCTCTCGGTTACTGGTGACGACAAGAGGCCCAGCAGCCCCATCTGTTGGGGGGGGGACCGTGAGCCAGCCCCACCCCACTGGGCGATGAGGCTGGTCCTCTGGCCGCCAGGCTCTGGGACAGGATCACCAGCCAGGGGCCCTGGGCTGACCAGGGCTCCAGGAGCTGGCACCAATCTTCTCTGGGAGCTTCGAGCGAGTCAAGGGCTTTGGTTTCTCTCTCTGGATCACGTCCTGGGGGAGATCTTCCAAGGAAGAGATCTCCAAGTCACTCTCATCTTCAGAAAGCTGCAGGGAGGTGAGGGGGAGAAGAAAATGCATCTGACAAGGGAGGATGGAGGGAGGGGAGGGGGAGAAGAAAATGCATCAGACAAGAGAGGATGGAGGGAGGGGAGGGGGAGAAGAAAATGCATCTGACAAGAGAGGATGGATGTGCAGGACGGACATGGGGACAAAATGCGGATTTGGAAGAAAGCAGAAGAGGGATGCTTCTCCTCCTGCCTTCTCATTTCCCTGAGAACCTGCTTCAGAGACCTGGGGTCACAGCAACGCAAACACCCCTGAAATTCCACTGGCCACACCAAGGCAAGCTCCTTGGAGAGGCCTGTGGCAGAGCAGGTTGCTCTTGTAATTTAAACTTTGTCCAGATTTTTTAACTGCCCACAGTGATGGATCTAGAAGCCTAGAGCCTCAACTTCTCCAAATTCCTGAGCTGATGCACCAGGGGCTAACATGCCCACCCCACCCGCCACAGACTTCTTGTCTAGGGGCTGGGAAACACTCTGACCATAGGAGCGTGAGGGGAACTCGAAGTGCCAGGAATCTTTCGGCCTGGAAAGGGTCTGCGCTGGGGCCAACTGAGGAGCCCAGAATGGGCCAAGGTCCCAGGCTGTCCTGGAACCAGAGCCACGGTCATCCCCCCAGAGCTCTCAGTGCCCAGGTCATTTGCCTGGAATGTAAGGCCAACCAATCAGAAACCAGCAGGGCCCGGGGCGGCAAGCAGGCTCTGAGCAGCGCCTCAACCTGCTTAGGGCTGTTGGTGTTCTTTCACAACATGGGAAAAGGGATGAATACTTTTTAAATCCTTTAGACTCATTACTCGCAAACACACATGGGCTGCATAATAAACCAAACGTGTTATGTAGTACAAGGCAGGTATTTGGGGTTGGGGGAGTATGCTAGGGAGAACCAAAAAGTGATGGCCCACTCTTTCTGAATTTTAGGGCAATAGCATCCCAGGATGCATCTTCTTGATTGAGAAAGGAGTGTAAAGTAATAAGAGCTCGAAATGTTTCTGCCTAAGACAGCAACAGGAATATGGAAGTTGTTCCCTGATGGGGGGCGGGCAGCGAAGAGGACGTCCTGACGGGAATGGTCTGGAAGGCTGAGCATCTGAGTTCTAAATCTGATGGCAGCTGGAGCCTGAGAGAGGCAAGGCCATCGAGACATTCTTAGTGATGAGAAATGGCCTTGAATATTTAGTCTAAATATCCCCATTGTGTGCTGTGGCCTACTCTGACGTGCTGTGTGATGCTACTCCAACACCCCACCCTGTGAAGAAATCTGCTCTGCACACAGCCTCGCGCTGGGGTCCTCGGGCATGAAGGAAGGGGGAGGGGTTGGCTGTGGGGTGAGGCGGAGCCGGAAGAGAGCAGCTACTGCAGGAAGCCAGACACAGAGCTGGGTCCAGGCTCTATCAGAGGCAGGAAGTGGGAGCGTGTGCGGCCCGGAGACACAACCCACTGAGCGGTTGTTCGTATAATGAAACAACAAGCACTGGAAAGTGGCCATCGCTCTACCTGTGCAAGGGCAGAGGGGACAGTGAGGTCACCCGCAGTGTCACACTAGGGCCCAGGCTGACGCTCGCTTGGCCCTCCCTCAGGCCCCCAAACTCAGAGCTGGCTCTGTAGGGAATTGCAGGGCAGCCTCCAAGGCCCTACAGCCTACCTGGGGCTTCCCTCCTGGCACAGCAGCCCTCTGTGGCCCGGCATTGGGCTTGCAGAACAGACTGACCTCTCCAGCAGGCTTCTTGGTCGAAGCCCCCAGCTGCTTCTCGTGATTTCTGACCATCGACCGCACCAGTGTTCCTGGAAGGCAATCAAGGGGAAAAGCCCAGAGTCTGAATGCATCATCCTTATGGGTCACATCCAGGCTCTGGTGTGGATAAAGGGAGCGTGGAAAAGGGTCAAGAGGAAGAAGGAAGGGCAAAAACAATAAAAGAGGGGCCGAGAGAGAGAGGCCGAGGCCGGCGTGTGCTTGGAACACCCTGTAAGTATACTGTGCACTTAAGGACACGGCTGGGTACACAGGCTTAGGAAGCTGCCCTTCCCTCTCAACGGGAGGCCGGGAGGAATCCCTGCTCAGTTGGTACATGAACTGCAAGACTAACGTGCAGTTCCTCCTCCAACACCTTCACAGAGAAACGAAGAAATATCATCAATATAAATTCGCACAGGAGGGCTGCGGGCCAGACACGCTTTCTGTGAACTCCACGCAAGAAGGGGGCTAAGCAGTGACTACGTTATCAACGGACTCTGGTGACGTGGGAGAGCAAAGTGGGTGTCCAGACCTCAGGACCGGCCAAGAAGCAGGGAGCTAGCCACGGACTAGGACCAGGATTCAAACATCTGGGGCCTGAACAGAGGTCCGGAGCTACGACAGCCCTCGGCTCATTGATTCATTCAAAAACTGTTTGTTAAGGGCCTAATGTGTACCTCGCCCCTCATTACCCATCTTGTCCGGAAACCTCATTTTACAACAAAGGAACCAAAACCCTTCACACAAGCACACACAGGGAGCAAGTGACAGAGGCTGAAGCGTGTCCGAGGACTCCAGATTCCCGGTTCCTAGATGTTTACACCCTATCATCTCGCCTGGCAGGTCGTCAGTACTTCTCCAGAGATCTGGTTCTAGTGGTCGATGGATTGGCAGGCTTGGAACACACTGTGGACAAGATGAAGTACTGCAGAATCCATGGACACTGGACTTGGCAGATAGAGCTGGGCTTACACCCCAGCGCTTCCACTTACTGACTTTGGAAAGACAAAAGTTCCATATTCTTTCATCTTTGGCTAGAAAATGCAACTGAAGCCAGAAGCTACAAGCCTCTTAACATTTTTATAAGAAAACCTTCCTCTCCTGAGGAAGCCAGCACACCTGAGCTCTTGCCAGGTGTCTGGGCGCTCCCCTCCGAGGTCTCGGTGTCAGACCAGTCCGAGTCATCCTGCAGCCGGGGCCTCGAAGGAACTCTCGGGGACTGGAGGGACGCACGAGAGCCAGTATCTGCCTCCGAGGCCTGTTCAGAACTGAACGGGGGCGTACTGCTGAGGAAAGGAAGAAACGGGCGATGTGTGGGCCGGAAGGAGGATGTTCAACACCACACTTCACCACTTGCAAGCTTGTTTGGTTTGCCCAGAGCCAGCCCTCCTCCCTCCCTGGGCCCAGACGCCAGCCAGGAGTCATCTGGAGAGTGGCAGCCACACCAGCTCCTCCGTGAGCAGATGAAGACCCAGCCCCTCCAGCGTGGCAACCGAGGCTTGGGGACAGGTGAGTAAGGGGAGGGTAGGTGTGTCCTGGCTGGGAGCAAAGGACCCCGGTCTCTTCATGGGAGCTAGGGCTGGACCGCACCTGAGGCCCTTCCTGTTCACTTCTGCCTCTGCCCCTCCCCTGTCTGCAGAAGGCTGTGGGGGGCCCAGGACAGGGCGGGAGCCACACCACAGACCCAGGGAGAGCGCAGAGCCTGGCTCACCTCAGCCCGGGCCCCAGGGAAGGCGGGGTGCTGGAGGGTCCAGGCGCTCTGGAGCCAGGAGTAGGGGTGGGCCCCTGAGCCAGGCCCAGGCCGTGGCTGCCGCAGCTCTGAAGAGGTGACACGGGGGACTCTGCCGGCTTGGATGACCGTGCCACGTGCAGGGTCCTGGCCTTTGTCTGGGCCTCTTTGGTGACCGGTGTGCTCTGCTGGCTTTTGACTAGAAACACAGGTAAGAGTGAGTTTCAGAGCATACCCATCTGGGCCCTCGAGCCCGAGAGAAGCAGAAGGAGGCTCCGCACGCGGGAACTGGGCAAGTCACTCTGTGCAGAGTACCGTCATAATCACAGCGGATTTAATAACTTCCCCCACCCCAGGTGTCCTGCTGCTGGCCAGACCTGGGGCCGGGACCCACGGTTTCATCAGAGACCAAGAGAGCAGCTGGTGTTCCAGGGTCATGGCATCGTTTCGGGAGACCCGCGGGAGGCAGCAGGTCTGAAGAGGGTCCAACATGTCTGCAGCTCCCCCGACACAATCGTAGAAGCTGGCTTCGCCAAGGCCACCTACTCCCCTCTCTACCCAACCCAAGTGGCTGCTGCTGGAGCGCAGGCAGCCCTGCAGGAAGGCTCTGCTGCCACCAGAGGGCGCCGGTGGACCACCTGGGCCATCGAGATCCACACACCCGCCTCCCAGGACTCGGCTTGCGCAGGAGTGCTTAAGGCAGGCAATTAGATACAGCCCCTCCAGTTCGCGAATCACAAGGGGCGGGCAGTAATGCAGGATTGGCAGTTTTTTTATGGGAAGAGAAGAGGAGAGAAAGTGGATCACAGGGAGTCCGAGTAAGCACTGTTTTATCAAACTCTTACACGTGTGGACTGGGCCACAGCATAAAATGCATTTCTTACTGTAGTTCGCAGTTCGAAAAGACGGTTCAAAATGCACAACTCTCGGAGAATGCACTTACACAGAAGTGGGGTTTCTAGGAAAGAGTAAACTGAAAGGAGGGTGAACTTGCTGAGGGAAAATAACAACAGCTACAGTTACTATGCACAGACCAAGCTAAGCACTTCACATCCAACATCCATTTAGCCCCAGGCAGGCTTCCAGGGATTCGGGAACACTCAAGACCCACGATTCCATGGAAGTCAGCGGCAGATGCAAACCCAGGTCATCAGTCATCCCAAGTCTAGGGCTCTTGCCACTGCCTTGGCTGCACCCCGCAGCTTTGCCCCGAAACAAAAGAGGCATACTCTGAGCAGAGACAGGAGGTGAGCTTTCGTACAGCACTCATGGGGCCTAGAAAGAGAACACGTGGGTGCAGAGCTGGAAGGAGGCCTACAAAATGCCGAGAGAACAGTGTTCATCTCACAGGTCAGTGATGGGCCCTGGAGAAGGCAGGACCCAAGGCCAGGGAAGCGGAGACAGAAGGTGGGGGCCGGGGAGGTTCCCACTGCAGGCTCTGGGACCAAGCACTGGAGGGGAGGGTAGCACCTTGAAGAGCAAGAAAACTTTCTCTTCTTTTGGAAACCAGGACTCAGAGGGGGCTTCCATTCACCCTCCTTCGGGGCCCATCCCCTCTCCGAGCTGCCCCAGCCTGTGCTTGGCCCTGTCACATCACCTAGTCCTGGCTGGTTTCCAGCTAAGGGAGCAGGCCCCGGCCCAGGTCAACCTCAGTAAATACTGCACTCAATTAAACAAATTAGGAATGAATGAGCATTTGAGGCAGAGGGTTATGTGAAAGGCAGGTTAGCAGCCAGGACAAACACCCTTCACTCTGAGATTTCTGTACAAGACTAAAAACTATCCTTTCCTTAGAGCTTTTAAGGCCAGAAGTTTAAACCAAATACAACAGAGTTACCCAGATCATCGACACAATTTTCACCATATTCTCAAAGCAACTGTCCTGTTCTCTATTTAACATTTTTATATAAAATGACACCACTTTTAAACATAAAGTACCCACTTCATACTTATGCAAGTAATAATTTCCATGAGCTCTCAGGATTGCTATGTTAGTAATATTTTTCCAATGTACATGAAGAAAAATAAAGATTGAATCTTGAAATTATTGATTCACGTACCAACTAAAATCAACCCTCATAGCCCCCAGCGATGGGTGGACCACACTCTGGAAACTTCCTTTGCATACAGAGCTCAGGTTGGGGCCTGCCTGGACACAAGGAGACAGCAGAAGCGACGTTCCTCTGGCTGCACACATCCATGAGCGAAAGGAGCTGGGGCATCACCCGGCCTGTGGATCTGAATCTAGAGGTGGGGGCTCCTGAGCCAAAGGACACAGTTCCCTTGCTCCCTGCGTGCCCTGAGGACAGAGCGCGGAGGGTCCTCGCCCACATACTTCAGTCCTCCACAAGACCCACAGGGCCTTTCAATATCACAAATTCCAGGGACAAAGCAGCGGCTGGACCCAGCCCAGGAGACATCTGAGTTCTGAGGACTTGTCCACCTGCCAGACTGGCCCAACCGCTGCCCCAGAGCCGAGTATTCATTTGATAGATCCTTGCCTCCACCTGCAGCCTCTGTGCTGACAGGCCTGGTTTATAGAGCCACAAACAGAATGGGCTGCTCTCCGTTGCGGCAAAGCTCAACTTATGATCCAAGCAAGTAAAACAGTGCAGAGCTAAGCTGCTGAAGGGGGCAGCGCATCGGAGCAGGGCCAGCTCAGGGCTGAGCACAGCTCTGGTCCTGGCTCTCCTCTGCTTCCCCGAGGGACTCTGGTGCCCACCCCACCCCATCCACAGACTCTGTTTTTCCAGCAGAAGACTTTTGGACTCAGACACCTGGGAGGACCCTGTCATCTGGCCCTTCAGAGCAAAGCCCTGGATGTGGACGGGGGGGATTACGCACACCCTTATACGCAAACAAGCCTGCACCCTCGCAGGTCACAGCCCCGAGCAAGCCCACTCGCCAGCTCACCTGGAGCCTCGCCGTCTGGCTGGGACACCGGGGCCCTGTTCCACTGTCTCTCCTCCTTCACTCTGCTGCTGGCTTCCTTGATGAGCTTCTCCCTCAGACTCAGAAATTCAGAAAACCTCCCCGCCTTCTGCTCCCGCTGGGTTCGCAGGAGGGACTCCAGGTGTCGGAGGGTGTGAGCAGGGATTCCCTTTGCGTCCTGGAAGAGCACAGAGGTTCCCTCTGGAGATGGGCTCCCCTTCTCCTTCCCTAAGCCTCTCAAAGCTTTTGCTGGCCTGGGAGTCACTGGGATCAGTGCCGGTGCTTCTGGGAGAGGAGCTGAGCATTAGAGCAGGGCGAGCAGGCTGCTGAAAGCAAGGTGGGCTAGGACCTGGGGGCCCCAGCAAAGCACACACAGCAGGATGGTGCAAAGGGGCTACGCACCAGTCCATCGACATCAAGCATACAGGCTTAGGTGGGACGTGCCTCTCCACCACCCGACCGAATCCTACAGTGGGGGGACCACGGCTTGCTCCTTTTTGTACCCCTACGCACTATCGTTATGCTGGACACATTGTCCTCCGTGGCTAACAAGATTTGAAAACATCAACTGCAAAAAAACAAAGCCAGGCACCCTTCCAAAACCTACTGGAACTTGCTTGGGCTTTTGACATCCACCTAGAGCCCATGAGAAATCATTTAAGATTAGAAAGAAATGGTTTAATCAAGTCTGAACATAAGGCCAGAGTTAGATAGAGCAGTAGTTGAAAACAGTCAGTGATTAGGGGGCATCCTTGCTACGTTAAACCTAGGTGTCTGTTGTTGTTGTTGTTGTTTTTTGGAATTCTCAACGATGCGATGCTCAGCTTCTTTGATAACAAGATGTGTTTTTTAATAATAGATGTCACTGGGCTTCCCCGGTGGCGCAGTGGTTGAGAATCCACCTGCCAATGCAGGGGACACGGGTTTGAGCCCTGGTCTGGGAAGATCCCACATGCCGTGGAGCAACTAATAAGCTCATGCACCGCAGCTACTGAGCCTGCGCTCTAGAGCCCGTGAGCCACAACTGCTGAGCCTGCGAGCCACAACTACTGAGCTCATGTGCCACAACTACTGAATCCCGTGCGCCTAGAGCCCGTGCTCTGCAATAAGAGAAGCCACCGCAATGAGAAGCCCGCGCACCGCAGCTAGAAAAAGCCCGTGTACAGCAATGAAGACCCAACACAGCCAAAAATAATGCCTTTCATGATAATATGCATACTCTGGTTGAACACGGGCATGTAGGGACAATGGTGTTCAAATGCTAATTTGTACCAGAATGTTCAGAGCCTGCTCCACCCACAGCCACCTGCTGAGTGGGCATGGCCACGTGTGCCACCGATGATGGACACTTCACCCAAGGGGCCCCTCCAAAGGCCACACTGAGCCAATTAAATTCCCTCTGTCAGAAACAGAGACACAGTCCTTTGGGGCACATACAGTCCCTTTGTGCAGGAGAAGATGGAACATCTTGTTTGATAGTTCCACTGAGACTCTATCCAGTTGGAGAGGAGTCATCTGTCAAAGTAATATCCACATACTGTCCACCGTCACACCTGGACCTTCAAGCTAAGGCACATCCCCTTATTATTCATTCCTATAGCATCCAATACCTCTCTTGCAGAGTATTTCTCACAATGGCAAGTTATTAAATTTCTGGACAATCACTGTTTAATACCTGAGTTCCCTACCGTTTGTAAACTCGGTGAAAACAATGATCAGTTCTGTCTGACTCATCACTGCATTCTCAGCATCTAGTACACTACTTAGCACAAAGGTGCTCAGTAAATATTCGTCGGGTACGTGAACAGCAACAACAAAACAGAGACGCAGAAGAAAGTAGCCAGTGAGTGGAGAGCACGGAGAAGTCAGGACACAGGGTGACATCTCAGGAAGCCACTGGAGGAAACAGAGAAGCGACCACAGTGTCAGCTGTGCAGGTTTATATTCCTGGATACCAAAGGTGCCCCACTGGAACCAATAAGATGAATCAGCTTACCACGTAAAGAACAATCGACCCTTTGTCGGTTCAAGAATGCCCTGTGTCTAAACGGTAGGTACCGGCCCTGGAACTCACTCGCTTTATCCCCATGCTTTCCAGCTTCTCCTCCAGGGTGTCCTCCAGGACTGGCCTGAACTGCTTCAGCAAGGTGGGGTTTCGACTGAGAGCTGCCAGCACCTTCTGCTGTCCACTGCGGGAGTCCTCCAGCTCTGCAGCACAAGACGACCACCAAGGTCAGCCTGGGTGCCCGAAACCTCTACTCCCAAAGCCACACCGCACCCAGCCAGGGATCCTGGTCTCCAGCCTGTGCACCCAGGGCCACCAATCCCCTCTGAGTGTCCATCCCCGGGTCCTTCTCCTCCTGGGAACCACTGCTGCAGACCCCCTACCCACCTTCAGGATCCTCATCCCCTGCCGGTCTGGACCTCCAAGATCTGGCTCAGTCCTGTCCCAGGTTAACTGAGAGATTTCAGGCTTTTGACTCACAGTTCAGTGCTGACAGCAGTTTGTTCCCTGGGCTCTGGTCTTCACGCCCCCCGCCCCCGCCCCAGCTTCACTGAGATATAACTGACACACAGCACTGTATAAGTTTAAGATGTACAACACAATGATTTGGCTTACATGCATGATGTATGTATACATATACATATGGTGGACAGATAGCTCCCTGCTCCCCTTGTTTACCGCCTAAATCAGGCGTTCTCCCTCCAATTATATACATCAGAATTGCCTGGGTTTAAAGTGTACACTCCCTGGCCCCATCCTCCAGAGAGTCTGATGCCATAGGTCTGGGGAAAGGCCCTGGACTCTGCATTTTAACTTGCCCAGATGATTCTGATGGAGGTGAGCCACAGACTGCACCTTGAGAAATACCGACCCAGCGGGTAACAAGATAAGCAATTACAATAAAATGGGATAACTGCTACAAAGGGGCCACCCCGGGTGAGTCAGGGAAGGCCTCCCAGAAGTGCCCTTCAGGTCCAATGCCGGGGGCCACTGTGGCTACAGAGGGACCAGCCTTTTGATTCACTCAGTAGACGTTTACTGACAAGTAATGTGGAGCTTGAACAGGCCAGTGCTGAGGACACTAAAGAAAACCCTCAAGGAGCTCACAGTCAAGGCGATGGCCTTAACCCTGGCTTCTTATCAGAATCACCTGGGCTCCATCCCAAGCTAATTATAGCAGAATCTCGGAGGGTGGGCCCCAGGCCTTAAGATCTATTTGTGAAACTCCCCAGACCTAACAACAGCCATGCCTGACAACCAGCTGTTCTAGAGCAGCGGTTCTCAAAGCGTGAGCCACGGCATCGGCACCACCTGCCACTTATTAGAAACGCAGATTCTCAGATCCCAGTCCAACCTACTGAATCAAAAATTCTGGAGCTAGGGGCTTCCCTGGTGGCGCAGTGGTTGAGAGTCCGCCAGCCGATGCAGGGGACGCGGGTTCATGCCCCGGTCCAGGAAGATCCCACATGCCGCGGAGCGGCTGGGCCCGTGAGCCATGGCCGCTGAGCCTGCGCGTCAGGAGCCTGTGCTCCGCAACAGGAGAGGCCACAACAGTGAGAGGCCCACATACCGCAAAAAAAAAAAAAAAAAATTCTGGAGGTAGATCCCAGCAATCTGTGTTTTAACAAGCCCCCCACTGCCCCTCAGGGTTGACGCTTTTCCATAAAGTTTGCACAGGGCATGAGCCCCAGTTTGGGCTGCATGTTGAAATCACCTGTGGAGGTTTAAGTACTACTGATGCCTGGGATGCCCCTCACCGCGTGTTGTGATTTAGGTAGTTGGGGACTGGCATGGTCCTCCAGGGAGCTGCAAGCAGCCTGGGAGCTTCTTAGTGTACAGCCAGTTGCAGAGAGCCGTGGGCCCCGCAGCGGTCCTCAAACTAGAGCAAGCCCCAGAATGCCCTGGAGGGCGGGTGCAGACAGAGATGGCTGGGCCCTGCCCCAGAAGTTCTCATTCAGTCTGTGTGGCATGGGGCTGAGAATTTGAAAATTTTACATTTCTAATAAGTTCCCAAGGGATGCTGCTCTGCTGGTCTGGGACCAGCAAGTGAAGAAGCACAGCACAGCCTGACAAAGGTCTGGGTCCCGCCTGCAACAGGATGGGGCATGGAGGGGGTGGGGAGACGTCTCCCTAACTCGCCCTTCTCAGCCTCCTTCTCCTCGAACTCTAGGCCCCCACTGGAGGATTTGGTTCATCCCCACTGTGGAGCTTGTGTAACTCTAATTTTTGCTACTGTATCCCAAGGTTAAACGCACTGGGTGGGGAGGGAGGTAGCAGAGGACTGATTAGGTAAATTTAGGTTCATCCATCCGACGGGATACTGTGAAGTCCTGAAAAATTAATGCAGCGGCTCTATATAAAGGGATTGGAAATGACTTCCCAGATACGCTGTTAAGCAATAACCACAGAAAAATATGTACACTGTGCTCCCGTTTAGGAAAAAGGAAAAGAATGCATACATCTATGTGCCTGTGTTTGCACCAAGTATCTCTGGAAAGATGCGTGACAAACCATTAACAATGGAATCTCTGTGGCGGAGACTGGATGGCCCGGCAGGAGGGAGACCTACTTCTCACTGTGCACCCTTTTGCTTTTCTTTCCTTCTCCCTTCCTTCCTTCCTTCCTTTTTTTTTTTTTTTTTTTGGTCAATAGCATAGATTACTGTCTCAAAAGTAAACTACTACATTAAAAAACAAAATAAAACACCCCACGATGAACTCTTTGGTGACACCAATAAAACCCTTTCCTGGGTGCACCTGTTGGGTCGCTCTGGGACTGTCACATCACAGCCTGGCTGGGCAGGCAGGCCTGGTCAGCAGGTTGGCTGTGAGCTCTCTGACCTTTCCTGGGAGCTCCTTCTTCCTGACCCTCTCAGGAGAGTCTATTTTTTTCACTTCTCCTCCTCTGCATTCCCTGGAAACATCTGGTTGAGAGCTCGGCGGAGGGAGTGAATTAAAGCAGCAGGTACCCAGGGCTCTGCAGAGGGCGCCGAGGAGGATTCCTGCACATCAGTTAGGTCCCGTGTGATCTGTCTGCAGCATGCTCGCCATGCAGAATAAAACCGCAAAGGTCATTTGAAGCCAACGCAGGGAGGCTGCATCCACTGCTCTGGGTAGTACCAGGCAAGCGGTGGGGCAGGCACCAGGGACAGGCTATGCAGCAGACACTGCGCCAAATCCTGACTCCACCACCTGCCGGCTCCGTGACTCTGGGAAAGTCACTGACCCTCTCTGAGCCTGGGTGAACCAGCAGGCTGCACGTTAGTACCTGTGTGTAATGTGCCTGGCAAGCACAAAGTGCTTAAGAAATATTTATTTCACGTCCCTAGTTCCCATGCCCCAGCCTCAGGTAGCCAGATCCCGTTAAGCAGGGACAAGCTAAACAATGAAGAGTGCAGCCCCCAGGGAAGAAAAGGGAGCCTCACCTTCCTCGGAAGAGTCCTTCTCTGTGTCCACAGCCTTCGGGCCCTTGCGGATCCCTGAGGAGAGCAGGAGTAGTTAGTGTCTCCAATGCCTTGGACCCCATCCCCGCCTTAGAGGAAAGCACGGGACAGCGTGTGAGTGCCCTGCCAGACACGGCAAGCCCTCGAGCCGGTTCTCTAGCAGAGAGAGGCAGGATGGAGCAGCAGTCACAACCATGGACCCCGGAGGCAGAAAGATCAGAGTCCACGCTCCAGCTCTGCCCCGCAACGAGCTGCACAGGACACGGTAAGTCCTTGAACTTCTCTAAGCCTCAGGCTCCTCCTCATCCAGAAAGTGAGAACAATATACCCGCCCCACGTTAAATCATGGGGACAATGGATTTGAAGTCCATGGCACACAGCTCCTATGAGTGGCACACACCCCAGCCCCAGCCCCCAGGAGATCAAGGCCATAGGAATAGTGCCTCTCTGAACTGGTTGCGAGGCTGGGAAAGAAATGTCTAGCCTCGAGGCAGGGGACGGGGGAGATGTGTGGGTCTGCAAGGAGAGGCAGAAGGGAAGCTACAGGCATAGGGCAGGGGAGGTGGGGTGGAGTAGAAGGGCCAGGTTTCATAAACAGGAGGGGTCCCCGGCAGGTTGCTGGCGCCCTTTAGACGCCAGCGCCTGTGTCCGTCAGACACACACAAGCACGCACACCAGCACGCCGGAGTACCCAAGAGGAGGAGGGCGTACCCTCCAGCCAGGCCACATTCACACAGATTCGCAGAGATTTGGGGTCAACTCGCTACACGCTGGAAACAAGGTAAAGTTGGATGGAACTGAATCACAGGCACGGTGAATTAGAAAGAGCCTGTTCAGGAGCCCTGCCTGCCCCATCCATCACTGCCCCCAAGATCCTCACTCCCCACTCCCACCTCATGTCTCCACCGTCCTACAGAGAAGAGCAGGCCAGGCAAGAAACCCTGCCAGCCACATGGAACGCCTTCAGCACAAACCTGGGCTGCAGCCCTGTCTGTCCCAGAAACCGACGTCTTCTCACCCTCCCCCACCCAGCCAGAGAGCTTGACGCTACAGGCCCCTGAGCTGCTGCCAGCAGCCTCGTCCTATACATTGACTGGTGGGGGACAAGAGACAGGAGAGGCCAAGACGATAGCCACGATTGTTACAAACCTCCCCGTACAGACTTACCCTCCACCTTCCTGAGAGACATGGTCTGGATCTGCAAAGATGTGGAACAGAGCAGGTTACAGCCAGCAGGGGACTCTGCTGTGAGCGGTGGCTCTGCCTAGTTCTGTGAAGAAGGGATGGCCAGTGTTTCCATGCCAACCACTGGGAACTGGAGGGAGCTCAGAGTACTCTGCCCCAGCCCCTCAATGGCACCAAGGGTGAACAGCAGCAACCGAGATGGCACCATGCTCCACTTTCCCTTGGTGAGGAGACAAGAATGCCCCTCTTCAGAGATGCACTGTGGTTTGAAGGGCAGGAGCCCCATGCAAGCAGAGGGGGCAGGCACACAGGCAGTACTGTCGGTATAATTGGTGGAAATCAGCCAGGGCAAGGGAGGCTCCCCTCCTGCGATGTGGGCATCTGAACTGAGTGCCCCGTGGGAGGGAGGAGGCATGATGTGGACAGTCACCGACTCTCTGCTCAACCCCTCTTTTCCAGGAAGTGCTTCCTCTTTCTCCTTCCACATAGTTGCAGACAGGACAGCCCCTTGTGGCAATGAGTCCCCCACACCACAGCCAGGTTTGGGCAGAGAATTCTGGACTGGTAACATGTGAACTCAAGAGTTCTTGACAGCCAACTGGTTTGAGTTTTGGTTGTCACTGTTTATTTGTTTGCTTGTTTGTTTTGCCATGTAGGGCAGACACGGAGTGGAAGCTGACCTTCAGAGTAAAAGAAAAAATCGAAGCGGATACAGAGAGAGGAACAGAGACACACAGCAGAGGAAAACTCCTGACTACACTCATGTCTCTGGTCCCAGTTCATTCCTAGACTTGGCTGCACCCCTGCCTCGAGCTCTCTGAGACACCCTGTCTACCCTTATGACAAATCCCCTCTTCTGCTTAGGCTTGAGTTGTTTTTCATTACCTACTGATGAATGACTCATCCAACGTCCATTTCTAACTATTCCTCCTTTGCTTACCTCTACCCTAGAAAGTATAAAACTAATTATTCCCTTTCTAACCTTCCTTGCAACTATAGTTGCCCATATAACACAGCTTTGAACAGTAAAATATAAGTAGAAGTCTTGGGAAAGAGCCTTTTCATCAATTGCTTCCATTGGATATGACTGTGATGGTTGGGGCTATGGCAGCCATCTTGCAACTATGAGAGTCAAGCATGAGAACAAAAGTCAATATGCTGAAGATGGTAATTAAAACAAAGAAAAAAAGAAGAAAGAAACAGAGTCTGGGTTTCCAATGGCATGACCTTGCAGCTAAACCAAGGCCATCAACTGTCACCTCTTTTGGTGTTACAATAAAAATAAACCCCTGTTAACCTATTCTGCTATGTTTAGCCAGTGGGTTCCTAACTGAAACATGTGCAAACAAGAGTTCTGGGTAACATAAGGAGGAAACCTCCAGACTGGACCTGAGGTGGCCACAGCTGTGAAGAGTTAAGTGTGTTGGGGGAGAAACAGTAAAAAGAAAAGCAGCAGGGCCATGGGTTAATAAGATATGTTGACGGTGAAGTATAGCTGGGAGAACAGAAAGGCACAAATAGCAAGAGGTACAGGAACAGTGGATTAGACAGTGACAGTGGGTGCTCAGCCCAGGGAAGCTGTGTGGAGGGTGGTATCGGACCCATGGCAAAGGACCTGAGGCCACAGGAGGGCCCAGCTGGGGACAGATACTCGTCTCCACCGACCTGGGGCTCAGAAGGAGGAGCTGAGCCCACGCTGGGCAGACAGTGATCTGCATTAGATGAAGAGTCACAGGGGCCAGTTCTAGGAGAGGGTGCTTAGTGAGTGACGCCTTTTCATCACACTAGTTTATCTGACAACTTCATCAGAGGCAGGCAATTTATGAAAAAGGAATTAGTTAAGAAATGATGTCTGAGGACACGGTGAAAGGGGCACACGCTTTGCATTCCACCTGCCTGGCGAGGGTTGAATCTCACCCCTGTCACTTATAACATGCCCCGTGTGGACTCGAGTGAGGCGCTTGACTTCTCCTGCCTGTTTCATCAGCTGTCAAATGAAGATGGGGAGAAGGTAATGTCTACCTTGAAGGGCAGCAGTGAGGCTTCCACGGAGGGACAAGCAAAGTATCAACCAGGTGCTGGCCCTCACAAGGTCTCTGGTGGTACAGTGAACCCACTAACACAGGACAGCAGGCACGTCTTCAGCACCCTCATCACTTCCTGCCCCTCAAATCTGAGGACTCTTCTCTCTCCTCAAAGAGTCTGACTAATGAGGCTAGTGCCGATAAGTCCAGAAGAATCTAAGGAAATCCTCGCAGGGAAGAGGCCTAGGGCTCCAGGTCCTGGCTGAGAGGAGGGACACACCTACCATCTCCTCCTGGGAGGCGATGAGCCTGGTTTGTTCCTGGAGCTGGGCGCGAAGGGCAGTGATCTGGCGCTGGGCCTGGATAGCTGCTTTCCTCTGATCCTGAGACAGGGAGGCCTGGAGCCTCTCGTTCTGCTCCTGCAGCTGGTGGCACAAGATGGTCGGTCAGTCACATGTCTGCAGGGACCTCTGAGTGCCCAGTGCCTGCAGGGCCTGCACCTGTAGGCAAACGCTGGTCGGGGTTTCACCTGAAGCAGGTGGAGTGTCTCCAGACCTGGGCAGGTGGCTTTCTAACAAGACTGACTTCCTTCCCATTTAAGAACATTTCAAGTGGTGCCTGAGAAGTGAGAACTGAATGCAGGCCCCTAAGGTCAGGGCAAAAGGCTCCCTATCAGGTGTGCCACCCACTGAAGGACTGTCAAGTTGAGGTCATTCGAAAATCATCAAATGGATGTTTTTAGGTGAAGACAAAAGGTGAAGGAAATGCGGTCTAAGAGCAGAGAGAAAATGACACTTTATTTTTAAATAAAACCTCTGATGTAAGAGCAGAGAGAAAATGACACTGTTTATTTTTGCATAAAGAACCTCTAGAAGAATACAAGAAAGCAATAAAAGTGGTCACCTGTGGGGTGGGTGTCGGGGACAGGGAGATGGAAACGGAGCGGAAGTAAGACTTTACTCCATGTACCTTAATACAGTTCTTCTGCTTTTGGAACAAACCTGAATGCATTTCCCATTTTTAAAGGTTTCACATAAGATAAACCCATCAGATGGGAATTACTGGAACGGGGGGAATCCATCCTGCGCCAGACTCAGACCTAAGCACCTTCACCTTCTGAGCTTTCCGCAGCAGAACCTGGGGCTCCTGTTAACCGGCTTCCTCCTCAACTTGCCTCCTTGTCAGGGACATTTTTAGAGAAGCTGTTTTCTCTGCCCTGAGGCCTGCTGCTCTCTGCCCACTGGTCTCAGTGTCTGAACCCTTCCATTTGAGCTGCCCGTGAACTATCACTGAGGTCCACAGCCACTGGGGTCTCTCCTGGTTGGAGTTTCAAAGGAGGGCCCAAACACAGAATGACCAGGCAGCTCTCTGAGTTGTGCAGTACCACCCTCCTTGGAGCACCTTACGGGGTCACTGCAGAGGAAACCACAGAGAAAGGATGTGCTGGTTTCAGAAGAGAAGGCCCAGAGGCCCCTGCTCCCTGCCAGGGAAGTTGCTCTCTGGGCGGCTGACCCCTCCGTGTATTGATGGGGGTCAGCAGCCAGGAACAGTATCAGCAAAAAATTATCTGCCAATGAGTTCAAGGGGGGCGGGGCTGAAGGATGGGGAGCTTCAGGATGAGAGGAGGTCGTGGGAAACCAGGCTCCCCAAAACGGTCCAGTGAGACCTACCTCTCTCTTCTGAGCTGCATGCTCTTCCTGCAATACCTTCATTTTTCTCTTCCATTCTGTTTTCTGGAAAAGATTAAATGCTTATCAAGTGGGCCCCTCTAGATATTAAAATATACTATAAAGCTACACAAGTAGTAGAAAACCCAGACAAAGATGGGGAAAAAATGGAATATTAGTCTGGGGGAAGATGGATTATTGACAAATGGTGTTCAAACAAGTAGTTAACTGCCTGAAAAAAAATATGAATTTGGATCCTTATTTCATATCTTAAACGAGAATAAATTCTAGGTGGTCAAAGATTTCAACTTAAAACATGTAAGTGACGTCAGCAAGATGATGGACCAGGAGGTTCCAGCTCTCAAAACACCCACAGATGAGACCTTTATGGGAGCCTGGGAATCCAGCTGAGAGGTCCCAGCACCTCGGTGAAGCAAAAAAACCCAAGAATAGACACACTGAAGAGGGGAAGAAGAACAGTTTTCACCTCACCTGTGTCACCCCTCACCCAGGTTGGCACAGCTCAGTGCCAAGAGAGACCCACTCAGCCCACAATCTCTCCCATGGGTAAAGTGAGAGCAAGTGAGCACCCAACTGCCCCAGCCTTGAAGGATGCTGCCCAGGAGGCCCACTTCTGCCTCACCCCACCCAGAACTGAGGGAATCAGCACGGCTGACTCGGTTTTTGGTACTGGCACACGGATCTCAACACCAGCTTTAGATCCTACTAGCTAGCTTGTGGACAGTGGAAGGTGTGGAGGAGGAAAAGTAAAAGTGTAGACTATTTGTATGCAATCAAAGTTAAGTTGTTTTTGGCTTAAAACAGAGTGCTGTAATTATAAGATGTTTTATATAATCTAATACTAATCACAAAGAAAAAACCTGTAGCAGATATACAAAAGAGAAAGAGAAAGGAATCAAAGCATACTGTGACAAAAAAATCATCAACTCACAAATGAAGACAGCAAGAGAAAAAGAAAGGGACAAAGTAACTACAGAACAGTCTGAAAACCATTAACAAAACGGCAATAGAAAATCCTTACCTAACAGTGATTACTTTAAATTTAAATGGATTAAATTCTCCAACCAAAAGATCAAAAGTGGGTAAATGGATTTTTAAAAAAAGATCCAACTATATGCTGTGTACAAGAGACTCAGGTTAGCTTTAAGGACACACATAGGCTGAAACTGAAGGGATGAGAGAAGACATTTCATGCAAATGGTAAACAAAAGAGAACAGGATACCTATACTTTTATCAGACAAAATAAGTCAAAAACTGTTACTAGAGACAAAGAAGGTCACTACATATAGGGATCAATTCATCAGGAGGATATAACGACTGTAAATATACAGTCAGCCCTCTATATCCACAGGTTCCACATCTGTGTATCCCACATCCATGGATTTAACCAACCATGGATTGAAAATATTTGGAAAAAAGTTCCAGAAAGTTCCAAAAAGCAAAGCTTGAATTTGCCTCATGCTGGCAACTATTTACATAGCATTTACATTGTATTACAATATTTACAACTAGTTACATAGAATTTACATTGTATTAGGTATTATAAGTAATTAGAAGTAATCTATAGATGATGTAGAGTATATGGGAGGATGTGCAAAACATAAGGGACTTGAGTATCTGAGAACTTTGGTATCCACAGCGGGTCTGGAACCAATCTCCTATGAATGGATACTGAGGGATGACTATATACTCACCCAACATAGGAGCACCTAAATATATAAAGCAAATATTAACAGAACTGAAGGGAGAAATAGACAGTAATACAATAATAGTAGGGGATCTCAATACTCCACTTTCAACAATGGATATATCATCTAGACAGAAAATCAATAAGTAAACCATGGACTTGAACAGCACTATAGACCAAGTGTACTGAACAGACATACACAGAACATCCCATCCAAGTAGCAGAGTACACATTCTCCTCAAATGCCCAAAGAACATTCCCCAGGACAGATCACACATTAGCCCACAAAACGAGTCTTGCCAATTTAAGCTTGAAATCATATCAAGTTAATCTTTTCCAACCACAATGCTATGAAACTAGAAATCAATAATAGGAGAGAAACAGGATAATTTACAAATGTGTAGATATTAAACAACACATTCCTGAACAAAGAAGAAATCAAAAGAGAAACAAAAAAAATAACTTGTGACAAACAAAAATGGAAACACAACATACCAAAACTTCTGGGATGCAGCAAAAGCAGTTCTACGAGGGAAGTTTACAGTCATAAAATTTTACATTAAGAAAAAGGAAAGATCTCAAATAAATAACCTAACTTTATACCCCAAGGACCTAGAAAAAGAAGAATAAACTAAACCCAAAGTTAGCAAAAGGCAGGAAGTAATAAAGAGTAGATCAGACATAAATGAAATAGAGAATAGAAAAACAATAGACAAGATCAACAAAAGTAAGAGTTAGTTTTTGAAAAGATAAACAAAATTGACAAATCCTTGGCTAGATTTAAGAAAAAAAGAGAAGTCTCAAACATATAAAATCAGAAATAAAAGAGGAGACACTACAACTGTTATCACAGAAATGCAAAGGATTACAAGAGATGTCTATAAACAGTTACACACCAATAAATTAGATAACCTAGAAAAAAATAGACAAGTTCCTAGAAACATACAACCAACCAAGACTGAATCATAAAAAAATAGAGAATCTGAACAGACCAATAATGAGTAGGGAGATTGAATCAGTGGTCAAAAATCTCCCAACAAAGAAAATCCCAGAACTGGATGGCTTCACTGGTGAATTCTACCAAATGTTTAAAGAATTAATGCAAATTCTTCCCAAAAATTGAAGAGGAAGAAATTATGAGGCCAGTATTACCCTTGTCAAATGCCAGAGAAGGACACTACAAGAAAAAAAAATTATAGGCCAATATCCTTAAAGAACATAGATGCAAAAATATTCAACAAAATACAAGCACATTAAAAGGATCATACAACCTGATCAAGTAGGATTCATCCCCAGGATACAAGAATGGTTCAACATACACAAATCAATACATGTGATACACTACATTAACAAAATAAAGGATAAAATTATATGATCATTTCAATAGATGTAGAAAAAGCATTTGACAAAATTCAATATCCTTTTATGATAAAAAAAAACTCTCATCAAAATGTGTATAGAAGGAATATACCTCAACATAATAAAGGCCATATATATGACAAACCCAGAGGTAACATCATACTCAACAGTGAAAGCTGAACACTTTTCCTCCAAGATCAGAAACAAGACAAGAATGTTCACTCTCACCATTCTTACTCAACATGGTACTGGAAGTCCTAGCCAGAGCACTGAGACAAGAAAAAGAAATAAAAGGCATCCAAATTGGGAAGGAAGAAGTAAAATGATCTGTTTGCAGACGAGATGACTGATGACCTTACAAATGGAAAATCCTAAAGACTCCACCAAAAAAAAAAAAAAACTGTTAGGATAAACAAATTTGGTAAAGTTGCAGGATACAAAATCAGCATGCAAAAATCAGTTGTATTTCTCTACACTAAAAACAAACTATCCAAAAAAGAAATTAAGAAAACTATCCCATTTACAGTAGCATCAAAATAAATTAAATATAGGAATAAATTTATCCAAGGAGGTGAAAGAGCTATACAGTGAAAACTATAAAACGTCAATGAAATAAATTGTAGAAGACAAATAAACGAAAAGATATCCCATGCTCATGGATTGGAAGGATATTGTTAAAATACCCATACTACCCAAAACAATTTACATATTCAAAGCAATCCATATCAAAATTTTAATGTTATTTTTCACAGAAATAAAAAAAAATTCTAGGGCTTTCCTGGTGGCGCAGTGGTTGTGAGTCTGCCTGCCGATGCAGGGGACACGGGTTCGTGCCCCGGTCCGGGAGGATCCCACATGCCACGGAGCGGCTGGGCCCGTGAGCCATGGCCGTTGAGCCTGCACGTCCGGAGCCTGTGCTCCGCAACAGAAGAGGCCACAACAGTGAGAGGCCCACATACCGCAAAAAAAAAAAAAAAAAAACCTAAAATTCATGTGGAACCACAAAAGACCACAAATAGCCAAACCAATCTTTAGCAAGAAGACAAACTAGAGGCATCACTTCCTGGTTTCAAATTATATTACAAAGCTACAGTAATTAAAACAGTATGGTACTGGCATAAAAACAGACACACAGACCAATGGAACAGAATACGAAATCCAAAATTAAACCCACATATGCACGGTCAACAAATCTTCAACAAGGGCACCCAGAATACAAAATAGGAAAAGAATAGTCTCTTCAGTAAATGGTGTTGGGGAAAATGGATATCCACATGCAAAAGAATGAAATTGGACCAATATCTTACACCATACACAAAAGCCAACTCAAAATGGATTAAAGACTTAAATGTAAGACCTGAAACCCTAAAAATCCTAGAAGAAAACAGGGACATTGATCTTGTCAATGATTTTTGGATGTGATACCAAAAGCACAGGCAACAAAAGCAAAAATAAACAAATGGGACTACATCAAACTAAAGTTTCTTTACAGCAAAGGAAACCATCAACTGATGAAAAGATGACCTATGAAATGGAAGAAAATATTTGCAAACCATGTATCTCATAAGGAGTTAATATCCAAAATACAAGGAACTCATATAACTCAACAGTAAAAACCAATCCAATTAAAAATGGACAAAGGAATTGAATAGACATTTCTCCAAAGAAGACCTACAAATAGTCAACAGGTATATGAAAATGTGCTCAACATCATTATTCAGCAGAAAAATGCAAATCAAACTACAATGAGATTATCACCTCATACCTGTCAGAATGGCTACTATTTTTAAAAGTAACAAAAGATAACAAGTGTTGGCAAGGATGTGGAGAGAAGGAAACATTTTACACTGTTGGTGGAAATGTAAACTGGTAGTCATTATGGAAAAACAGTATGGAGGCTCCTCAAAAAAATTAAAGACCAAGAGAGTTACTCATTTTCCCAGGGGTGTATCCATGAGGTATACATGTTAATAAACTTGTTTGTTTTCCTCTTATTAAAAAAATTAAAAACAGAACTACCATATAATCCAGCAATCCCACTTCTTGATTTTGATTCAAAGGAATTGAAATCAGGATCTCAAAGAAATACTCACACTCCCACGTTCATTGCAGCAGTATTCACAATAGCCAAAATATAGCTACACTTACCCCCAGATTCAATGAGTTATATACATTAAATATGCACAGCTTTTTACATGTGAATCGTACCTCAATAAAGTGACATGTATGAATGAATGAATGGATGAATGAATGAGCAAACAAACTAACAAAAAGAAAACACAGGAATATTTTCTTTTTCTCTTTTTGGCCACACTGCGCAGCTTGTGGGATCTTACCTAGTTGCCTGACTAGGGATCGAACCCAGGACCCTGCCAGTGGAAGCATGGGGTCCTAATCACTGTACAGCCAGGGAATTCCCATGATTATTTTCTTTTTAAATCTCAGAGGGGGCATAAACAAAAGACTGATAATCTGATCATTTTGACCACATAAACATTATTAATTTTGTATGGTCAAGACCATGATAAACAAAGTTTAAGGATGACTAGGAAACAGGGGAAAATAGCCACAACAAGAGCAACAAAGGGTTGGTTAATTTCCATACGTTATACAAACTCACAAATTGGTAAGGATATCAACAGAAAAAATAGGCAAAGGATGTGAAAGAGTTCATAGAAAAAGAACGGCTTTTTTAAATGTGAAACTTGAAACATCAAGCAGTGGAAACGCTTCACCTCTGCTAGTTAAATGTTAAGCTCTTTCTTAACAGTCTTGGAGAGCAGAAGCAGGACATGATTGAATGACTGTGCCAACTGCCCTTCCTTGCTATGGAACTACCAGTGATACAGACCATATGTAACTGGACTGATGTAAGGTTCATCCAGTGGAGGCCAGGCCAACCCCTCCCAGCCCATGACAGCAGATCGTGCATAAGTCTTCCCAGTTCCATATCCAGTGACCTCACATTAGCAGCATGAAATCAGCCATGGTGGGAATATTTACATCACAGAAAATGGCAAATGCTACAAATCAAAGCTTTTTTAGTTCCAGACAACCGGTTGTTAAGTATTTAACATCACACCATTAGACCCATGCCAAATATCTTTAAAGCCAGAAGACTGTCACACTTTCTAAGAATTGATTTCAACTGCGTTGGAATCAAAATGAGGGCAAGGGTGTCCAGTAAGATACACGGCTGAATGTATTTTGAAAAAACTCCCAGGCAAATCTGACATTGCACACATTTACGTCACCAGCCTCACCTGAGAATCCTAAGAACCCTACTCTATGCTTTCATGAATTGGCAGAAGGTCTGAAAATACAGAACTTTGATGTCTTTCAACTTCCCTTAAACCACAGAGCAAAACCGACAAACTCTGTTGGAAGACAGCATGGTTCTCGCCTGGCTCTGGGAAGAAAGGCATGGGGCATCGGCTCACCTGAATCTCCATCTTCTCCTTCAGGCCCCGGAGCTCCTGAGCCTGGCTGAGTCGTTCCTCGGGCTCCTCATCCTGCAGGGACCCGAGGTTGGACTTCATCACCTTGTGGGACTGCAGTGCCTGCAGTTTCTGAAAAGATCAGGGTGCAGTTTCATTCAGATGAATATCTAATCATGATGTTGTCTTTTATACCCGGAGCAGTGTCAGAAGGGCACATCTAACCCCAACCACAAAGCCCCAACCTGAACTCACTAGGTATCTGCATGCCTGCAAACATTCACACAAGTTCACACTCCCCTTCACTAGTGCTCTCCTGAGAGCTCAGCCCTTGCGCAGGAGAAGCAAATTCCCATGGAAGAACAGGATTCAAGAGTGTCATTTCCATCGCGCTGAAATTCTGCTGGACTTCAAACCCGGAACTTGCCTGACGGCTTTCCCATTTCTTCCTCAGTCTCGAATAGGCTGAAGAGAATCAGACTATCGGAGCTTTGAGGAGGGTCTCAGGCACTCCAGACCACTCCCTGAGGACTCCTGGCCCTCTTCCCACAAAGAAAAATCCTGGTTGTCACCAAGAAGGCCTGGCTTTTCACAACTTGGAGTCATGTCACCAGCGCCTAGTGCTCCCCAAGCTAATAGTGTATGGTGTGAAGGAAAAGGCATGGAAAAGTGGATCAAAGACAAGGTGCCCTTCCACCCGCCTATGGTTGTATTTTTAAATATAACACTACTGCAGTGACAAAAGCAATTATCTCCATCTCTATTACCATATCAAACTCATAAGCCCTATTCAAGCTTTAGAGAACAGTTAAGTCCCTGAGTTTAACTTCTCACTCTTGCTAATCTTTAACTCTTCTCAGTTCCTGCTAAAGCAATATTGGGTCCAAGTGTTAACCATTTCTAAACCCCTTGAATATTTCTGTAGAGTCAAATGCTTGATCAGATGTATGCACAACTTTTGGCCCCTGATGTGTCACTTCTGTCTTCACACTGCTGCTTATGACACACCAGAGAGCTGGCTTTCTTGGCATCACAAACGTTCGTGGTGTTTTCCTTTCAACTGGGGTAAAGTGGACTTACAGTGTTTTTCACAATCACTCTAAATGGAATCTTATCTCTTTCCCCATCCCCCAGAATTTTTAAAAAATAAATCAACAAGATAATTATCCAACTACACTGAGAATCTCGTATCCAGTTTGGTTCCTATACTTTAATAAAAGTGAAATAATAAAATGTCAGGTGAGAGGAGATGGGCGGGGGAGACACACAAAAATACAACAGAAGCCATCCTATAGGGGAAAGGCAAAAAAAAAAAAAAAAAAAAAAAAAAGGATGTTCCAGTTTAGGACAGTGTGATCCAAGTTAAAAGGAAACCATGGATGGTAGTAAGAATTATGTCCTCATTTACCACAACCCAGAATTTCCTAACCAAAAGTAACCTTTTGATTTTTGAGGACACGGTTTATGAACAATAAATTCAAATCAATACCTAGGTATCTAATGTGTCTAGTCAAAGAGTACCACATCAGGGGAAGCATGAGAGTCAGGGAGTTTCAGATGAGCTCAGAGATGATGGGTGTGGAGCTGGGGGTTAGGAGTGTGACATCCACATGGTGGGGCAGCATCTTGTCCTCCACAGATTATCCCTGTCCACCCTGGGGGAACATTTAGGAATGGGAGGACTTGGGTCACTATCGATACACACACACACACACACACACACACACACACGCAGAGCTCGCATTGCACTCCCACCGCCCTCCATCCTTGGCTTTCCGTCTCAGATTGAGACAACCAAGGCTCCACGCATATCCTACGACAATCCCCTTCTAGAGAAGTTGTCTAGGTGTTTCTTTAGGCAAAGCATGCGATGATCATGAGAAACACTATTACACAATTCATTTTCAAATCAAGAAAAGATTCTCCTTGATGTTCAGTGGACCAATAAGAGCTAAATGCATCCTGAAAATACTTCTCCTCAAACATTATCCCTGATACGGTTTTAGTTATACAGGTTTATATGGGAAGATACAGTCCACGGATAACTTTAATAAGGTTTTCTTGAATAAACTTAATAATATATCCAGTAGAAGAGCAGGGGCTTTGAAGTTTAAGGAGCTGGGTTCAAATCCCAGCGCTACCTCTTAACAGCTGTGTGACCTTAGGCAAGTTATGCGACCTCAGTGTCTTGGCCTGTAAAGGAGGAATGATAATAGCTTTTTTTTTTTTACTTTTTGGCCATACTGTGCAGCACGTGGGATCTTCGTTCCCTGACCAGGGATCCCTGCGGTGAAAGCGCAGAGCCCTAACCACTGGACTGCCAGGGAATTCCCTAAAAAAAGAACTTCCAAAAAGAAATTAATAAACTAATGACACACCTACCTTTAGAATGTTATAGTTGTTTGGTTGTTATGAGGATTAAAAGTTAGTGTATATAAAGTACTCTGCACAGGGGCTAGAAAAGTTTCAGTAAATGTTAGCTATTATGTGTGACCCCCACAGACCCCAACGGAGAGCCTGGCCTGTAGCCAGGGCTCAGCAAGTACTTGTTAGAAGAAAAATGCATTCATTTACATTTTGCCTCATTTCTTGTCCAGTGATGAAAGCCCTTTGAGAAAATAAGGATAATATCTCAGGAGCTCTTACTATATGCCAGATAATGTTAAGTGCTGTCTATGTGTTAATTTAACCCTTTCAGAAACCTATCCTACAGAAAATAAACTGAGGCAGAGGAAGGTTAGGTAACTAGCCTAAGATCACACAGCCAGTATGTGATGGAGCAGGGATTCAATCCTGGACACTGGCCTCTAGTATCTGGCCTCACAGTGTATTACCCACCCCCAATGGCAGATGACAGAGAACTAGTACAAACAAAGAAATGAATTTTGAGAACAAATAAACAGGTTTTCAACTAAAGAACTCTGAGAAGCCTTTTAGGTTGGGTACCTCTTCTAGCGTAGAGTTCTGGTTGGCAACACTTTTAAATTCATCCCAAAATAATTTTTTGAGCTTGTCTATTTCCCCATATAGCTTGGCCCGCTCTTTTTCTTTCCATTCATCAAATTCTTTCTTAGCTTCTGCTTCCCTCTGGCGAGTGATCTCTGCTTCCTACAAAGAAAAGCAAGAACAAGAGAATCATTAATTCCACATTATGACAAATATTTACCGAGAAACTGCTAGGGCTCCTTGTCCGTGCAAGCCACTATGGAGACCCAAAGAACATTCATCCCCCGGTCCCCACTGCTGGGACAGGGAATGGGATTAGTCTTATCTGAACCGTAAAGGCCCTTGAGGATGGGGATCATGTCTTTTCTCTCTTTATATTCCTCACAATGCCTGGCATAGTTGGTGCTCAGTAAATGCACGCTGAGGGAAGGAGTGATGAATGAATAAATGCCGGAAGGAGTGAGGCAAGTTTATGCATTTTCGTCTACAAATACTGAGTACCTCCTCTGGGCTGCCTTTGGGAGCTTATCCAGTCTTTGTCCTCAAAAAGCTAACATTATATTGTAAGAAGTTAAAATTCAGGTTCAAATGCTCTCAGAAGGTGCTAATGCAAAAAGCTGCAGTTCTCTTTTGGCCATACAGGTCTGACCAAGTAATTGAATTTTCCTTGCCAAACTACCTAAAATCATTTAGCACATCCAGGAAGACGCCATCATAGCTCTGTCTCCTGCTCTATGAAACAGCCAGAATTTTGGCCCTGTGGGATGCAAGTGCATCATGGGTCTCTCAGCTAGTCCGTGACCAAGCCCCTGCCGTTTCCTCTCCACACCCACCTGAAGCTGCCGCTGCCTCTCCGCTGCCCTCTGCGCTTCCAGCTCCCCTTGGGTCCACTTCAGCTTGGCCCACAGCTCTTCCAACACCTCCTCCACTGGCTGCTCCTGCTTCTTCTGCTTTCCTGTGGGGTCCACTCGAAGAGAGGGTGACGGCGTAAGTCAAAGAAAGTGGAATGTATACCGTCACACCTCAGTCTGAGTTCAGCTTTGCCACTTACACTGTACACTGACTTTGGGCAAATGACAGAACCTCCCTGACCCTCTGTTTCTCCAAACTGGAAAATGGACATAGTAATAGCACCTAACCCAGAGAGTTATTGTGAGGACGAAATGTGATAATGTAAAGGGCTTAGCGTAGTGCCTGGCAGGACAGCTCAATCCATGTGAACTACTGCTGTCATTTAAAATAACTATTTTGACAGTACTAACACATGGTAACGTGAATGCAAACTCAGCAGAGTAACAGAAGCAGAATACCAAATAGTGTGTACACAGTGATTATTAATACAAAGAACATATCTATGTATCCTGACAGCAATCAGAGGGGAACTTAAAATAGTGATAATAATTGTAGTTTTACGTTCACTCTTTTCAGGAATATAGTGTAGTTTAACTGTGCAGTTTTAAATTTCCAGTGGAAAAAAGGCAGCATGCATTATGAAGAAACCTTGAATTACAGAAGAATATTCTAACTAAATCACATGATGATAAACTGAGTTAATGAAAAAGATACCAATTGTTCTTGAACATTTGTTACTTTTTTTTTTAATTAATTTATTTCTTTTTGGCTGTGTGCCAGGGCTTTCTCTAGTTGTGGCAAGCAGGGGCCGCTCTTCATCGCGGTGCGCGGGCCTCTCACTATCGTGGCCTCTCTCGTTGCGGAGCACAGGCTCCAGACGCGCAGGCTCAGTAGTTGTGGCTCACGGGCCTAGTTGCTCTGCAGCACGGGGGATTCTCCCAGACCAGGGCTCGAACCCATGTCCCCTGCATTAGCAGGCAGATTCTCAACCACTGCGCCACCAGGGAAGCCCAACATTTGTTACTTTTTAAAGTACATTTAGAGACTATTAGATGGTACTGTTACTGAAACTTTAAGCTTTACTTTGAAAAGAAATATATGGCTTTTCTCAGATGGGACTTTTTAGAAACAAGCAACTTTTAGATGCAGTGCAAATTAATTTGGGTTAATTAAGTGATCTGAGGGGAGTCTGGAATGGGAGGGCTGGGTTATCTGAGAAGCCAGCTGCCTGACAATAAATTAATGAACATTAATGTAGCAAAAGTTGCCTTAAGAACATATTTTTCCTCTCCTTACAGCACTTTACATTAAGGAAATAACAAGGAATACGCACAACGATTTATGTACAAGAATGTTACCATCATGTGATTTATAATAGGAAAGTTTTTTAGTCGCCCATATAAATTGAGAAATAATTTAACTGTGAAATATATTATGATCGCCACATGATGAAATACTATTCAGCCATTAAAAATCATGTTTTCAAAGATGATTTACTGACTTTGGAAAAGGTGATATATTCTTAATTGAAAATAAGCAGTGTCAAAACTGCATCCTATATGACTATATTTGTATAAAGAAAAATAATGACTGCGAACATACCAACATATTAACTGCAGGTGATGTTGTCCACAGTTTTCATTTTCTCTTTTCTACCTTTCTGTATTTAAATTTTCTAGATCAAAGGATATTTTTTCCAATTTCTTTATTGTGATGAAATATACATAACACAAAATTTACCGCCTTAGCCATTCTTAAATGTATAGTTCGGTGGTATTACATACATTCATAATGTTGTGCAAACATCACCACCATCCATCTTCAGAATGCTTTTCATCTTGTAAAACAGAGACTCTATTCTCACTAAATGCTAACTCCCCATTCCCCCTTCCTCTAGCCCCTGGCAACCACAATTCTACTTTCTGTTTCTATGAATTTGACTATTCTAGGTACCTCATTTAAGTAAAATCATATAGTATTTGTCCTTCTGTGACTGGCTTAGCTCACTTAGCATAATACCCTGTTGTAGCATATTGCAGAATTACCTTTCTTTTTAAGGCTGAATAGTATTTCTTTGTATCTATATACCACACATTGCTTATCCATTCATCTGTCAATGGACATTTGGGTTCTTCTACATCTTAGCTCTTAGCTACTATGAATATGTGTATAAATACCTCTCCAAAGATATATATCTTTATCAGAAAAAAATATTTAATAAGTGGAAAATCTGTTTTTCTTTAGCAGCCTCTAATGCAGAACCAAGAAGAATTAGATATATAATAAATGCATAGTAACTAGGTGAATTGTGCTGTTTTAAAACTCTGTTCTTTGAAAAAGAAATTAAAATAAAGGGAAAAATATTTTATTCAATGGGATTTTTATATTTAATTTATATTACATTTTATCACATTATATTTTCATATCTATATTTATTTTAC
This sequence comes from Delphinapterus leucas, assembly GCF_059928025.1. Taxonomy (NCBI): domain Eukaryota; kingdom Metazoa; phylum Chordata; class Mammalia; order Artiodactyla; family Monodontidae; genus Delphinapterus; species Delphinapterus leucas. Next base: position 131,216,023 of record NC_143132.1, on the reverse strand, counting down.
GTTTTAACAGCTACTTCTTATTGAACCTCAAAAAACAGATATAAAGTATGCAAACTTCTTAATGGGAAAAACATACAGCCTTGCTACTCATTTTAGAATTTGAAACAGTAAAATTACAGTGATTAAGTCATAATAAGCTCATGACATTAAAAAAGTCAAAGAATTGGTCTGACTGCTCATTAAGCCCAGTTAAGCTTATTCATAGTCAGCACCAGAGAACAGCAAATTCCAGAAGGCTGGGAGGTAAGGGCCCTTCAAAGTCACTCTGTCTTTTGTTTGTTTGTTTGTTTGTTTTTTGTTTTTGCGGTACACGGGCCTCTCACTGTTGTGGCCTCTCCCGTTGCGGAGCACAGGCTCCGGACGCGCAGGCTCAGTGGCCATGGCTCACGGGCCCAGCCGCTCCGCAGCATGTGGGATCTTCCTGGACCGGGGCACGAACACGTGTCCCCTGCATCGGCAGGCGGACTCTCAACCACTGCGCCACCAGGGAAGCCCCAAAGTCACTCTGTCTGACTGCCCCATTCATAGTGAAGGACACAGAGGAGGAAACATTGACCATGGTCACATAACAGAAGGGGACAAAGCTAAGACTGGAACCTACCTGTCTGACTCCCAGCCCTTTTTCTCTAAACACGTGGTCAGAAACCCTCCCCGCCCCATGTGGGATCCCCCCATCCTCAACTGGATGATGAGGTTCTGAGGGCAGCTTTGGTGGTGTACATGCCCCTCACCCACTGAACACAAGCCCAGGCCCTTGCACAGTCCCAGGAGGGCCACCTGGACTCACCACCTTCCACCACGCCCATATGTCTGCGCTGGATGTGGCCCCGGAGAAAGGTGGCGTTCATGAAGGTCTTGTCACACAGGTGGCACTACACAGAGGGAAGTAGTGGGAAGTGCAGGATTAGCTCACCTGAGTCAGCCAGGGATTCTCCCTCTATCAAAACTCTCATTCCTTGGGCCCCCTGGGCTGCTTCATATATAAAGAGTTTGATATTACTGAGTAAGACAGTGACTGAACCCAAAATATATATACTATATATTTTATCCCGCCCCAATATATATATATATTTTTTTTCTTTTTCTGAATTTTAAAACACTACCAGTGCCGTGGGGAGCTAGGAACAATGATTAGTATCATCCTTTGCTGATACTAAGGAATTTTTGTTGGTTTTTCAGGGCATGATGATGGTATTACATTTATGTTTAAAAGTGGGATGGGAGTCCCTGCCTTTTAGAGCTACATAGTGAAATATTTACAGATAAACTCATATGACTGATACACTTCAAAATAATACAGGGGTGGGGGAAATTGGGTAGAGGAACAAATGCGACAACATTGGCCATGAGTTGATAACTATTGGGCTGGAGAGTGTGAAGATGAAGGTTCATTATATTATTCTCTCTACTTTCATATATGTTTGAAATTTTCCACAATAAAAAGGTTTTTTTCAAAAAACACCAATGTCCAAGTCTCACCCAGAGTTGAGAACCACTGGAGCAAAGGGTAGTAAATATAGCATCTGAAATTCCACTTCACTCTCCTCAAGCATTTCAGACAATGCCAATCCAGCATATCATTTTTTCACTGTAAAACTTCAAAATTCTTCCAACACGGCTTTTCAGGCTGCCATTGCTAGTCAATCAGAGTAAGAGGGCAGATTATTTGCTGTCTTTACACAAAGGCAAATGTGACAGAAATTGCCAATCGTCCCCCAGTACCAGTTTTCCCTTTTACCTTGGCAATAGAAACCTTGATTTTTAGCTGACCGTGAGGCTAATGAGAATATATGTCACCTCCTCCCTTACAACCAGGTGTGGCCATGTGACTAAATTCTGGCCAATGGCATGTAAACAGAAGTGGTATATGCAACCACTTTTGGGAGGTGTCATTAAAGAAAGAGCCATGATATTCCTCACCCTCCCTCCTCCTGCTGAATGGAATGTGCACCTGAGAGGTGGAACTCAGGCAGCCATCTTGGACCAGGAGGCAGAAGTCACACAATGAGGCTGGAGAGAAACAAATCCAGAACTGGGTCCGCGATTACATGCCACCCCTGGATTGTTTACTTCTAAACTTTGTTCATGAGAGAGAGAAATAAACTTCTATCTGGTTTAAACAATTATAATTTGAGGTTTCCTGTCACCCACAGCCAAACCTAATCCAGATGGATACAGCCTGGGTTGACGGACTCTGCCCACTCCTGAGTTCTAAAGTGACACATGAATTTCTAGTTGTTTGAAGGAATATCAGCTGGGGGGCAGGGAATATGTTACAATTATTCCAAATTATAAGCCCGTCCCCTCAACCCACCCTTCCCTGCTTCCCCTTTTCCACCCCAAGCAGCACACTCACAAACCAGGCACCAGACTAGTCCCTCCACCATGCCAGCTTTGAACCTGGGAAAATGAGATGCTGGCATTGCAGTGGCCCAACTTGCTGCCACACGGACAGAGTGTTTCTGAGAATGGAATCCACGCTGACAAAGAGTTGCCAAGAGCTGCAGAGAGAGAAACTAGATTCTGGTGCCATCACCTAAGTCCCACCATAACCCTGGATTTTTCAGTTAAATTAACCAATAAATTCCTTATTGGCCTAAGCCAGGTTAGACTGCTGTTTTGTCCTTTACTGCTGGAAAGGTTCTGACCCTTTTATCATAATTAACATTATATTAATTATGTCAATTACCATTCAATCCACTAACATCATGTCCTAATGATTCCTTCTGTCCACCCACCCCCAAACTATGAATTTCTGTTAAACCTGAACCAGCATGATTTCTGTCTTCATCCTCAGAGCCTGGCAGAGGGCCGGGCCACCTGACAAGCTACTAAAGGGCAACTGTCCCCGATCCACTCTCTCCATAGAAAGAAACGCAAATGCCCAAATGCCACTCTGGGGAATGAACTGTCACTTGGCTGACTAATAGAGTCACTTTTCCACAACAGGCCTGGCTCTACCAGTCCCCTGTCACACACCTCTTACACACACCTTTACACATCACACTCTCTACACACACACACAGCCTTCATTCACACACACACACCATAAATGTATCGTCACATGCAAGCACGTTACACACCACACACTCTACATACATACCTACACATACCATTCACAGGTGTACCTTCCAAACAATCACAGACACATCTTAGACACCATCCATAAACACACACACACACCCTGCATACATTCACACATGCACACGTGAGACATGAACTCATACACACACCTGCCACATATGTACAATCTACACACACACACACCATAGACTTGATGAGACACCCTGGGGTTCTCTGGCCACCAGCGGCATCTCTGAAATCTGCTCCCAGCCCCAGTGAGAAAAGCCACAGCAGCCTCAGGGGCCAGGCAGTGGTGCCGCCGGGGTGGCCGGTGGCCGGGCCCACAGCCCTCCCGGCGGCCCCGCCCGCAGAGATGCTCACCGCATGGTAGCTGTGGGCGCCCGTCTGCAGGAGCAGCTGCTGCAGGGCGCTGATCACCTTGCGCCGCCGGCGGCTCTCCTCCCGCACGCCCCTGAGCTCGTCGGCCTGGCGGCCCAGCTCCTGCTGGCCGCGCTCCTGCTGGCCCAGGCTGGCCTGCAGCCGCGCCTCCAGCTGGGCCACGCTGGTGCTCAGGCAGTCCTGGCAGTGCAGCAGGTACTCAATGCTGAGCTGTGCCAGCCGCAGCACCTTGAGCAGCGCCGGGTCCACGGGCTGCCCGCAGCGGCCGCACACCTCCCGGTCCAGGTTGCAGAAGGTGACGCTGACGATGTTCTCCTGCAGGGTGGCCACATCCAGCTCCCGTGCCACGCGGTCCACGTCCAGGGCGCTAATGCGCCTCCAGTCCATTCTCTCACGGCGAGGTTGGAACTTGAAGGTGGGGAGAGTGTAGGCTGCAAACAGGGGGTCGCTGAGGCCCTGGGCGGTGGTAGCGTGGGACTGCATGGACGGGGGGAGCCCTGGGCTGACCACTGGGGAAGGGTGCCACCAAGACCACGGCAGCAGGCACAAGAGCTGAGAGAGGGCCTGGAAAATGAGAGGAGGGTTGAAGTTAGGCCTGGTGAGTGTGGCTCCATGTACCACGCTGGCCAGCAGGAGCCTGTAGTGTGCATGCTGTGCACTGACACAGCCAGAGCAAGGGTGTGGGCTTTATGACACACAAATGTGGATTCAGATCCTCAGCCTGGAGCAAGATTCTTTATATCTTTAAGCCTCCGTGTGTATTGGGGATCAGGGGGCCTCCTCTTCAGGCTTGCAGTTAGGAATGAGGCAGGCGAAACACCCAGGCCAATGCCTGGCACATAGCAGGTCCTCAGTGAACCCCCCGCCATGCCCAAGTCCACTGTAAGAGTGCCTGCCAGAGGGCTTGGTCAGGAGGGAGCTGTCCAATGTATAAGCAGGTCTTTCTGCAACCCTACATTGACCTCAGGATGAAGTCGAATAACTTGCCACGGGAGGCAGAGTCACTTAATGGTGGACACTAAGTGGCTCTCCTTCTGTAATTGCAACGTTTAATGGAGGGGTGCGCTACAGTTCCCAGTTTCCCCAGCTGTCAGGTGTGATGAGTATGACTATGTTCTCTCTAGTGGGATGTGAGCGAAATGATGTCCGCCCCTGCCACGGGGTGGCGCTCAAGAGAGCAGCCGTGTCTCTGCACAGAGATTGTGCTCAGTCCACGATAGTCTGTTTCAAACCTCATGGTTTAGAAAACAGCTCCAGTTTGTTGTTAAATGACTCAGATTCTACTCACCACTCTCTTGTTAGACAAAGAAATTGCTCTCTTTGGGGAGGAACTTGACAATAGCAACCGGAATTTAAAATGAACATTCCAGTACTAAGAATTACAATCTGCTCTACAAACTCATACAAGTGTGCAAAGGTGCTTGTACAAAAATTGTCTTTGTAGTATTATTTGTAATAGCAAATTACAAGAAAATTACAAGAAAGCAAAGTACAAAGTACAGTGGGGATATGAATGGTATCTCTATACGATGAAATACTATGCAGCTATCGATAAGAATAAGGCAGTTTTTTATGTACTGATTGATATGGAATAATGACTATATATATACATATATATCCATTTCTGTTTAAATAATATATTAATATGACATTTAATAATAATTAGCAAAAATAAAGGAGATATGTATATCTCACATATGTATGTGTATATGTATTATATATACACATATGCATAAATACATATATCTCACATTAGAATGTTGCCTATGAGGCAGGAGGGAAATGGGAATGTGAAATGAGGATAAATAAATGAATAAAATAAATAAATAAAATAGACAGATGGTGCATGGGTAGGAGATGGATAGATAGATAGATAGGTCTTACATAGACCAATGATGATAATGATATATATATAACACATACACATATATGAATGATTCATATTAGTTATTCATATATAATCATAATTAAGTATACTGATTTATTATTCCTAAATATGGTTCATTATCTATATTTTTTAATAAGCATAGACTATTTCTAGAAAAATAAGCTGTTAGCAATGGTTATACCTGGGAAGTGGGAACGGAGGTTAGAGGACTTTTATTTTCCACTCACCACCTCTCTATACTATTCAGTTCTTTGCGTCATCATCTATTACTTTTATAATTTCTTAAAGAAAAATATACAATTTCTGCCCTTAAAGAACTTAGAATCTGACTGAACAGGAAATACATGTGACCCTATTCAATCAAGTTCTTTTTAGATCATGTGATTTACACTTTCAAGTACAGCAGAAAGTCAGAGAAGAAAAAGGTCATTGACCTCAGGAAGCTGAAAGGCCTTGAAGAAACAGTCAGGCTCGGTTTGCAAAGAGGGGAAGGCCTCCAGGAAAGGCCCCTGAGCGCCCTGAGCCTGTCTTCATCTGGGAAAGGTGGCAGTGGGAGGTGACAAGCCTGCCCCCACCTGCCCTGGGGTAATCTGGGGACTGGAGGAGAGGCAAGGGGAGGGTGCTCGGTAAGAAAACCGGCCGCAGGGCAGGGAGTGCCAGCCTCCAAGCCAGACACACACTCTAAATGCAAACCTACCAACAGGTAGAACTATCCTCACTTTACAAACAAGGAAACTGATGTCTGGAAAGGTTAAGTGTCTTCCCCAGGTAGGGAGGTCAGAGTTGAAGTACAGCTGGAGGTGTATCTGGCTCCAAAGCTTGTGGACTTTGAACCATCCAACATCGATTCTTGAGGCTATTTGTCCTAAAACTTTGCTTGGATCAGATCATCAAACCTTACCCATCGAACTCATTCATTCATTCACTCACCCCCTCCCCCGCTCCTTTAGAACATGCCTAGCTTGGCCAGGCCCGGTGCCAGGCACTGGGGCCACCGAGATGCATTAATCACACACCTGCCCCCCAGCCCCCTCCTCGGCAGCTTAGCATGGCTCCTTGCTGCCCCAGTACCAAGTGCAAACAAACCCCTTAGCCTGGTCTTGAAGCTGCCACAGGATGCCACAGACCCACCTTTTCCATTTCAGCTCCAATGTTTCCCTTTCTCAGATACTCCTCCCCAACACATACTCCAGAAACAAAACCATCCAGCTACGAGCATCCCCATCACGGCCATGAGGAGAAGACCAGCACATTCCTCTTAATATGTCACGTTATTTTTAAAAAAGGAGGCAGGTGACATGACACTCACCATGCTCAGCTGCAGGCTCTAACTGTGTCACCGGAGCCTCAGAGACAATTGCCACAACAAGCTGTGCTTTGGAGCAACAGCATGTTACCAGGTGTGCTGTGGGCCAGGGTAACAGGACACCTGCTTCCTGTCCTCCCACAGACCAGGAGCTCGCCTGAGAACTCGCTGTTTAACTATTTAATATTTAAGCTTTGGCCTCAGATGTCTGCCCACAGTCCCCTCTCTCATAATAAGGCCAAGAATGTTCCACCAGCCACTCTCTCAGCTCTCCTCCCACCTCTTCGAATGCCCCTTCCAGCCTCTTCCTTGAACAAGGAAGAGCCTACTATCCTTGCACCCTTCCTGTAAGGCAGGGTGTGCCAGTGCCCCTGTGACAGTCTGCTGTTCACCCATCACCCATCCCTCCCTGCACACTCTCCCCGGGGATGAGCTCACACGTAACCATAGCTTCAGCTACCATAGGCCTGCTATAGGCTGAGCCTCAGCCACTCCCAAATCTCCTTCTCACAGGCCTGTCTCTTGGGACCTTTAGACTAAGCCTTCCAATACTGATTATACCAGAAATTGCAAATCTAAATTCCACCAGGACCAGGAAGGTACTATTAAAGGTAGGAAACATGCCAGGTGTAAGAGAAACCAAATACAAGCTTGATGATAAGTGGCAACTGATTCCCTATCTTAGTGTCCGAGATACACGTGGGCAGTGGTTCTCAAAGTGTAGTCACTGACCAGCAGCATCAGCATCAACTGGACACTCGTTAGAAATGCAGATCTCCAGACTAACTGCTTCAGAACCATTGCAGTAGGGAGTGTTGGCATAGGGAGCATTAAGGACTGTGGCAAAATGGGAAGTGCGTGCCCTGTTTACAAGGGGCAGCCACCACTGAGCTTCAGCCATATGGGAAGTGATGTTCTGTGCTCCTCATGGGCTAATTCCAAATTTACTAAGTAGATATTCAAGCAAGTATGGCCAACATGGTGAAGTAGGAAGACCCTAGCTCACCTCCTCCCACAGACACACTAAAATTACAACTATTTACACACTGGCTATCTATAAGAATGACCTGGAGACTAGCAAAAATGGTTTTCCCCAACTAAAGATATAAAGAAGGAACCACAAGATGGGTAAAAGGAGTGGGGACGCAAATTAGTCAAGACCCACACCCCTCGGTGAGCAACCCACAAACAAGAGGATAATTACAACTGCAGAGGTTCTCCCCAAGGAGGGAGGGGTCTGAGCCCCACCTCAGGGCTCCCCAGCCCAGAGGTCCTGCACTGTGAAGATGAGTTCCCAGAACACCTGGCTTTGAAGGCCAGCAAGGCTTGCATATGGGAGAGCTGGCACCAGCCCTGGGCCCCTCTGGCCCCCACAGCCAGCTGTCCCAGGACTCAAGCCCAATCACCAGGGGGCTGGCAGCCACCACATGAGGCAGGGCCAGCCACGCCTACCAGCACACTCACAGCAGCCAGCCCAGCCACACAGAAGGGCCCACTCAGCCCACATGGCTGGCACCCATGGAGCATATAGCTCTGGGGACCAGAAGGGAGTGTGGTACTAGGCTCCATAGGACGTTTCCTACATGAGGCCACTTCTCCAAGATCTAGAAACAAAACTGACCTACCTAATACATAGAAATAAACACAGAGAATTAGACAAAATGAGGAGACAGAGAAATATGTTTCAAACGAAGGAACAAGACAAAATTCCAAAAGAAATGAGTGGAGATAAGCAATCTACCCAATAAAGAGTTCAAGGTCATGATCATAAAGATGCTCCACAAACTCAGGAGAAGAATGGATGAACACAGTAAGAAGTTTAACAAGAGTTAGAAAATATAAAGAAGAACCAAACAGATCTGAAGAATACAATAACTGAAATAAAAACACACTAGAAGGGAATCAACAGTAGATTAGATAATACAGAGGAATGGATCAATGAACTGGACGACAGAGTAGTGGAAATCACCGAAGGTGAAAACTAAAAAATAATTTTAAAAAATGAGGACCGTTTAAGAGACCTCTTGGACAAGATCAAGTGTACTAACATTCACCATATAGGAGTCCCAGAAGGAGAAGAGAGACAAAGGGGAAGAGAACTTAACTGGAGAAATAATAGCTGAAAAGTTCCCTAATGTGGAAAAGAAAACAGACATCCAGGTCCAGGAGGCACAGAGAGTCCCAAGCAAGATGAACCCAAAGAGTTCCATACCAAGACACATTATAATTAAAAATGGTAAAAACTCAAGATAATGAGAGAATCTTAAATGCAGCAAGAGAAAAGCAACTAGTTGTGTACAGGGAACTCCCCTAAAACTATGACCTGACTTTTCAGCAGAACTTTGCAGGCCAGAAGGGAGTGGCACAACATGAAAAGATGCTCAACATCACTCATCATCAGGGAAATGCAAATCAAAACCACAGGGAGATATCACCTCACACCTGTCAGAATGGCTATTATCAAAAAGACAAGAAATAACAAGTGTTGGAGGATGTGGAGAAAAGTGAGCCCTCATGCACTGTTGGTGGGATTGTAAATTAGTACAGCTTTATGGAAAACAGTATGGAGGGTCCTCAAAAAATTAAACATAGAACTACCATACAATCCAGAAATTCCACTTCTGGGTATTTTTCTGAAGAAAACAAAAGCACTAATTCAAAAACATAAATGCAGCCCTATGTTCATTGCAGCATTACTTACAATAGCCAACATATGGAAGCAACCTAAGTGTCCATCAACAGATGAATGGATAAAGAAGATATAGATAGATAATTACTCAGCCATAAAAAAGAATGAAATCTTGCCATCTGTGACAACATCGATGGACATGGAGGGTATTATGCTAGGTGAAATAAATCAGAGAAAGACAAATACTGTATGATTTCACTTACGTGTGGAATCTAAGAGACAAAACAAATGAACAAACATAACAAAACAGAAACAGACTCATAGATACAGAGAACAAACTGGTGAGTGCCAAAGGGGAGGGGGCAGAGGGATGAGTGCAATAGGTGAGGGAGATTAAGAGGTACAAACTTTTAGTTATCAAATAAGTCACCGGGATGTCATGTACAGCATAAGGAATGTAGTCAATAATATTGTAATAACTTTGTATGGTGACAGACGGTAACTAGACTTATTGTGGAGATCATTCTGTAATGTATAAAAATATTGAATCACTATGTTATATACCTGAAACTAATATAATATTGTAAGTCAAATATAATTCAATAAAAAATAAGATAGTCAAAGACCTCTATGAACTGTTTCCAAACTACCTTTCTAGCTGCATCTCCCACCTACCATTTACTTGCTGTCCATACTTTCATATCTATGGGCTATTTATTCATAGGCACTGTTTTTAAATGCTTTATAAAGAATAACTCATGTAATCCTCACAACAACCCTTCAAGGAGGTACTATTATTATCTAAGCCACAAAGAAGTGAAGAAGCTTGCCCCAGGTGCAGGAAGCAGGATCCATCCCACGCAGCCTGGTTACAGAGTTGCGCTCTGAGCCACTATGCCACGCTGCCTCTTGGGATAGACGGCCCTCCGCCACTTCCTTCTGCTTCTCGTGCAGGTGAACTCATGCTCAAGGCCTTGCTCAGACATGAATGCCACCATAAATACCTCCCAGGCCCACAGGCAGAATCCCTGGCCTCTCCCCTGGGCTCCCAGAGCACAGAGCATACACTCCTTTGGTCGCCCTCACCACACTCTGGTCTGTGCTGGGTGGCTGTGCAACATTCATTCACCCATCCCACCAACAAATGGCTCCTGAGCCCCTACTAAGTGCCAGGCACCGTGACTGGCCCTTGGGACGGATGGTGACCCAGGCAACGGTCCCTGCCATTGTTTTTGTTTCTTTGTTTGTTTGTTTTTGGCTGCGTTGGGTCTTCGTTGCTGCATGCAGGCTTTCTCTAGCTGCGGAAAGCGGGGTCTACTCTTCGTTGCGGTGCACAGGCTTCTCGTTGCGGTGGCTTCTCTTGTTGCGGAGCACAGGCTCTAGGTGCATGGGCTTCATTAGTTGTGGCGCACGGGCTCAGTAGTTGTGGCTTGCGGGCTCTAGAGCACAGGCTCAGTAGTTGTAGCGCATGGGCTTAGCTGCTCCGCGGCATGGGGGATCTTCCCAGACCAGGGCTCGAACCCATGTCCCCTGCATTGGCAGGCAGATGCTTATGCACTGCGCCACCAGGGACGTCCCCCCTGCCATTGTTAATAAAAATCGTGAACACTTCTGGAACTGTGTGCTTCACACACAGTTATAAGACTTTGCATGAATTATCCCATTTGATTCCCACAACAACCCAGTGGACAGATGAAGAAATTTCAAGGTGAACAAAGAGGGCAGATGGCTTTCCCACAATCACACGACTAGTTAAGTGTTGGGGTCTGGCTCCAGATTTTGTTCTCCAGAAAGTCAGAAAAATACACCGAATTACCCCCCAGAGCATTAAGTGCCAGGGAAGGAGCTAGGACAGGGAGCCCCAAGGAGGGGCCATACAGGACATTTCTGTGTCCTTTCTGCCCCCACCCCTGTCCCACCACATCCCCAGCTGTGAGCTCCACAGGGGCTGAGACCATGGCTTATTCACATCTGTTGGATTCCAGCCCTTAGCATACTACCTGCAGCCCAGATTGCTATTGACCTGAATGGAACTGTCAAAATCTTAGATATCTGCTTCAAGATTCTATATTCTCGGGGTCTTGGGGAACTGAGGCTATGGACCAACAAGAATTAGGATAAAGAGTAAGAATGGACTTAGGGGCACTTAAGTTGTACTCCTTGGAGAGAAACGCCATTTAGACTTAGTAAAATGCTTGATGTGTTGACCATCTGTGTCCATAGCCTAATCCTCCAGGCCGCTAATGAAAGCTTAGAGGGCAGGAGCCCTCATGGGTGGGCACAGGCTCGTCAGTGAGTAAGTGTCCCACACTGACTGTCAAGAGATGGCAGCAGTGCTCTAGCTGGCTTCCTGAGCAGCCCATAAACCCTCATGTTTACACTCTGAGCATAGTCTGTAAATACCCAAGGTGGCAGCCCCACTCCCAGTTATACAGAATTCTGAATCAGGGATCTGAGCTCCTGAGTTTTTACTAAATCCCAAAAGTACCACCCATTTTTGTCACTAGAACCCCAAGAGTCCAATTCTCAGAAGTCCTAGGGTTCTGACATCAAATGGTGAGCAGAACTGTGGGAATTTTTTTTTAATTGGAGTAAAATTGCTTTACAATGTTGTGTTAGTTTCTGCTGTACAATGAAGTGAATCAGCAATATGTATACCTATATCCCCTCCCTCTTGGATCTCCCTCCCACCCACCCCCCATCCCACCCATCTAGGTCATCACAGAGCACCGAGTTGAGTTCCCTGTGCTATACAGCAGGTTCCCACTAGCTATTTATTTTACACATGGTAGTGCATTTATCTCAAGCCTAATCTCCCAATTCGTCTCACCCTCCCCTTTCCCCACCGTGTCCACGTGTCCATTCTCTACATCTACATCTCTATTCCTGCCCTACAAATAGGTTCATCTGTACCATCTTTCTAGATTCCATATATATGCGTTAATATACGATATTTGTTTTTCTCTTTCTGGCTCACTTCACTCTGTATGACAGACTCTAGGTCCATCCACATCTCTACAAATGACCCAATTTCATTCCTTTTTATGGCTGAGTAATATTCCATTGTAATCGTACATATGTACCACATCTTCTTTATCCATTCATCTATCGTTGGACATTTAGGTTGTTTCTATGTCCTGGCTATTGTCAATAGTGCTGCAGTGAACAATGGGATACACTCTCTGACAAAAACCACAGTAAGATCTTTTTTGACCCATCTCCTAGAGTAATGAAAATAATGGGAACTAATTAAACTTAAAACTTAAAAAATAATGGGACCTAATTAAACTTAAAACTTAAACTAGCAAAGGAAATCATAAACAAGATGAAAAGACAACCCTCAGAATAGTAGAAAATATTTGCAAATGAAGCAACGGACAAAGGATTAATCTCCAAAATATACAAACACAGCTCATGGGGCTCAATATCAAAAAAACAAACAACCCAATTAAAAAATAAGTGTAAGACCCAAATAGGCATTTCACCAAAGAAGACATACAGATGGCCAAGAGGCACATGAAAAGATGCTCAACATCACTAATTATTAGAGAAATGCAAATCAAAACTACAATGAGGTATCACCTCACACCGGTCAGAATGGCCATCATCAAAAAATCTACAAACAATAAATGCTAGAAAGGGTGTGGAGGGTTCCCTTTTGGAACCCTTTTGCACTGTTCGTGGGAATGTAAATTGATACAGCCACTATGGAGAACAGTATGCGGTTCCTTAAAAAACTACAAATAGAGCTCCCATATGACCCAGCAATCCCACTGCTGGGCACATACCCTGAACTGTGGGAATTGAAGTTGGTGAGGATGATAGCAGCTATAATTTATTAAGTATCCGTGCACCAGGCACTGTGCCAGCCTTTAATATTTCTATTTCTAGCCATCATACAACCTTGTATGTAGCTATGATCTGCCTCATCTGATAGATGTAGAAACTGAGGCTCAGAGAAGCTAAGGGCCCTGCCCCAAGTCCTTCAGTTACTAAGTAAGGAAGCCAAGATCCAAATCAAGTTCTGACTCCAAAACTTCTAATTATGCCAAACTACCTCCCAATGATGATGATGATAATACATAAATCCCTTCCCATTTTGTAAATTACAATACCTGAGATTTCTTGACCAAACTGTAAGGACTGAAAGAGTTTACAGCAAATCACAACAGGGTCTATGCTGGAGACCCTAAAGCCTCCCTGTATCCTGGCAGAACTTAGCCAAATACAACTCAGCTCCACAGGTTGGGTCCTGGTTGGGATGGGCAGAAGACAAAGCCAAACGAGAATGCTGCTGGTTACCTGGAAACTACACATCCCAGAGGGCAGGCACGCCATACTTTCTGCAGACTGAATTATCAGCAGACTTCTTTTCCCACATCTGGGAATAGAAACACAAGGCAAAAATGACTCACTGTGGGACTTCCCTGGCAGACCAGTGGTTAAGACCCTGTGCTTCCACTGCAGGGGGCGCGGGTTCAATCCCTGATTGGGGAACTAAGATCCCACAAGCAGTTAAATAAATAAATAAATAAATAAATAAAATGACTCACCGTCATTAGGAAATCTAGAACTATTAACCATCTCTAGATGTTTTGATGGGTCCCAGGAACTTCCCAATCCTAGACCATTGTCATGAATTAGTGGGACCCAAAAGAATATTTACGCTAGCATTCCAAACTCACTTCATTATTGAAGAGACAGTTTCTACCTGGGGCAATCCCACGGCCAAGAAAACAAGCCTGTCTACCACCTAGCTTTGCACACTCCCAGTGACGGGATGCTCACTACCTCACAAGGCAGCCATTCCACAGTGAAACAACTCCTGGAAACTTTACAATTCTTCTGAAACCTGCCCACCTATAATCTGTCAAAGAGAACATCCAGCAAAATGACAAAAATGACCAAAGAGTTGATTTTTTTAAACAAAATTCTGGCTGATTTTTTTAACATAAATTAACAGATAGACTACACCACCACCGCTGCCACCTTGCTGTCTGTTCTGCTTCCTCAAGAATGCTGCCAAGCTACAAGGAGCACTTGGAGGAGCCAAGCTTCCAAGGTAGCTGCCAGGCGATCATTTACAAGCCTGCCCTGACTCCCAGCTAACTTCAGCGGTGCCTTCCCAGGAGCTCAGGCGTGTCATTAGTGCTAATTGTTCTGGCTGCCAAGGAAACCCTCGCACAGTTTGCAAACAGGCCGTGCACACACCGTAGGCAAGGGAGCACTAGAGACCCCAACGGAGACAAGAGTGACCCAGGAGCTCTCCTGAAGCACTACCGTTACAGACCTTGTTCTGCTTTGCTGTTTCTGCTGTTTTCTAAAGAAAGGAGTCCCCCTTTCCACTCTTTCTTACCCATAAAGTAGCAAGAGAGAGATCCACTCCACCAGGCTCACAGTTGTCCCTTACACCAGGTCTCCCATTTCCTCCCTAGAAACTTTGGAGATACTTTTAAGAGATGATGTCCTTGGTTTGGTCAAAAGCCCATTTTAAGTTTTTGCCACAAAAGGATTTTCTTTAAAATAAAAATGGGAGGTAGGGATTTGACTGACGTCTCTTCAAAGTATTTTAGAGACGACTTATACTGACAAGACCTATCTTCCCAGGTGCAAAACTGTGAAAAACCAATACTAGTTTTCACATCTAAAAGAATAGCAGTTTAGAACATACTGGTGTTTTCTTTCCCATGGAGAAGTCACTGCTTCTTGGTAGTGTTTCTCCAGCTTCAGAGCCTGGGACATCAGACCCCACAAAATCCTCTCTAGAGGTAGGAGGCCTAGTGACAGATGGCACTGCAAGCGGTAAACCCTGTTGACCAGGACTGGCCCTCCCTGCAAGGGGCCCACAGGGAGGTTCAGAACAGCCCACCAAGTTGTCCCCTTCCCTCCTCCTGTGCCAGTTGAGCAACAAGCCTTTGGACCAAATTCCAGCTCCCTGGCAGAACCCAGGTATTCTGCACAAGTGAGTTCAGGTTTCTGTTCCCAACCTGAAGCACGTAACTTCAAGCCACCATTTTATCAAGTTGGATGGTATCCAAAAAGATTCCCACGTGAGGGAGCCGTCTCCAGAGCGTTGGTGCTGACAGAGACAGACAGAAGACCGCTTATCCGCTGCTTGATTGGAGAACCGGCCTTCTCTAGGTGGGGCTGTTCTCACTGGCCAGTCCCCAGCTCCAGGGGCAGGTGTGAGGGGCTGCGACAAAGGAGAGAAACCACCCACCCCGTCTGTGGACGGAGCACCTCACACTCATCAGGCTTCTCTTCAAAGTCCTGTTAGATACCACATTTCAAGAGACCGTGCAGGGGCAGGCAGGCCCTGCGCCTTAAGGTACAGGCCTGGGTAACCCCTGCCCAGGCCCCGCAGACCCCTCCTCTGACCCGCCTTCCGGGCCCCTGTCCCGTACCCAGCAAGTTCCCCTGGCCTTTTATCTGCAGCCACCTCAAAAGGAAAATACGGTGGCTGCCTCCTGCTACACTCCTGCCTCGGAGTGCAAGGCGGAGGAACCAGAGATGCTAATCTGTTTGTTTTTATCAATAACTCATCTCATCGCTAAAAGATCCCCCTTTTCCTACAGAACGCAAAGCAGCAACCCCACCCCCGCCCCCAATCATTTTACTTTTTTGAAAAACTGAAAATCCGAGGCCGTCCTCGTAGCGAAGGCCAGTCCGGCGGGTTCAGTCATTCTTGTTCCCCTCCGGGTACCTCGGTCCGGAGCCGGCCAGGCTAGAGGCCGCGGGTCCCGAGGCGCAGCTCCCCGCTTGGACCCCGCAGGGCGCCCGAGCCGCTGCTGTTGAACCCCCTGCGGCCCGTGGCTCCGGTCTCGGACTGCACGACGCTCCCCACCCGCGCCCCTCCCGGGCTGCATTCCTGGCATAGCTCTCCCACGAGGCGCGGCTCACCTGGGGGTCCCCGGAGCCTGGGGAGCGGGCAGAGGTCGCGAGCCGGCGCGCTCAGCTCCTCCGCCCCGGCCCAGCCTCCCGACTCGCTCCACCGCCCCGGACAGAGGCCGTTCCCGGAATCCTCGCCGCCGCGCCGGCCTGGGCTGCTTCCTCGGCCCCGAGTAGCGCGGGCTCTCGAGGGCGCGTGACAGAGCCTCCCGGCCACCCAGTGCTGCCAACCTGCGGGACCGGGGACACAGAGAACCTTCGGCACCAGCAGCCGGAGGCCCGGGGTCTCTGACGCCTCCCGCTCCCGCGACAGCCGCCCCACCCCACCCCAAAGAGGGGCGGAGCCTCTCCCTAGCCCCTCTGGGACGAGCTATTTTTAGGCCTGTTACGGAAGCGGAAAGGAGGGAATGCCACGTTTAATCCGTCAGGAAAATCCGGCATCCTAGTGAGTGGCTCCCAGGCCTTGCTGAGAGGCGGGGACGTCCTGCCGTCTACACAGACACACACAGACACTTAGACACACACACACACACACACACACACACACACACACACACACACACACCGCCCCCCACCCAGTACAGCTGCCGGCCTGCTGAAAGCTGGGGGCAGCTGTAGCCTCCTGGGCAGACAGCCCTGCCCCACCAGTCCTAAACTAAAGGGACCGTCTTGGTTTCTGATCCGAATTGGCCCTTTGAGTAAATCCCAGGTCTGTTCAGATGGCAACCATTTTCCCCCCTTCCCAACCTTCTGGCCAGCCTTGTGGATCCAGCTGGGAAACCCAGAACCAAAGAACTCTCTCTTTCTGGATAACAGTCTCTGACCCCTTCCTATAACCATCTGTTGCTTTACTGAGACTCAGATTTCTGGGAATTCTTTTTTTCCTTAAGCCTTCCTCCCACCCCAGCCTCAGTCTGCCAAGCTGTGTCACGGGGTATTCAAAACAAAATTTCATGGGAACAAGTGTTGGCAAGAATGTGAAGAAATTGGAACCCTTATGCACTGCTGTGAGAATGTAAAACGGTACAGCCACTGTGGAAAAGAGAGTAGTGGCTCCTCAAAAGATTAAACATGGAATTACCATATGATCCAGCAATTCCACTTCTGGGTATATACACAAAAGAATTAAAGCAGAGGCTCAAACAGGTATTTGTACACCCACGTTCATAACAGCATTATTCACGATAGCCAAAAGTTGGAAACAACCCAAGTGTCCATTGACAGATGAATGGATAAACAAAATGTTATGCATATATTATATACATACATATATATTTCAGCCCTTAAAAGGGAATGAAATTCTGACACATGCTACAATATGAATCAACCTTGAAAATGTTATGCTAAATGAAATAAGCCAGACACAAAAGGACATATATTATATGATTCCACTTATACAACGTACCTAGTATAGTCAGGTTCATAGAGACAGAAAGTAGAATGGTGGTTGACAGGGCTGGGGGGAGGAGGGAATGGAAATTATTGCCTAATGGGTACAGATTTTCCGTCAGGGATAATGAAAAACTTCTAGAGGCAGATGGTGGTGCTGGTTGCACAGCAATGTGAATGCACTCAATGCCATTGAATGGTACACTTGGAAATGGTTAAAATTGTAAAGTTTACGGAATGTGCATTTTACCACAATTTTTTAAGTGTAAAAAACAACAAAAAGGGTGGACAGGGGCCAGGCCCAAGTAGGGATGACTGTCAGCCACCAGTTCTTGATGGGGAGTCTTGTTCGTCCTTTGCTCTCCTGGTTGGGGCACCCCTTTCCCTCCAGGACTTCCTGCAGGAGGGCAGAGAAGAATCCAGGCTGTGGAGTCAAAGACGCATTTAAATTCCACCTTCCCAGGCGGTGTAATCCTGGGAAGTCGCTTACCCTCTCTGTAAAATGGGGAAAATAAACTCTACCTAGCAGGTAATTATGAGAACCAACTTAGTTAAAACATCTCAGCCCAGGGCCTGGCAGTCACGGGTGTGTCCTCCCAAGTTCAGTCAAGTGTCAGGGTTGATAGCTTTTGCTTCTCAACTCGCTTCTCTGAAGTATACAAAAAGTAGCTCTGTGCGTGTGTGTGTGTGTGTGTGTGTGTGTGTGCGTGTGTGTGTGCGCGCGCGTGTGCACGCATGTGTCATTCCCACCAGCTTCAATTTCCCCATGTGGAAATGGGTGCCATCTTTTGCAGGGCTGTTGTGAGCAAGTGAACTTGACATACACCCAGAACCACCTTTTCGGTAACGCCAAAAGCAAAAGTATTTAGATTCCTTCTTCAGCTGACCAAGACCTCGCATGCGTGGAACCCGCACACTCTCCCTTTACTGGGCTACAGTTTGACATTCAGTACAGCCAAGAGTTACTGAGTGCCTACTACGTGCCAGGTTCTGTTCTAAGACCCGAGGAAACCAAGAGTTTATAGAGCACTAGATCACTTAGCACTAGGAAACTGTCACCTTCTGCTGTGCCACCTGTGCCACAACACACAAGATTTGGTGGCACAAGTGGGAACAGGTGTATCATCCAAGACACAGGAACAAGCCAAAGGAGACTGGCCCTAGTGGGCCACTCCCAGGGACATTCCTTTCACCCTGAGCAGCTGAGCTGTAACTATTGGATGGACAGAAGAGTGGGTTCTCGATATCTGTGGTTTCCATTTTGCCGTGTAGCCCCTCACCTCTTCCTCAGGCCAGTGCCAGATACCAGCTCTCTGACCAGCATAGACACCATCACAACTGGTCTCCTTCTTACACTTAGGGATGTGTCAGGAAACAGTGGGACATGTCTGCTAAATGAGGGTCTACTTTACACTCTAGGGAGCACATAGTAGTAGTGCCCTATGCTGTCAACTGCTGGCATCACACCTTGGAAGTCAGCTCCCGTTCCAGATTCCACTTTCTAAAGGGCATATGAGGTATAGAGGACAGGCCTCTCAGTGCTGGGATGCTGGCCACTAATGGTCCTGGAGGTGATTTTAGGTCAAAGGTGTATTGTTGAGTTTTCACGGTATTGATGTATAGATAGACAGACAGGCGTATAGTTCGAAGGGCATTTTACATAAAAACCTGGTTTGCTGGTTTCTTCTTGAAAAATCTGAGAATCTAGCAACAAAAGGCCCGCACTCTCACATGTCAAGAATCAGCTGGAACTGAGGGGGAACCTCTTCCCTAGGCAGAGCTTACACTCTAACCTATTCTCTGAAAAAGATCACTTTGGAGGATGTCTCTGCACTTATAAAAAGACCTCTTTCCTCCTCTTTTGCAAAATGAGAATGCAGGGTCATTTTAACCAGGACCCACTCTCTGAGTCTTGAAACAAACACTAGGTGGGGAGGGCTGAGATAGACTGCACAAATTGCGACAAAATAGTAAACTGTTTGTGTCCTTGATGTACAAAGACTAGTTAAGTCACTAAGAAATTGAAAAACAATCCCATAGAAAAGTGAACAAAAGATTAGGCAAGACACAGAATAAAAAAATATATCAATTGAACATGTGAAACACTCAACCTCACCAAAAGTAACATAACAATTAGAGATATTTTTAAACAATAATATTGGCTAAAATTAAGTAGCGTTTTGGCACTGGTGAAGGATGGGAAAATGAGCAATTTCAAACAGGCACTTTGAAAACAATTTTGCAGCACATATCACAATTTAAAGTCCCCAAAATGTGGTAATCAGGACTACAGTATTTCTCGTACGATTAAAATTAGAATCAATTTAAATGTTCACCAATTGGGGTTTAAGTAAATAGATTATGATATATCCTACAATGAAACACTCTGCAGCCCTTACGAAGAATATATCTTGGTATGTTAATGAAAAAAAGGTGTCCAAGACAAATGTATTGTTAAATTAAAAACAACTGACATAATAATCTGTATTATATGAATCCATTTATGTTTTTTTAAACTATACATATGAGAAATTCAGGGGTGATATTCAAAATATTTAACCACTAGGCTGACACAGGGACTAGCACGCTGGGGCTGGTCTTCACGCTTTAACATATTCTTTTTTTTTTGGCTGTGCGGCATGCAGGATCTTCCCCAGCCAGGGATTGAACTCATGCCCTCTGCATTGGGAGTGTGGAGTTGTAACCACTGGACTGCCAGGGAAGTCACCATCTTCACCCTTTAGTTGCTGCATTATGGGGGTCCTGGCGGGAAAGAGCTAGGGCAGATGAGGCGATAGTGGTGGATACTTGGAAGCCTGTGGCCAAGACTTTTTACAAATAGCGTGGATATATATGCAGAGAAAAGTGAGAGACATACCAAACTTGACAGTGGTACAAGAGAGACTTTCACCTTTTCCTCTGTACAATCTTACTGTTTGAAATTCTAAGAATGAGTGTCGGATTTGGAAAAAAATTAACACAGGGGAAAACACCAGAATGGCCTATATTCAAAATGTATCATGATGTAAACGTGTGGCTTAGACTCACCGAAGGCCAGAAGGAATCCAGGATCATCTGGAATCCCACGCTTCTTACCACTCACTACTCTTTTTACTTTGCCCAATACCCCCCTCACCACCATGTTTTCTTTCCAGCTTTATTGAGAAATGATTGTCATACATCACTGTATAAGTTTAAGGTATACAGCATGATTTACATATATTGTGAAATGACAGCCACAGTAGCTTCAGCTAGCATCCATATTCTCATATAGATACAGTAAAAAGAAAGAGAAAGAGGAAAAAATATTTCTCCTTGTGATGAGAAATCCTAGGATTTATTCTCTGTTTTTTTTGTTTGGTTGGTTGGTTTTTTTCTTGCAGTACTCAGGCCTCTCACTGTCGTGGCCTCTCCCGTTGTGGAGCACAGGCTCCGGACGCGCAGTCTCAGCGGCCATGGCTCACGGGCCCAGCCGCTCCGCGGCATGTGGGATCTTCCCGGACCGGGACACGAACCCGTGTCCCCTGCATCGGCAGGCAGACTCTCAACCACTGCACCACCAGGGAAGCCCTAGGATTTATTCTCTTAACAACTGTCCTATATATCACACAGCAGTGTTAGTTATAGTCATCATGTTGTACATTACATCTCTAGTGCTTATTTTTTTTAATCATATACGTTTTAGTCTATGCATTTTTTCCCAGCACCACCAAGTTTTGAAATATTCTTTTCTACTTAACAAACTGCATTTATTAAGTAATACATTATTAACTTATTCCCCACATTTTATTAATCAGAAACATTTTGCTGCCATGTAAAACTCCCTACAAATGTCAAATTATCAATATTGCCACAGTGAATTCATATAATCACACCCCAGCATAAAGAAATGTGACATTCAGGTTGACTTATTTGGTCTCATCATAAAACAGTTCATATATTTTTGAAATATTGAAAATGTTTCTAATTAAACCCTTCCAAACCCTAGGGACTGGGAATGTTAGTTGGAGGACCATTTGTCATGCATTCTCCAGATGTGGAAATTAGATCCAGCGTGTGTGACCCTGCTCCTCCCTCAGAGGGCTAGCCCTAGGAAGCCTCACCTGTGGAGAGACTCAGGTGAGCTGAAACCCAGCAGGGGTTCTGGGGACACAGGTCAGAGGGCAGCCATGGGGAGTAGCAGCAGGCCTCAAAGTCTCACTCTGGGGTCAGGCTGGACCTAAGAATCCAGAGCAAGTAGCTGGGAATAAATAAAGCTGGGGCAGGAGACATGACTTGCAGGTAGTTTTTAATGAGACAGTCAGAACAGTGATTCTCAAAGGGGGAAATATCAGAATGAAAGGGGATGGGTGGATGTCATTTGAAAAAGCATCATAATTTTATATATGGAGAAAAATATAAACTTATGTTTCCGTTAAAGCAGCTACCAAAAAGAAAGTTCTAGAAAATCTTGGTTGATGAGTATCTGTAGAAGAAATATTAATTCTCATACCTCCTAGAAAGAGGAGGTAAACTTTTATGTGACTGTAGAAGGGCCAGCAGTTTTTAAAATTCGAATTTGTAATTTGCTTTTATAAGCCAACTGGGGTAGAGTAGGGAATAGCAGACACCCTGGGGAGCAGAGGACACTATCCCAGGCGGGATGTGGCCAGTTATTAAGATGTAAGTACTAGGGACCTGCAATGGACTGAATGTTTGTGTCCCCCCCCAAATTCAGATGTTGAAGTCCTACCCCCAAAGTGATGATATTAGGAAGTGGGGCCTTTAGGAGGTTTAGGACGTGAGGGTGGAACCCTCATGAATGGGATTAGTTCCCCTATAAAAGCGACCCCAGAGAGCTTTCTTGCCGCTTTCCACCATATGAGGATTCAACAAGAAGTGTGCCATCTGCCACTCAGAAGTGGATCCTCACTAGAACCCAACCATGCTGCCAACCTGATCTTGGACTTCCAGCCTCCAGAACTGTGACAAATAAATTATTGTTGTTTATAAACCACCTGGTGAATAGTACTTTGTTATTGCAGCCCAAGCTGATTTAGACAGAACCTTGTCTGCTTGATCCAGCAGCATCTAAATCAGTGCTTGGCACACGGAAGGGACTCAATTAATATTACTGACTGAATGTTTTAATGAGTATCAAATTCAGGACTAGAAATCAAGTCTCTTTTTTCCCCAGCCAGTTCTCTAACAGATCCTGTAATTAACCTTACAAAAGTAAATATAACACGTAGCAAAACCATTAGCTGCCTATCCTAACACCCATTTTCTCTTCCTTCTTGAATGTCCCAGCCTCTCCTGCAGCTGCATTCTGGTCAATGAGATGTAAGAGGAAGTGTTATATGGTACTCGCAGGAAGTCTTCATAAAATAAGGGAAGTGCACCTTTCCTCTTTCCTTCGTCCTGCTGCCTGAAATGCAGAAATGATGGGCTGGAGATCAAGCTGCCATATGGACCATGGGCAGGATGGCAAACAGAAAGATGGAAGAAGCCTAGGTCCCTGATGACTGCAGTGACCATACCCGCCCTGATCTGCCTGCTTTCAGACTACTTTTACGTGAGAGAGAAATGAACTTCTATACTTCTACGTCAACGGTCTTCTTTGGGATTTTTCTATTATACTCACAGAAAGCCCACTCTTACTGACATGCGCTACCTGCACGTCCCCACCCCTGCCAGCAGGAGGCGCTGATCCCGCCTCTATGACACGGAGCACGTGAGAGTTTCATCCTCGCTCAGCTACCAGGAGCTCCACCTCCTCCGGCACCTGTAGGACTTTGGCTTCCGGACAGGGACGGCAACGTAGCTGTCAGTGCTCAGTCTCCTTAGAACCCGCTGGGGTTTCAGCTTGAGGACAACACTGGGCTGCATCCATGAGGACAGGAGCACAGTTTTCTCAGGACCGTCCCAGGGAGGTCCCACTGGGAGAGAACGGTGAGGAAAAAAGTGAAGAGAAGTGAGGAAAAGTGGGGAGAAACTTCCTGTGTACGACTGACTGCTGGGGGCTGGGCGGATCCCTCTTCAGAGGACCCAGGAGAGAAAGGTCTTGATGTAGAAAACTGTGGGGTTTTAGTCCCTGTTGTGTGCAGTGTAGACTGTGTCCAGTGTGGTTCTTTGGTGTGTGGTGTCCAGCTTTCCTGGTGCTGTTTATTGAGGGGACTGCCCTTTCCCTGTTGTATGTTCTTGGCCCTTTTGTCGTAAATAAACTGATCACACCCGTGTAGATTTATTTCTGAGCTCTCTGTTCTGTTCATCTGGTCCGTGTGTCTGTTTTTGTGCCAGGACCACACAACTGTTTTGGTTACTGTAGCTTTGTAATATTGTTTGAGGTCAGGGAGCGAGATGCCACCAGCCTGTTCTCCTTTCTGAGAATCGCTTTGTCTATTCCTGGTCCTTTGTTGTTCCACACAAATATTAGGATCCTTTGCTCTATTTCTGAGAAATATGCCATTGGAATTTTGGTAGGGATTGCTTTCAGTGTGTACATTGCTCTGGGTAGAATGGACATTTTAACAATATTCATCCTTCCAACCCATGAGCATGTGATATCTTTCTATTTCCTTGTATCTTCTTCAATTTCTTCATCAATGTCCTAAAGTTTTCAATGTGCAGGCCTTTCACATCCTTGGTTAAACTTATTCCTAGGTGTTTTGTTCTTTTTGATGCAGATGTCATTCGGATTGTTTTCTTTTTCTTTTTGATGGTTCATTATTAGTGGTTAGAAATGCAGCTGTTTTTTGCGTATTGACTGTCACTTTACTGAATTCCTTTACTAGTTCTAATAGTTTTTTGGTGGAATGATGTGGAAAATTGTAACTGTAACTGATTTGTGGGTGAGCGTCCGCACACCTAGGGGAAGTGGAGATCAGGTGAAAGCCTGGCACTCCAGGAAGTGGCCAGTTCCACGATGTAGCACCAACGACCCAACATTGGCTCTATTTGTTACCTGGGCCCCGCTCCCCAGTCACCGAGCTCTCTGGACCTTGAAGCAGGTCCCTATAAGACTTGGGACAGTGCTTACGGTAGAGATTTTCCACCAGCGTGTTGCTTCCTCTGACCACAGCCCTCCCTTCCTGGTTCATGTAGTTCCACAGATGCAGTGCGTAGGAGTCGTTGAAGCTCGGCTCTGTGTCCCAGGCTTCATAGTAGCGCCTCCATGCTACATAGGAGATGGGATAAAATCTTTGGGGGTGTAAGAAGGAGAAATTTAAACACTTGAGGTCGCTCACCTCCTGGAAGTCTCTGAGTTTGCACCATACTCTCAAAATCCTTGTCATCAATTCGGGACCCTGGTGGCCCCAAATATCTGAATTGTAATTTTCCACAAAGTTTTCCATGCACTGCCACAGGAAAGGGTGGTGGGGGAGGAATCCAAACACCCCATTACTGGAGAACTGAGATGTCTGCGCAGCCAGAAAGTTGTCCTCGGGGATGGGTCTGATGGAGATGACATCAGTATCCATGTAGACACCGCCGTACTTCCAGATGAAGGCCAGGCGGGATGCATCTGAACTGACGTGGAGCCAGTATCTCTCTGCGCTGCTGTTGATCTGCAGGAACAGGTGCAAATCAGCCCCCAGGCAGGGGAAGAGGGTGGGGTGTCACAGCAGGAGGCCAGGCACAGGGTAGCTGAGCAGGAAGCAAGCCAACTTCCCAAAACTCTATTTGCCAAAAGCCCAATATTACAAATGTACCAAAATTACCTCCACCCAAAAAAGTTGCCTTTAAGTGAAAAGTGTACAGCAATCAGTATCCATGGGAAGGTTTTAGCAGCTTTTAAAGATTTCGTGAAATTGTTTTTTGAAAAAAGCAGTAGAAAGATGAAACCCAGAAGGGATTTCACAATGAACCCTATGAGTCACTTTCAGCAGGATGGAAATTAACCACAAATATAAAACTGTGAAGGAAGAATTTTTTGGTAAGTCCTAAAAGTGCTGAGAACTGATAAAGAAAAAAAAATAAATATGAAAATATAAGATAGATTAATAGCTATGCTCTTTGAGAAATTGATAAAAGAATCTTAAAATGCATCCATGCCTTCATCCACTAATTAATTCCTTTAATAGTATTCATTGAAGGCCTACTTGCTATTCGCCAAGCTCTAAGCTGCTAAGGATACAGCAGTGAACAAACAGATAAAAATCTTTACTGGCAGGAGATAGACAACAAACAAATAAATATATCATATGTTGGGTGTTCATAAGGAATATGAAGGAAAAAAAGTCAGGCGAGGGGGCTATGAAGGGGGCAGGATACAGCACTATCTTATCTTGTGTTCGAGCAGAACATTGGATGAAGTGGGTGGATGAACCATGCTGCTATCTCCGAGAAGAGGGCTCTAGGTAGAGGAAACAGCAAGTGCAAGGGCCCTGGGGCAGGAGCACGCTCACTATGTACAGGAACTGGAAAACAGCAGTGCAGAGTAGTGAAGGGAGAAGGGTAGGAAACCAGATCAGAGCGGGGACAGGGGCGGAAGTGAGGGAGGATCCCGTAGGCTGGGGTAAAGACTGAAATGATTTGGAAGGTTTGAAAGAAAGGAGTGGTGTGATCTGAATTAGTCTAAAAGGGGTCACACTGGGTGCAGTGTAGAAAATAGATGGGGGCAGGGGGCAAGGGCAGAAGCAAAGAGGCAAGTTAGGAAGCTGTTGAAACAATCCAGGCAGGAGATGATGGTGGTTTAGACCAGGGTGACGATAAAGGAGATGAGAGAAGTGGTCACATTCTGGGCACACGGTAAAGATAAAGCCGGTCAGGATGTGCTGCTGGATTGGATATGGAGCCGGAGACAGAGGAGTCAAGGATAACTGAAAAGGCTGAAATGTGAACAAAACAGAAATTGACTTTGAAACGAATAAAAATAAACCATTATAAATGCCAGTGTTCCCAAATGGAATGCTAAAATTTTGAATACAGAAAACACAGTAGATTTTTCTGAATTTAAATATGTTGATTAAAAGATTAAACAATGACCCTTGGCTTTTGACAAAAGAAACATTTTTTAAATTCTACTATAAAGCCAAACGAAAGCAAGTCCGCTAAGACTTTGAAGAAATCTTCACCTGAGCTATTAACGTCGTTATGTTGTATACAATTGCTGAAAACCTCATGAATAATAAAAAAATAGCTAAAATTTATCAATAACTGTGGTGGTGGGATGAATTGGGAGATTGGGATTGACATGTATACACTAATATGTATAAAATGGATAACTAATAAGAACCTGCTGTATAAAAAAATAAATATAATTCAAAAATTCAAAAAAAATTTATCAATAACTGTTCTGATCTCTTATAATCTACACAAATCCTCAGAAATAGGTACTATTATTAGTCCTATTTTTCAAGTGAAAAATTAATAGGAAAGACCAAGAAGTTCAGTCATTTGTGCAAGGTAAGAGAGGCAGAGGTTAGATTTTAACCCAGGCAGTCTGACTCCAGAGAGACCCACTTACTTTCAGTAAAAATAAGTAAAGTTGATTCTTTGGCAAATTGGCGATTATTAGTGAACAGATCCAGATATCAAAAGCCGCACAGAAGGAAGGAAGCCTACCTTGATGTGGGCATTGGACTAACATCAATGTAAAACACAAGGCTCCCCCAGAGGTGAGCACCAGAAAGGGGATTAGGATTCTGTTTGCTCATTCCCTCCCCACCCCCTCAGTACTCATCCCTGGGCATCTTCAAGGGCTACTACAGTTGCCCAAATCAGTGCAGCAAATCCAGTGGTCACCAGCAAGTGATGGCACGCTAGGCCATCCTAACAGCTGGCCGCCAGCTATCCTATTGTAGCCTAACTGGAGCAGAAGATACCACAGCCCGACTCCCCCAAGGTGCAAGTGTGTCCCCCACCCAGGACAGCCCACCCAGTCCCCAGGTGAATGAGAGAGGGTGGGACAGGAGTTTTCTCTTTTTTTACACAAATACTGTAGTAGGCTGAATAACAGCCACTCAGTGGTCCTAATTCCTGAAACCTGTAAATATTACCTCCTATAGGAAAAAGATCTTTGCCAATGTGATTAAATTAAGGATCTTGGGACTTCCCTGGAGGCCCGTGCTTCCACCACAGGGGGCGTGGGTTCGATCCCTGGTCGGGGAAGTAAGATCCCACATGCCACACGGTGTGGCCAAAAAAAAAAAAGAAATTAAGGATCTTGAGCTGAGGTTATCCTGGATCATCATGGGCCCTAAATGCCACCGCAAGTGTCCTTTAAAGGGAAAGGTAGAGGGAGTTTCATACAAAATTCCTAAGAGCTCCAGGAGTTTCTTGATCATATCTCAATGTAACCCAATCTCATACAGCAGCACCCACCTGATCTTTCATGAATTTTCTATTTACATCATTTTCCAGTTAAATATTGCCTTATTTCCCCCCTTAGGTGCAAAAAAGTTTAACATAGATGGGTTTAAAGTTGTCAGTGAAAAATGAATGGTCTATACACCTAGAAAAGATGTAGAAACTCATTCAGTTAAGAATAGTCTCAAGAAATCCTAAGAAATAAGGTGAAAGCAAAAGGCAGCAGGGTAAAGATAAGCCTAAATCAAGCCTCTCCTGTTTCCTTGAATCAGGACTCAACACCGTAGAATGAAGACCAGGCAAGAGTCAAAAGATCTGGGTTCTAGCCTATCTCTGACAATCTAGCCTTACCCTCAGTCTACCCATCTATAAAATGGCTAGATTGGACCCATTTTCTATGGTCCTTCCCAACACCGACATTCTGAGATGCTCTGAACACTTACTTGAGTGTACCACGAAAACAACGGTGTGTCTTCAAACAGGCTTTTCATATCCAAAGGGAAGAGGAAAACATTGTCTATTGCCGAGAGGAGGGAAAGGGCTGGGGAAGTGGAGTTTGGGGGCAGCTGCATGGAATTGTTGAGCCCTTTCATAAGTAACAGCACAGGCTGCTCAGCGTAGACCTTGGCCGCAGACTCCACAGCACAGGAGATCAGCGGGGATAGCTCCATTCTCTCTGAGGTCTCTAGGAACACGATGCTGCGCCCACGGCCCAGGAGGGCTTCCAGCCCCTGCTGGGACTTGTAGGGAGGCAGGTGGGGGAAGAGGCAGCTGGACTTCAGGGTGAACTTGTAGAGGAAGCCACAGGCAAGCAGCAGAATGACCGACAGGGAGAGCTGAAGCTTCATAAGCATGTCCACCCCTCTCTCCTGTCCTGCTCCCTAAAATCAACACTATGAATTAAAAATGATGGTCACGAAACCTGAGAAAGATAGCACACAAGAAGACGATACCTGAATATCACTTTCAAGCTTAGATTTTTTAATTGAAATATAGTTGATTTATAATATGAGATTACTTTCAGGTGTATAGCATAGTGATTCAGTATTTTTACAGATTATATTTCATTAAAAATTCTTACAAAATAATGGCTATAATTCCCTGGCTAAACAATATATCCTTGTTGCTTGTCAATTTTATACCTAGTATAGTTCATATTTCTTAATCCTCTACCCCTGTTTGCCCCCTGGCCCCTTCCCTCTCCCCTTTGGTCACCACTAGTTTGTTTTCTCTACCTTTGAGTCTGTTTTGGTGTTGTTCATTTGTATTATTTTTTACATTCCGCATGTAAGTGATATCATACAGTATTTATCTTTCTCTGTCTGACTTATTTTAGTAAGTATAATATTCTCTAGGTCCATCCACATTGCTGCAAATGGCAGAATTTCATTATTTTCATGGCTGAGTAATAATTCCATTGTATATACATATGTATATACCGCATCTTCTTTATCCATTCATCTTTTGATGGACACTTGGCTTGCTTCCGTATCTTGCCTGTTGTAAATAGTGCTGCTATGTACATTGGGGTGCATGTATCTTTTCAAATTAGTGTTTTTGTTTTCTTTGGTTATATACCAAGGAGTGGAATTGCTGGATCATATGGTACTTCTGTTATATTTTTAGTTTTTTCAGGAACCTCCATACTGTTTTCCATAGTGGCTGCACCAATTTACATTCCCACCAACAGTGTATGAGGGTTCCCTATTCTCTACCTCCTCGCCAACATTTGTTATTTGTAGACTTTTTGATGCTAGCCATTCTGACAGATGAAAGGTGATATGTCATTGTGGTTTTGATTTGCATTTCTCTAATAATTATAAGTTTTGATTTTTTAAATTCTAAATAAAATATGATCAAATCAAATCCAGCAATGTTAAAAAGAAAGGTGCATTGATTAGGTTTTATTTGAGGAATGTAAGGATGATTTGTAATAGGAAAATAATGAATTAATAGGAAAACTATTAATGAAATGCATTATTTCCACAGATTAAAGAAGAAAAGCTGTATGATCATTTTGGCTCAGTAGATGCTAACAACAGCATGCTAAAATTTGACATCCATTCATGCTTTTTAAAAAGCACAAGGAAACTTTCTTAAGCTGACAATGTCTACCAGAACATATAGCAATGATCATCTTTAATGTGAAGCATTTGAAATATCCCCATTAAGACCAGGAATATGACGTGGATGTCCATTATCACTGTTAACTTTCACCGTCATTCTGCTAAGTCTAACCAATGCAGTGAAACAAGAGAAAAGAGTTTCTACTATGAATATTAGGAAAAGACAAAAATATCACTAGTTGTAGAAAATATGATTGCCTACCTAGAAAATCCAAGATAACTTACCAAAAAACTAATAGAACTAAGAAGAAGCAAACTGAAGGTTAAATAACTTGCCAAGATCACACAGTTAGCGGAGCCATGACTTTAACTAGGGTCTGCCTGTCCCCAAAGCTCAGGCTCTGAGCAGTTACCTGCAGTACCACCCTCTCCTTCACCATAAGCTCTAACTCCGGCCAACTCCAGGACAGCAGAGATCTCCATTCATCAGTAGTCTATTTTTTGCTTGACATGTAACTCTTTCAGAAAATACAAATCCAGTAAATCAGAGCTTACCTTCTAGCCAGAAACATGTAGTTAGCCAATAGCTGCTGTCTTAGCAATGATGACAAGTTTTTTCCTGCTACACTTTCTGATAAATCATCACCTAACCTTCAATTCAACAGTGCTGAAGGAAGTAAATGATTGGCAGAAGATTATGCCAAACACAGGAAGTTCCCAGGAAGCTCCTCCCTTTGCTAAGTTGCCCTAAACACAGAGGCTTGCATATTGTAAGGGGTTCACATGATTTTTCAGGTGACCTACACACTAATCCTGCTGGTTTGTGGGCCTATCAGGAGGGTTACAAGGCAACAATTCCACCTGAAGAAAACTGTATAGTAGCACAATCCTGGCGCCAACAAAGTGTGCACCTAAACAGTTTGGCCTCAGTCAAAATCATGGGCAGAGACTTGGGGAAGTTCCTTCACCAGGCAACCCTGTAACTTGGTCCAAGCTTTGCAAACAGAAGATTTTGTTGAATGAAAAGAAAATCCATCTCCACAAATAAGTAGGTAATGTAGAAACCCCAGCAGTCCAAGGGCCTGGTGATCTGGAACGAGAATTGATTCCCCGATTTCAGTTTCGGTGGCTTCCCTTTGCCGAGAAGTCCCCCCTGTGGGATGTGAGCTTCCTCCCCGTCTCACGAGGTCGGCGTCACCACACTCCACTGATGTGGTAATCCCCACATTTCTCAAGATAGTGTGACTCTCCTGTGGTCTGGTCCCTATCACCCCTGACAGGCACGCTTAGTAATCCTCTTGCGAGCCACCCTCTGCTCTGTCTTCATCCAGAGCCTTCTCTCAGCCGTGAACAGGTATCCACAGAATGCTCTGGTGTGAACAGGGAGGTTCCCTTCAAAGCAGACTTTGGATCCTGATATAGCAGCTCCTACATCAAGGGAAGTAAAGCTGTCCCACTTGTCAGTGGCTTCTCATTTTCTATGTGCCTGAGGTTCTCCAGGAACAGCTCTTTGGGTCTCCACACACTCCTATTCCTTTTGGAGCTGAATTTCTTCCTGGACCTTGTCATTTCTAGGGTCAGGGTACCTTGGCATCTTTGCAAAAGTTCCCTGGCACTGGATAGATTAGTCGTTCTTTCCTTATGGAGGGGCAGAGGAAGCAGAGCTCCTGGGCCGCACTCTGGGGTAACCAGAGGACTCCATTTGTGGGAGTGATACGTTCCTAGTGCCCACATTTCAGGTGGGTCACAGATCCTGGTGCCTTCTAGCTGCTTGCAAGATAGCCAACACCATCAAACAAGTGGTCGAGGCAGAAAGCAGGGAAGTAGTTGGTGATCTTTGTCACAGGGATGAAAGTGAGCATTAGCGATGCAGTGAAATACTAAACACAAAAAGTAGGACCTGTCTGACCAAGAACCAAGTAGAGGGTATGATGAAAAGAGCAATGAGCTTGGAGTCATGCCTCTACGCACTGTAACCAAGAGTACCAGAGCAAGTCCTGAAACTGCCCAGAGCCTCAGCTCCTCTGTACAGTGCTGACCTCAGGCTCATTGTGAGGATGAAAGGGCTCTATAAGCCAAAGAAGCAACTCCCACTTTCCACCAAGGATAAAAATAGAATACTATTACTGTAGATGGCCTGGACTCCCTGATGACAAACATTAAGTCATTGTTGCTTTCAGATGAATGAAGTCTGTTTCCCAGTGAATAGCTGAGAAGGAAATCCTCAGCCCCGTGTGAGAATTGTTGAGATGTGTGCAGAAGTCGGCAGTCAGCCTCTGGTGCCTGGGATCTTTCTGGGTCACAGCCTGATGTCCTTGCTGACTCTTTCCAAGGAGGCCTCCTGTCATCTGAGGCACTCTACCAGGAACGTCCCAGGGACCCTGGATCCTTTCAGCCTTCCCTCTCGTGTTCAGAGCAGAACCGCCTTCCCTTCCATCTGCTCCCTCTTCTGCCTTCTCTGGCCTGTACCACACTAGCTTTCTGTCTGTGCAGGCAGATGGCACAGCAGCAGCTCCTAACCTGGACTCCACAGATCCCTAGAGGCTCAAGGATACGTTTCAGGAGACCCTGGACCCTGAAGCCATAGATTTCATCAGTACCTTTACCCTGGACGCCATTTATCCACAGCTTCTCCTACATATCCCCTGAGGAAGGTCCCTGCTCTTTGACCCTCCTTTTAATTATGTTTAAAATTCCCACAGATATCGTCACCATACAATCTCAGGCCTTCTTCAACCAGCCAAGCAACCCCTAGGAACCTCAGTACAGATATCTGAGTAGAGATGTACCCAGAGCTATTTACCTTTAAGCAATGGATGGGTCTGAATACACTGGTGACAGTCACACGTGCATCCAGCTATTATCTGCTTTCCTAGAGTTTAGGTCTCCTGTGAGAGAGCTCTTACTTCCTACATTGCAACGTAAGCCAGACTTGGTCAATCCAATGGATTATGGAGCCTTGGTAATTGTTGCTGAGTGATGAGACCTTAGGAAACATGGATTGGTGTAGCCCCAAATAAATGAACAGGATGGGAAAAAATTCTGAATCCATTGTTCTTTCTATTGTATTTTACAATGCTGTTCTTTGGGTGTTTGAAGAAAGTACAGAGAAAAGGCAGTACCGGGAAGAAAATCAAGGAACCAGCAGAGATCTCAGCACTCGTTGGCTCTGCAGATAACCTCTGATAACCTCAGCTGGAAATAGTTCAGTGTTTGGATCTAGACTCCCTCTGCTATAAAGGACACACTGTGTCAAGAAGGAAACATTAAAGGAATTTTTAACAATAAATTTTTGTTGCCTACAATTACACGTGAAATGCCTACCACTCAATTCTGTAGCTTCTTTGAACTCCAATTTACTGCAAGAAGGAAATGTTCAAGTTTACAACCCTTGTCCTGTTTTCTTTGGAGCTGTTGGAACCACAGTTCCGGTTTTTAACATTTGTTAAATAAGTGGGACTGATAAGCTTGTTAAAGCATTCAGCCGTTCACAGGGCAAAACGAATACACAGAGAGTAATAGCTTATCAACGTTGCCAATTCCTTTCACCACTCTTCTGACGCAGAAACAGAGACTGGAGTGTTGGGTTTCCATGACAAGAGAGGAGACCGCTGGACAGAGGCAGTTCACTGCAGACCGAGAAAGAATCCATAGCCTAACCCTTGGGACACATTGAGGAGTGACATTATCAACATCAAATCTGGAAAAAAAAATTTTTTTTTTACTAAAACTCAGTGAATTCATGCCAGAGTAAAATCTCCTTGTCCCGTGGCAATATTTTAAACTATTCTGCATTTCCAAGAAAAAATGCTTCTAGCCTTGTGTTTCTGGAGATAATGGTTTTTGTTCTCCACACAGCCACACTAATCAAACATGCTTCTGCTTACAAAACCTTATATAGCCACCAAGAATATGCTTCTGGGTTTATTCTGGGTATTACTCGATTCACACATGTAATTCCCCTCCCTTTTTAAATTTACTTGCAGATAAAAAAGGGGTTGGGGAGAAGGGCAGGGAGATAAGGGGAAATAATTGTTCTCAGTGAATCAGTTGTGCCTCAGACACCACTCTTCCAGCTTGAAGAACAGGGTCTGCAAGAAGCCCACAGAAGTCAGTGCAACCAGTCTCATGGAAGGCTGTTCAAAGGGGCTTTGCTATTAACTTTTATAAGTCAGTGCTTAATTTCTTCTTCCTGTAAGGAATTGGGAACATCTTGGAGCCACCTACACCAAGTGTCCACATGACACGGGTACCTTTATAAAGACTGAGTGGCCACGAGATTGAGCACTTCCCATTCTGGCTGAAAGAAACTGTTATGGACTGAATGTTTGTGGCCCTACCCCCCAACCCGTACCATCACCAAAATTCCTATGTTAAAGCCCTAACCCCCAATGTGATGGTATTTGGGGGTAGGGCCTTTCAGAAGCCATCAGCCTTAGATGAGATCATGAGGGTGGGATCCTTATAAGAAGAGGAAAACAGATCCCTCTCCCCATGAGCACAAGGAAAGTGCAAGGGAAGACCCAGCAAGAAGGTAACTGTCTACGATCCAGGAAGAGGGTCCTCACCAGGAACCCAATCTGTACCTTTATCTTGGACTTCCCAGCCTCCAGAACTGGGAGGAGTAAGGGTCTGTTGATGAAGCCACCAGTCTGAAGTATTTTGTATAGCAGCCCAAGCTGACTGAGACAGAAACCTCACAGTAAGCTTCTTCTCTCTGATCTCCATCCATATGCTTTCCTGAGAATCTGTTTTTGCAGTTGGAGCTGCTCTTTAAGGTTTGGAGAACTGAGACCAGGCCTCCAGTGGGGAAAGGGCAAATTCATCTGCAACAGAAACCCATAATAGGTGGAAGCATCCTCCTTACCTGAGACCTCTCTGCCTTCTCCTCCTCTTGTCCTTCTGCACACCCCACAATCTGTCCTCTTGTTATACCTTTTCTATTTAAATGGAGATCCTTGGTCTCCCTTATCTCAGTGCCTGACAATCACCATGCACCCACTACTCAAGTCAGAAATCACGGAGTCATTCTCTTTTCTTTAATCCTCTTCTTAATTGAAGTATAATTGATTTACAATATTACATTAGTTTCAGGTGTACAGCATAGCGATTCAATATTTTATAGATTATATTCCATTTAAAGTTATTATAAAATAATAGCTATATTTCCCTCTGCTGTACAATATATCCTTGTTCCTTATCAATGTTATACATAGTAATTTGTACCTCTTAATCCCCTACCCCTATCTTGCCCCTCCTCCCTTCTCTCACCCTCACTGGTAACCACTTCTTTGTTCTCTATATCTGTGAGTCTGTTTCTGTTTTGTTATATACATTCATTTGTTTTATTTTTCAGATTCCACATATAAACAATATCATACAGTATTTGTCTTTCTCTGACTTATTTCACTAGGCATAATATTCTGTAGGTCCATCCACATTGGTGCAAATGCTGCGGAATTTCATTCTTTTTATGGATGAGTAATATTTCATTGTGTGTGTGTGTGTGTGTGTGTGTGTGTGTATCTCACATCTTCTTTATTCATTAATCTGCTGATGGACATAGGTTACTCCCATATGTTAGCTCTTGTAAATAATGCTGCTATGAGCATTGGGATGCATGTATCTTTTTGAGTGTTTTAGTTTTTTTCAGATATATATATCCAGGAGTGAAATTTCTGGGTCGCATGGTAGTTCTATTTTTATTTTTTTGAGGAACCTCCATACTGTTTTCCACAGTGGCTACACCAGTTTACATTCCCACCAACAGTGTGCAGGGGTTCCCTTTTTTCCACATCCTCACCAACATTTGTTATTTGTAGACTTTTTCATGTTAGCCATTCTGACAGGTGTGAGGTAATGTTTCATTGTGGTTTTGATGTGCATTTCTCTACTGGCAATATTTAACATATTTTCATGTGCCTGTTAGCAATCTGTATATCTTCTTTGGAAAAATATTTATTCAGGTCTTCTGGCCATTTTTTAATCGGGGTATTTGTTTTTTGATATTGAGTTCTATGAGCTGTTCATAGACTTTGGATGTTAACTCCTTCTTGATCATAACATTTGCAAATATTTTATCCCATTTAGTAGGCTGTCTTTTTGTTTTCTCAGTGGTTTCCTTTGCTGTGCAAAAGCTTCCAAGTTTAATTAGGTCCTGTTTATTTTTGCTTTTATTTATTTTTTTGCCTTAGGAGACAGATCCCAAAAAATATTGCTACAATTTATGTCAAAGAGTGTTCTGCCTATGCTCTCTTCTAGAAGTGTTATGGTTTCATGTCTTACATTTAGGTCTTTAGTCCATTTTGAGTTTATTTTTGTATATGGTATGAGGAAATGTTCTAATCTCATTCTTTCATGTGTAGCTGTCCAGTTTTCCCAACACAACTTATTGAGGAGACTGTGTTTTCTCCACTGTATACTCTTGCCTCCATTGTTGTAGATTAATTGACCATAGGTGTGTGGGTTTATTTCTGAACTCTCTATTCTAATCCATTTAATCTGTTTTTGTGCCAGTACAATGCTGTTTTGATTACTGTAGCTTTATCATATAGTCTGAAATCAGGGCCCATGATACCACGAGCTTTGTTCCTTTTTCTCAAGATTGCTTTTTCAATTCATGGTCTTTTGTGGTTTCATATAAATTTTAGGATTATTTGTTCTAGTTCTATGAAAAGTGTCATGGAGACTTTTGGGTTTCCTATATATAGTATCATGTCATCTGCAAACAGTGACAGTTTTACTTCTCTTCCAATTTGGATGCTTTTTTTTTTTCTTGTCTGATTGCTGTGGCTAGGACTTCCAGTACTACATTAAATAGAAAAGTGGCAAGAGTGGGAATCCTTGTTTGTTCCAGATTTTAAAGGAAAGGCTTTCAGTTTTTCAGCATTGAGTATGATATTAGCTGTGGATTTGGCCTTTATTATGTTATGATATGTTCCCTCTTTTTCACCTTAGGTGAGAGTTCTCATCATGGATGGATGTTGAATTTTGTCAAATGCTTTTTCTGCATCTGTTGAGATGATAATGTGATTTTTATCCTTCCTTTTGCTAATATGGTTATCACATTGATTGATTTGGAAATATTGAACCATCCTTGCATCCCCTGAGCAAATCCCACTTGATCATGATGTATGATCCTTTTTATTTATTGTTGGATTTGCTTTGCTCATATTTTTTGGCAATTTTGGCATCTATATTCATCAGCAATATTGCCCTGTAATTTTCCTTTTTTGTAATATCTTTGGTTTTGGTATCAAGGTTATGGTGGTGTTGTAGAATGAATTTGGGAGTGTTCCATCCTCTTCTAATTTTTGGAATAGTTTGAGAAGGATAGGTATTAGGTCTTCTTTATGTGTTTGGTAGAATTTACCTGTGAAGCCATCCAGTCCTGGACTTTAGTTAGCTGGGAGTTCTTTTGATTACAAATTCAATTTCACTGCTAGTGGTCAGTCTGTTCAAAGTGTCTGTTTCTTCTTGGCAGTTGTATTTTTCTAGAAATTTGTCCATTTCTTCTAGGTTGTTCAATGTGTTGCCATATAACTGTTCAAAGTATTCTCTTATGATTTTTTGTATCTCTGTGGAATCAATTGTTATTTTTGTTCTTTCACCTCTTATTTTACTTATTTTGGTCCTCTCTCTTTTCTTCTTGATAAGTTTGGCCAAAGGTTTATCAATTTTGTTTATCTTTTCAAAAAACCAGCTCTTGGTTTCATTGATCTTTTCTATTAAGTCCAACTGGTCTGTTGTGTCATTTAAGACCACCGTTGCTTTATTGATTTTATTTCTGGATGATCTGTCCATTGATATAAGTGGGGTGGTAGAGTTCCCTACTATTATTGTATTATTGTCAATTTCCACCTTTATGTCTGCTAGTATTTGTTTTATATATTTAGGTGCTCCTATATTAGATGCACATATGTTAATGAGTGTAATATCTGCTTCTTATATTGACCCTTTATCATTATATAATGCCCTCCTTTGTCTTTTGTTATAGCCTCTGTTTTAAATTCTATTTTGTCTGATGTGAGTATTCCTACCCCGGCCTTCTTGTCATTTCTGTTTGCATGAAATAGCTTTTTCCATCTCTTCACTTTCAGTCTATGTGTGTCTTTAGCTCTGAAGTGAGTCTTTAGAAGGCAGCATGTAGAAGAGTTTTGCTTTTTTATCCAATTAGCCACTCTATATCTTTTGATTGGAGCATCGAGTCCATTGACATTTAAAGTAATTATTAATAAGTATGTACTTATTACCATTTTATTGCTTGATTTCTGGTTGTTTTTGTAGTTCTACTCTATTCATGTCTTTTTTGTTTCTTTCTTTCTTTCTTTCTTCCCTCGTGGTTTGATGATTTTCTTTAGCAGTATGCTTGTGTTTCTCTCCTTTTAGCTTTTGTGTATCTATTGTACATTTTTGATTTGTGGTTATCATGGGGTTTGTGTATGTTTACCTATAACTATATCTATTTGTTTTAAACTGATAGTCATTTAAGTTCAACCACATTCTAAAAGACCTACCTTTTTACTCCCCTCCCCCACATTTTGTGTTTTTGATGTCATATTTTACATCTTCTCATTTATCCCTTAACTGCTTATTGTAGTTATAGTTGCCTTTATAATTTTTTGTCTTTTAATCTTCATACTGGCTCATTTAAGTGGTTGAGCCTCAGTCCTAACTATGTATTTGCCTTTCCTAGTGGGATTTTCCCTTTCTTATTGCTTCTTACTTCTTTTCCACTTACAGAAGACCCTTT
This sequence comes from Delphinapterus leucas, assembly GCF_059928025.1. Taxonomy (NCBI): domain Eukaryota; kingdom Metazoa; phylum Chordata; class Mammalia; order Artiodactyla; family Monodontidae; genus Delphinapterus; species Delphinapterus leucas. The sequence continues at coordinate 131,177,353 of NC_143132.1, read as the reverse complement.
AACATTTATTTTAGGGTAGGTTTAGTATTGATCAACTCTTTTAGTTTTGGTTTGTCTGAGAAGCTGTCTCTTTTTCCATTCTCATGATAAACTTGCTGAGTAGGGTATCCTAGGTTGCATGTTTTTCCCTTTCAGCACTTTAAATATACGATGCCACTTCCTTCTGCCTGCAAAGTTTCTACAGAGAAATCAGCTGATAGCCTTCTGGGGATCCCCGTGAATATGGCTCTGTTTTTCTCTTGCTGCCTTTAGAATTATCTCTTTAACTTTTGTCATTTTAATTATGATTTTGTTGGTGTGGGTCTGTTTGGATTCATCTTGTTTGGGACACTCTGTGCTTCCTATGATACCTGGATGCCTGTTTCCTTCTTGAAGTTTGAGAAGGTTTCAGCCATAATTTCCTCAAATACATTTTTGACCCCCTTCTCTCTCTCGCTTTTCCTTCTGGGACCCCTATAATGCGAATGTTGGTACACTTGATGTTATCCTAGACATCTCTTGGACTGTTCTCAGTCCAAGTGTGTTTTTCACTTCAGTTATTGTGTTCTTCAGTTCTGGCTCATTCTTTTTTATATTTTCCAGTTCCTTGATTCTCACTGTTTCCATCTATTCTTTTCCATAAATCAGTTAGCTTTCTTATTACTAATGCTTTGAATTCTTTATCTGATAAATTGTTTATTTCTGTCTCATTATTTTTTCAGGGGTTTTCTCTTGCTCTTTCAATTGAGAGCAGTTCCTCTGTCTTTTCATTTTGCTTAACTTACTCTGTCTCTATGAATTTAGGTGAAACAGTTACCTGTTGCAGTCTTGAAGGGGTATCCTTATGTGGGAGCATCCTTATGCAGTCTGCATGTGCCCAGTGCCTTTGGTGGGACAGCTAGATTTGATGTGAACAGGAGTCACATTTTTCCTCAATGTGAGCTGGCAGCTATCACCTTGGTAGGAGGTGGGGCAGGAGATGGAGGGAGTAGGGCCAGAGCCAAGTGTGAGGCAGTGATTCCCCTCTGCTCAGTGACCATCACCACCCTACTGGGGGCAGGGGTGGATCCCAAGTTGATTCAGGTCCTTCAAGAAGCAGACCCCAAGATGAGATTAACTGTGCAAGGATTTTGTTAGGAGAAATGCCAGTGTGAGAAAACATAAGAAGGGAGCTGTATAAGGCTGGGACAGCTGTCAAATGACAGGGCAAGTCTGAGAGAAGCTTGGGTGGAAGTGTCCTAGACTGCCTTGCCCAAGGCTGTTCTTGTCTAAGGAAGGCTTAGCAAAGTCATCAGAGAGTCCTCAAACCAAAGTCAGCCACTAGAGGAGTCTTGTGTCTCCCAGGAACGAGTCTACCTCAGTATTCTTGCTACACACAGTGACTGCTGGGAGAAGCCTGTGGGAGGAGTGGTCTTGGCACAGCTCAGTGATGGATTTCATAGTGCAGTAGCTGGAGCCATTGGTCACTTATGCTCCCTCTGGTTGGAGAGCCATGAGGCACAGTCTCATGGCTGCCACAGTTCACCCCTTGAGCTGCACAGATCTACTTTTCCAGATAGCTTTGGGGAGCAGTGCTTCCATGGTTCCCATGGACCTCTCTTACTGAGGGGAAACTAACAAGAAGGAGGTTAGAGGAATGAACTACAGCCCCTGTCACTGTAGTTGAATTTGATCTCAGGGCTGCAACTCATCCTCTCCGTCCTCCAAAATTCATTCTGAATTCCTTTCACCCTCAGAGGTTACCTCATCAGGTGTTGGTAGCTTAGCTGGTTGTGCAACTTACCTCCCTGAAGTGCCTGAACCCTTGATAGTCATACTCCTCCTTAGGTCAGCATTGCTGCACATGTCTGTTCAGTTATCATGGGGCCAAGGAATACCAGGAGGCCCCAGATTGGATCTCCTGGGTTCAGTTCATATTCCTCCCTGCTACCGTTATGTAAAAGCAGCCTGACCTCCTTCTGCTGATCAGGATCAATTACCTTTACCAGTGAAACTGTCCCCTTTACTTGCTGGTCCCTGGCACAAGAAGTCCAATGTGCCCTGCAGCAATTTGTAAGACCCTTGCAGTATCACCTGGCAAGAATCTGCTTTATTTGAGATCAGAACCTATAATACTGAAGAGTGCAGAGTTACAGGGACAGAAGCACAAAATCCTCCAATAGGTCAGTGGGGCTACTCCTATTTATAACCCTTGATTCCCAGACCCATCTACTCTTTCTATTGGGAACACAGCACCATACACAGGTCTCTGAATTGATATGAATATACTGTGTCCTGAAGGATAGCACCCAATTCTTTCAGAATATTTTCCCCAAGCTAGCACTTCAGCTGCACCTTTAAGAATGTCTTTCCGAAAGCTGCCTCTGGATGGTGCAAAATGTGATACAACCAGTAGATCCCATGGGCTCACCCCTGCACCTCCCTAACTGTAAAGCAAGTCCCTGGCCAAATGCTATGCTATGTGAGATTCCATGCCTGTAGATCAAGCATTCCATAACCCCAAATAGTGTTGTAACTGAGGCTTTGCAGGCAGGAAAGGCAAACTCATACTTGGAATATTCATTCCTGTGACAATGAAGCTTTCATCATCAGGGGCTTGATGTAGTCAACCGACTGGGCACCAAGTTGCCAGTTGGTCTCCTCAAGAAATAGTGCCATACCAAGTACTCAGTGTTGATCTCTATTGCTGACAAGTTAGATCAATCTTGGGAAGTGGGAGTTTATAATATTGGACAATACATGGCCTCCATCTTTGCTACCATATCCATTCTATTCAGGTGCCCATCATGCCAGTTCTGGGCTGGTAACCAATTGCTAGATTGTCATCAGTACACCAACGTTCCTGTGAGATATCTCACTGTTGCTTTAACTTGCACTTCTCTGATAACTAATGAGTTTGAGCATCTCTTCACATATAAGTTAGCTGTTTGTTTTCCTCTTCTGTAAATTGCTTTTTCATATGCTTGGCTCATTTGTCTGTTGGGTTCTCTGCCTTCTTCTTATAAATCTACAAATCCCTTGTAGAATCTAGATATTAGTCTTGTGTTGGTCCTAAACATTGCAATTATCATTTCCCAACATATCATCTGGATTAATTTGTCTTTGATGTCCTCTATTTAACAGATATTTTCATTTTGATGCAATAAGTACAACAGTTATTTTGTTGAATGATTTACATTTTGGGGATCCCATTTTTTTTAAGATTTATTATTTATTTATTTATTTTATTTTTTGGCTGCATTGGGTCTTATTTGCAGCACACAGGATCTTCGTTGAGGCACGTGGGATCTTTCATTGCGGCACACGGGCTCTTCATTGTGGCACACAGTCTTCTCTCTAGTTGTGGCATGCAGGCTCCAAGGCACATGGGCTCTGTAGTTGTGGCACGGGGGTTCCAGAGTGCATGGGCTCTGTAGTTTGCGGCACATGGGCTCTCTCATTGAGGCACACGAGCTCAGTAGTTGTGGCACGCAGGCCTAGTTGCCCCATGGCATGTGGGATCCTAGTTCCCCAACCAGGGATCGAACCTGTGTCCCCTGCATTGTCAGGCAGATTCTTTACCACTGGACTACCAGGGAAGTCCCTGGAGATCCTATTGAAGAAGACTTTCCATACTCCTAAGTCACAAAGATATTCTCCCACATTTTTTCTTTTTTTCTTTATAATTTCATAGTTCACCTTGTTTATTCGTTCATCTGGAGTGTACATTTGTACATGGTAAGATATAAAGATTGATTTTTTCTTTTTCTCCCTGTAGTGAACTAGTTTCTCCAACATCATCTACAGAATAGTTCATGCTTTCTCCATTGGGTGGTGATGCCAGCGCTATCATATAGCAAGTCGCCATATGTATGTCCCCATATATATATGCACATCTGTCTTTGAGTTTTCTCTTTTGTTCCACTGGTCTATTTTTCTGTTCCTATAACTGTACTTCTTAAATTCCGTTGGCTTTTTTGTATGTCTTATTCTGTGGTAGGTATTGAAGAACTGCTCCTTTTTCTGATTTCCCCACATGCCTTTGGAGCAGCTGTACTAGCAGCACAGAATAGCTGGAATAGCGATGGTGAAACACTTGTCCCTAGAATAAATTGATAGAAATAAAGAGTTAAGAAACAGGCAAAAAGCTGTGACTGAATGGAACATATTCTTGGAAGAAATGAAAGAGAAAAGGAAGAGGAGGGGGTGGAGGAGGAGAAAAAGAAGCAAGCAGCCACACCTTTAGGGGAGAAAGAATTTGAAGAAGAATTTAAATTATTTAGGAGGAAAAGACCACAAACTATTAGTGAAAATGACAGTCCAAAAGAAGTATATGACATGATAAGAACACAAATTTCTCTTGAGAGATTTCAGCAGGATTCTGGGAAAATGATAACAGCAGCAGTGTATAATTTAAATCCAAATCCCCATGTAAAAACAGGCAGAACAACTAAATTGTAAAACCAAAATCCCACAGACAACATTTACAACAAAACTATGTGACAAGTTATCCCCATAAATCCCAAAATACAAGTGGATGGTGACAGACCACAAATAGCCCCAAGAACTCCATGGTTTCAGTTTCTATGCTAGAGAAAGCAGAGAGAATCAGTCAAACCTCAGAGGAGAAGAAACTCAAAGTATCCAACAGATATTTACTGGAAAGTGTGGCCACACCGAAAGTGGGAGGGGTTTTGTCCAGTATAATAGTGGATGAGAGTGAGGGGCTCCCAGTAAAATCTGAAGGGGCTGGAATAGCTCTGTGAGCTTCTCTCCAACACAGAGCCTCACACTGAGGAGATACTGATAGAAATGGAACAATCAACATTGTACAGGATAAGGAATTCTACTTCCAGAGGCAGAATAAAGGGACCAGGTTTATCCTCTCACCTGAAACAAACAAAGAATAGACAAAATAAGTGAAACAATGGTTTTTCAAAACACTGAGCATCAGGCAATAAAGGACAGTCAGCCCTGATTGATGGGAAACAAACAAGGTAAGCCCTGTAGTTAACTCAGCTTCCTGCCACATGAGGATTTCTAGCCTCAGTGCAGGGAATGGGAGCCAAGGTAGAACCCATATTTTGCATTGAAAAGACAGAGCTGAGAGTCCTGGAAGATTGAGGTAAGCAGAGTACTAGAGAAAAGAGAATCACAGAGCAAAAATTCAGAGACCTACAGAGGGTTATGCTTGAGAATTCAGCAGAGTAATAATCAGAGCAGGTGTGTGAGGTAACAATCCAAGACTGAGGAAAGAACCACCAGAAGGGATTAGAGGAAGAGTGTGTGGCACTCACACAGGACCAGAAATAGCTCCTGTGCTCACCAGTCAGGCTGAAAACCCTCATAATTCATAGGATATTGGGTAGAGAACTCAGAATGCTCTTGTCTCAGTACTGGGGGGAAAAAATTAGCTTTACACTAAACACAGCTCTGATGCTGCCTAACAGATTTTTTTTCTGCCTAACAAATTTTAAAAGCAAGAATTGAGAGGATCAAGCAGAGGAGGTGCCAAGGTGGCAGAGTAGGAGGACCCTGAGCTCACCTCCTCCCACAGACGCACCAACATTACAACTACTTACAGACCAACTATAGCGAGAATGATCTGAAAACTAGCAGAAAAGATTTTCCACAACTAAAGACCTGAAGAAGGAGCCATAACGATTCTGGTAACAGAGGTGGAGATGGAGTATAGTGAAGACCCACACCCCTGGGAAGACAGCTCACAGATGGGAGGATAAGCACAATCGCAAGGGTTCTCCCCAAAGACAGAGGGATCCAGGCCTCAATCAGGCTTCCCAGCTAGGGAGTCCTACACCAGGAAGATGACTCCCAGAACATCTAGCTTTGAAGGCCAGTGGGACTTATGTTTGGGAGAGCCAGAGGGCTGCAGGAAACAGAGACTCCCCTCTTACACTGTACACACAAACTCTCACACTCTCTAAGACTCAGCACAGAGGCAGTAGTTTGAAACAACACTGGGTCAGACTGACTTGATGATTTTGGATATCCTCCTGGAGAAGCAGGAGGCAATTGGGACTCCCCTTATGGACATAGATGCTTGGCAGCAGCCATTTGGGGGAGCCCATCTACCACAAGGACACAGGTGCTAGCAAGTGCCATATTGGAGTACTCCCTCTAGCCTATGAGTGCTGGGGGCTTGCCTGCTCACCAAAGGCCCAGAAGCAGTCCTGGGCCTCCCCAGCCACCCAAGACCAAGACCTTCTGATCATTGGGCCAGCACCAGCTCCAGCCTACTCAGGCCCACAGCCAGCTGCCCCAGGACCTGGCCCACCTCCCAGCAGGTGAGCACCAATCCCAAAACCCCTGGGCCCTGTGGCCAGACACATCAGGGTCCAGCCCTGCACACCAGTGGGCCAGCACCAGCCCTAGGACACCACCACCCCCAGATTATTCACCCAGCCAAAGCAGGACCCAGCCAAACCTGCCCCACAGAATGCCAGTACCATCCTGGTACACCCTGGGACACACAGCCAGCCATACCAGGACCCAGCCCCACCTACTAGTGCACCCACATTAGTCAGCCCCATCACAACAGAAGGGCTCATGCAGCCCACATAGCTGGCACCCCCAGAGCATATAGCTCTGGTGACCAGAGGGGAATGTGCTGCTGCTGGGTCCCAAAGGACGTCCCCTACATAAGACCACTTCTCCAAGATCAGTAAACATAACCAACCTATCTAATACAAAGAAGTATTAGGCAATACACAGAAAATTAGGTAAAATTAGGAGACATTTTGACATATTCCTCTGAGGAAATAGAAGAATATGTTACAAATGAAGGAACAAAACAAAACCCCAGAGGAAGAACTAAGCAAACTGGAGATAAGCAATCTAACCAATAAAGAGTTGAAGGTAATGAACATAAAGAGGCTAAACAGACATGGGAGAGGAATGGATGAACACAGTGAAACGTTTAACAAAGAGTTAAAAAATATAAAGAAGAACGAAATAGAGCTGAAGAATACAATAAGTGAAATTAAAAACATACCACAAGGAATTGACACTAGATTAGATGATAAAAAGGAACGGATCAGTGAACTGGAAGACGGAGTAGTGGAAATCACCCAAGCAGAACAGAAGAAAGAAAAAGAATTTTTGTTTAAATTAGGATAGTTTTAAGAGGCCTCTGGGACCAACATAAAGCATACTAACATTTGCATTATAGGAGTCCAAGAAGGAGAAGAGAGAGAAAGGGGCAGAGAAAGTATTTGAAGAAATAATAACTGAAACATCCCTAACCTAGGAAAGAAAACAGACATCCAGGTCTAAGAATCACAAAGAGTCCCAAGCAAGATGAACACAAAGGAGTCTACACATTATGATAAAACTTCAAAATTAAAGAAAAAGAATATTAAAAGCAGCAAGAGAAAAGCAACTACTTACATACATGTGAACTCCAGTAAGGCTATCAGCTGACTTTTCAGCAGAAACTTTATAGGCCAGAAGGGAGTGGCACGATATAGTCAACACAATAACAGAAAAAACAAAAAACTACATTCACGAGGTTAAGGGAAACATCCTGCAATCCTGAATTTAGATTGGAAGTGTCAGTGTGAATGCATGAGGTGTTTTGTCATGTGTGTGTATGTGTGTGCCCTTTTCCTAGCTCTGTCCATTGAAGAGGCCTAGAAACAATGACCAATCCAATTATAATTAACAATCTTTGTACCCAGATTATGGTCTTGAGATACATTGTCTCACTAAAAGAAACAAGGGCTTTTGGGGGGAAATGATTCATTTCATGCCTGAGGCAGAAAAAAGGTACAAGACGAGTCTGGAATATATTTTCACACCAGATAGCAAGGAAAGAGTCATGTCAAAATGATTCAGTAGTAGGGGTTTCTACTAACAAAAATGGGACACTCTTTGCTTTCTAAGGCATAAGTGCAACTGATTGAAACTCATTTAATATGTTTTAGTCCATTGGTTTTTAAAACTGATTGACCAGTTTTGGACTGTGATAGGGATTCAAGTCACTATCTGAAGACTTGTAAGAGAAAGAATCAAACATTTATCCTATATTTCCCATACACAATTGCACTATTGTTTACTGGCTATAAAAATAGCATTGTTATAAAAGGTATTCCAACTAATAAAAAAACATTACTGAATTAGAATATCACTATTTTTCAACTCCCAATAAGTTATTGGATCTAGACATTGGGCATCAAATGCTGCTAATATCACAAAAAGAATGAAGAGCAGACATTGTGCGCCTGCTGATGAAGGAACACAGCACCACCTACGGTCTTTTCCAAGGAATTTGACCTAAGTCTGATAAAGCATATGGCTCCAGCTGCCAATCTGCAGGAAAAACAGAGGATAGAGGAGCATGTTGAACTGCACCAAAAGCAAAATCCAGACTGTGGGATTCCAGACACCAAAAGTCCTTGAATCTCCATCTGAAAAAGTGTAAAGAAAAGAAAAAATGAAGTGAAATCCTGAAGATTAAAAGCCCCTTAAAGACATAACAATTTTTTGAATGGACAAGACTCAACTACAGTATGTAGGATTGCCCACAGGTGAAAAACTACAAAGAAACACAAGAAAGTGATTACTATAAAGACAGGATAATTGATACTTTTGGAAGAAGGGAGGATATTGAGATCAGAGTGGAGCCATGGAGGGACTTCTGGGGTAAATGGCAAAGTTCTAGTCATCTGGGTGACCTGGAATATAGTTATAAGGGTGTTCACCTAACAATAATTCAGTAACTATACATTTGTCTTGTTTAGTATTCTGATTCTGTGTTTTATTTGATTTTATAATTTTATTTTATTAAAATGACCTAAAGGGGCTTCCCTGGTGGTGCAGTGGTTAAGAATCCGCCTGCCAATGCAAGGCACACGGGTTCAAGCCCTGGTCCGGGAAGATCCCACATGCCATGGAGCAACTAAGCCCGTGCACCACAACTACTGAGCCTGCGCTTTAGAACCTGCGAGACACAACTACTGAGCCCACGTGCCACAACTACTGAAGCCCACATGCCTAGAGCCTGTGCTCCGCAACAGGAGAAGCCACTGCAATGAGAAACCCGTGCACCGCAACGAAGTAGCCCCTGCTTGCTGCAACTAGAGAAAGCCCGTGTGCAGCAACGAAGACCCAACGCAACCAAAAACAAATTAAAAATAAATAAATTTATTTTTAAAAAAAAAGACCTAAAGACCCCATGATTACAGACTCCTTAATAGTAAGTCAGAGACAATCAAATAGTGAAGTTATAAATTGCCTGTTACATAAAAACCTTATAAATAAGTAAGAAATTAAACTTCAACCCAGTAGAAAATTAGGGAAAAGCAATGACCAGGAAGTCTACAGTAAAAGAAATATAAATAGATTTCAATATATATGAAGACATTCTTACCCATAAGATAATTAAAAGCTGCCCTGAGATACTATATTTTATCTCTCAATGCCTATAAAGTTTAATAAAATAAGGTGTTGGAAAAGGTGTGGAGAAACAATCATTTTCACACATTGCTGGAAGCACAAATCTGTATAGCCTCATCAGAGAACAGTTAAGCTATACTTATTGAAATTATGAACTAATATACCCTGTGTCCAGTGATTCTATTACCAGGAATTTATCCTAGAGATCTAGTTGCACATGAATGAAATGACATATATTTTCATTTGCATTGTGTTTATTTTCAAAGGATTGTGAAAAACCTAATGTCCATCAGAAGGGACTGATTTAATAAACTTAGATACATCCATACAATGGAATAATATGCTTCCATAAAAAATAAGGAAGACTTACATATAGACATGCAGTCACCTCCAAGATATATATTTTAAGTGAGAAAAAGCACGGTAAAGAAGAAAATGCGGGCTTGCCTGGTGGCGCAGTGGTTGGGAGTCCACCTGCCGGTGCGGGGGACGCGGGTTCGTGCCCTGGTCCGGGGGGATCCCGCGTGGCGCGGAGCGGCTGGGCCCGTGAGCCATGGCCGCTGGGCCTGCGCGTCCAGGGCCTGTGCTCCGCGGCGGAGGCCACGGCAGTGAGAGGCCCGCGTACCGCAAAAAAATAAATAAATAAATAAGAAAATGCGTGGATTGCCACTATCATTCTCAAAACAGAGTAGAAAAAGAAATTCAACTATTGATTGACTCTAGGGAAAGCAACTGAGTGACTAGGAAACAGAGACAGGAAGAGATTTTTCATCGTATGCTACTTGTACTATTGGAATTCAATACTATGTGAATATATAAGCAATTCAAAAAAAAAAACAACAAAGTTTGAATAAAAACAATTGAGTATCCCAACAGCGACTGATGAGCACAGACTTATGATGAGAGTTGAGAAGTTTGATAAAATTACTAATGAAGAATTCAGGCAATCGTCAGGAACTTCCTATCTTGGATTCAATAAGTCAATACATGGAGAAGTCCAAAATGGACAAAGGAAAGCAACTGAAATGCTTTGGAATCCTTTGATATTCTTCTCTAACATTTCCTTTCCACATTTTATACATTAAAACTAAAGATAGTGGTCACATCAATAATTCACAGCATTCTTTCTTGTTACCATTCTTTTATACACTTTTAGGAACTGATTTTGAATCTTCTTTATAATTTCACTACTATAATTTATACTAAAATTTAACTTACCAGATTTGTTAAATTCCCAGGATGGAGTCGATATTTTCTCCCAGGTGGTTTGGAGTAATTGGTAGTTGTTGATTTGGCAAGAACTGACACCTTTGCAATGTTAAGCTATCAACCAGAATCCTAGACCATTTCCTCATTTAGTTAAATATTAAATTATTTCCTTTAATACAGTTTTCAGTTTTTCTCTACTGAAGACTTGTGCATTTTTGATAAATTATTTTCCAGAAATGTTTTCATTTTTCTTGTTGCTGTGTCTGTCACTCTTGCTTACTGATGATTGCTGTTATAGAAAAAAAAAATGCTATGATTTTTAAAGTTTTCTTTGAATCTGGTAAACTTTTGTTGACCTTGTTTATTTGTATGAATCTTTTTATTTTACTTTTTTTCTTCCTATATAGATGATCTAGATATAGATGATCTGAAAATAATGTTTCCTTTCCAACCTTTGTATCTATTTTCTTTTCTTTTTTTTAGAGATACAGCTGTTATTTTATTTCTGCTTATAGCATAAATATACACTCATTTGCTTAGGGCAAAGCCTTTTTCTCTTTCTTTTAAATTTATTTATTTATTTTTGGCTGTGTTGGGTCTTCGTTGCGGTGGCTTCTCTTGTTGTGGAGCACGGGCTCTAGACAAGCAGGCTTCAGTAGGTGCAGCACTTGGGCTCAGTAGTTGTGGCTTGCGGGCTATAGAGCGCAGGCTCAGTAATTGTGGCACACGGCCTTAGTTGCTCCATGGCATGTGGGATCTTCCCGGACCAGGGCTCGAACCCGTGTCGCCTGCATTGGCAGGTGGATTCTTAACCACTGCAACACCAGGGAAGCCCTCTTTTTTCTTTTTATACAATTTTTAAAGGTTACTTTACATTTACAGCCATTACAAAATATTGGCTATATTCCCCAGGGAGTACAACCCTTCTTATTTTATAGCTTGAACCAAGACCTCCAGTAGGTATTGTATTAAACAATACCTGCGGCTCAGATATCCCATTTGATTTGCTCTTGTAGTACTATGTTCCTGTCACTTGGCACACTGCCATAGTTGGAATTTCACAATTTTTGATGTGATTATTTTATTAATATTAAATTCCCTCATTGTACTTTAAGCTCCATGAAGGCTGGAATTATAACTGGTTTTTCTCACCATTGTATCCCTGGTATAGTGACTGGGACATATTTATCTCAATAAATATTTCTTGAGTGAATGAATAAATATCTGGCCTAAGCTGATAAAAAAAAACAATAGATGAGGGCCATACTTTTCTTATTTTGCTTTTTCTTCCCCTATCCTAATTACAAGCCCATTAACATCCAGGAGCATATGTATCAGTCAGGGTATTTGGGTTGCAAGCACCAAAACTCATGCTGGCTAAATTAAACCGAGGGGAATTTAGTGGAAGGAGATCCAATAGGGAGCTGGGATTAGAAGATGAAAGGAATGCTGAAACACTAGGTTAAAAAAAGAGCAATTCTGAGGGTGTAGAATAGATAGTAGAAACTTCTGTAGAGTTTTGCCTGGGTACTGCCACTGGAACAACCATTTTCATCTTTTTCTCTCTCTGATCAATACCCATATTCCAAGGAGGGAGCATCCAACTGTTATAACTTGAGTCACATGACTGCCTTTGGACAGGCTAGGGCAGGACACCAGTGCAGTAATGGTGATTCCCAAAGAAATAATGTGTGGTGCCACTACCAGAAAGGGGAATTAATGCTTGCAGGCCAAAAATCAATGACCTTTAAAGGTCCACCTGTGACATCACCATTTCAGACAGTAGGATAAACTAGAAACTAATGCGAAGAGTTGGGAAGGGAGTAACAGGATGAAGGGGTTCAGAATGGGGAAGACATCTCCGAGTATACCTTTTTTAAAAATTTTTATTGGAGTATAGTTGCTTTATAATACTGTGTTAGTTTCTACTGTACAGCAAAGTGAATCAGCTATATGTATACATCTATCCCCTCTCTTTTGGATTTCCTTCTCATTTAGGTCACCACAGAGCCTTGAGTAGAGTTCCCTGTGCTATACAGTAGGTTCTTATTAGTTATCTATTTTATACATAGTATCAGTAGTGTATATATGTCAATCCCAATCTGCCAGTTCATCCAACCCCGGCACCCCGAGTATACCTTTTAAATATAGTTTTGACAACTACAATGAAGTACCCCCTCACACTAGTTAGAATTGCCATCATTTAAAAGTCTACAAATAGGGCTTCCCCGGTGGCGCAGTGGTTGAGAGTCCGCCTGCCGATGCAGGGGACACGGGTTAGTGCCCCAGGCTGGGAAGATCCCACATGCCGCAGAGCGGCTGGGCCCGTGAGCCATGGCCGCTGAGCCTGCGCGTCCGGAGCCTGTGCTCCGCGACGGGAGAGGCCACAACAGTGAGAGGCCCGTGTACCGCAAAAAAAAAAAAAAAAAAAAAAAAAAGTCTACAAATAATAAATGCTGGAGAGGGTGTGAAGAAAGGGAAACCTCTTGCACTGTTGGTAGGAATGTAAATTGGTGCAGCCACTATGGAAAATAGTATGGAAGTTCCTTAAAAAACTAAAAATAGAGCTACCATATGATCCAGCAATCCCACTCCTGGGCATATATCCATAAAAGACAAAAACGGCAATTCAAAAAGATACATGCACCCCAATGTTCATAGGACCACTATTTACAATACCCAAGACACAGAAACAACCTAAGTGTCCATCAACAGATGAATGGATAAAAAAGATGTGGTATATATATAGTGGAATATTAGTCAGCCATAAAAAATGAAATATTGTCATTTGCAGTAACACAGACCCAGAGAATATCACACTAAGTGAAGTAAGTCAGACAGAGAAAGACAAACATTATATATTACTTATATGTGAAATCTAAAAAATAATACAAATGAATTTATTTACAAAACGGAAGCAGACTCACAGACATAGAAAACAAATTTATGGTTACCAAAGGGGAAAGAGGGGATGGTGAGGGATAAATTAGGAATATGGGATTAACAGATACATACTACTATATATAAAATAGATAAACAACAAGGATTTACTGTAAAGCACGGGGAACTATATTCAATATCTTGTAATAACCTATAATGGAAAATAATCTGAAGATATATATATGTATGTATACATATATATATATATGAATCAGTTTGCCGTACACCTGAAACTAACAATATTGTAAATCAACTATACTTCAGTTTTTCAAAAGTTTTGACTTTTGAAACATGTAGATGTTTTACAAAGTCAAAACTAAAAGAAAAAAAGCAAAGCAAGGAAATTTCCTTCTCACACAGAAAATATACACTGCTCTCTACCTTGATTTAACTTAGTATAACCTAAAACTCACTCTGTATCAGTTCATGAGAATCTCCCATTTTTTTTAGTGTACAATTCAATGGTTTTCATATTTACAGTACATTCACAGAGTTGTGTAACCATCACCATAATCTAATTTGGGAACATTTTTGTCACCCCCCAAAAAAATCACATATCCATTAGCAGTCATTCTTCATTACCCCCCATTCCCTTCCCCCAGCCCTGGGCAACCAATAATCTACTTTCTGTTTCTATGGATTTGTCTAACTGGGACATTTCGTATAAATGGAAATCAATCAACATGTGTTTTCTTTTTTTTTTTTTTGTATCTGGCTTCTTTCACCTAGCATAATGTTTTCAAGTTTCATCCATGTTGTAGCATATGTACTTCATTCCTTTTTATTGCTGAATAATATTCTGTTGTGTGGGTATATATTTTATGTATTCATTCATCAGTTGAATGGACATTTGGGTTACCTCTACTATCTGGCTGTCAAGAATAGTGCTGCTATAAACATTTATGTACATGTTTTTTGTCCCACATTCTTTTTTTTTTTTTTTTTTTGCGGTACATGGGCCTCTCACTGTTGTGGCCTCTCCCGTTGCAGAGCACAGGCTCCGGACAGGCAGGCTCAGCGGCCATGGCTCGCGGGCCTAGCCGCTCCGCGGCATGTGGCATCTTCCCGGACCGGGGCACGAACCCGTGTCCCCTGCATCAGCAGGCGGACTCTCAACCACTGCGCCACCAGGGAAGCCCCCCCACCCACCCACATTCTTTTTTAAAGCTGTGTGTTACTCCACCGGGTATTTGTTCAACCAGTCTTCTGGTGAACGTTTAGACTGTTTCCAATGGTTCGTTATTACAAATAATGCTACAATGAATACTCTTGTGTTTATGCTTTCTTTTATTTTGGAGATGTATCTTTAGGACCTATTCCTACAAGTTTAATTACTGAGTCTATATAAAGAGTTCTTTATATTTTGGAAGGATGAGTCTGTGATATGAGTTGCAAATACATTCTTCCAGTTTGTCATTTATCTTTTAATATTGTTTATGGTGTTTTGTTTTGTTTGCCGTGCAAAAGTTATCTATTTTTGCATATAGTCAAAATGTGTCAGCCTTGGGCTTCCCTGGTGGCGCAGTGGTTGAGAGTCCACCTGCCGACGCAGGGGACACGGGTTCGTGCCCCGGTCCGGGAAGATCCCACATGCCGCAGAGCGGCTAGGCCCGTGAGCCATGGCCGCTGAGCCTGCGCGTCCAGAGGCTGTGCTGCACAACGGGAGAGGCCACAACAGTGAGTGGCCCGCGTACTGCAAAAAAACAAAAAACAAAAAAATGTGTCAGTCTTTTACTGTGTCTGGATTCTGAGATACAGTTACAAAGGCTTTCCTCAGTTCCAGATTAAAAGGAAATTTACCCATGTTTTCATGTGGTATTTATATGGTTTCGTTCTTCACATGTATATCTCTGATTTATTTGGAGTTAATTTTGGTATATAAAAAAAAGTTTCTTTCCCAAGGCCCAATCCTATTTATTTAAAATGTCATCTTTTTCCTCAGTGATTTGAGATGTCACTTAAATACTATACTAAACTCCTATATATGTTTGGGCCTATTTCTTGTCTTTCTGTTCCATTGGCCTGTCCTCTAATGAACAAGTACTATGTTGTTTTAATTACTGTAGAGGCTTTGTATTACATTTTAATAGCTGTTATGCCCAGCATATGTCCATTACTCTTTGCAGGGGATTTTCCTGTCTGTTCTAACTTATTTATCCACAAGCATTAAAATCAACTTGTCTAGCTCCAGAAAGACAAACAAAAAACATGTGTTGATATTCTGATTAGGATGTTAAATTTATATGTTAACTTGAGAATTGGCATCTTTAAAATGTTGAGTTTATCTATCCAGGAATAAGAGATGATTTTCTATTAGCTCAAGTTTACTTTTGCATTTTTCGGGTGCATTTTAAGGTTTTCATTACAGGTTTTATGCACTTCTCATTAAGTATTTTTGTTGTTTTGCTTATATCATGCCACTCACTAGTAATTGTGTATGTGAAAACTATTGATTTGTATATTCAGTTCATATCATTACTTTGCTGTATTACTTTATTTACATATTACTTTAGTGGTACCTTAGTTTTAGTTTTAATATTCTGGTGTTTTCCAACGAAACATTCAGGTCATCTGTATAGAGATGCTTCTGCCTTTACAATTCTGATTCCCCTCATTGTTTTCACCAATATTAAAGTATAAAGGAGGTAGTGGGTATCTTGTTCCTTGATTTTGCTCTTACTTTCCTTTGATGGGAATGCTTATAGTATTTCCCTTTTAAACAAGATGCTAGATTTTACTTTTCAAAAAAAATCAGAAATGGGTGTTGCATTGTTTGTCCTTAGATCTATTACTGGGTGAATTATATGAACAGACTTCCTAATATTGAACTATCTTTGTATCAGTCATGCTGTATCTTAAAATGTGCTATAGATTCTGTTTGCTAATATTTTATTTAGGACTTCAATTGGGACTCAATATTCATATGTGAGATTGGTTTGTGGTTTCTTTGCACAATCTTTGTCAGATTTAGGTATCAATGTTATATTAGCGTCATGAAAAGAAACTGAACTTTCCTTCATTTTCTATATTTTGGAACACTTTGCATAATATTAGTGGTTACCTTTAAAAGGTTTGGTAGTTCCTCCTGAAACCATCTGAACCAGTAGTCCCTCGATAACACTATTCCTTCTACAGAAATTACTTTCACTTTCCATCTCTACTAGGAAAATTCTTTTCCCTTATAGGTTATTACAAAATACTGAGTATAGTTCCCTGTGCTGTACACTAGGTCCCTGTTGGTTATCTATTTTATTCCCTGCTAGTAATTAATACTAAGCTCAACTGTGCCCCAAATGACCTGTATAGTCACATTAAAATTAAAGCTAAAGCTAAAATATAATATGTAAAAGTCAGCAGGGTTATATTAATCTCATCAACTAAGTATAAGATTTTATGTTTGCCAATGTTTAGTACTTATTTCCTGAAATCTTATCTACCCTCTTCAGCTTCAATTATATTCGATAGACATTAAGAGCTGACCAGAGAAAATATTTATAATAAATGAAAAGGGAGCATATATAAGTATATATACAATAATGACTTAACTGTAAAACAAAATATGCCATATTTTATACACCAAAATATTTACAGTGATAGTAACTCTATGAAGGTAAAAACCCCTGTCTTACTCATCTTTGTAGTGCCATCTTATGGAAGAGTGCCTGGTACAAAGTAGGTGTTCAGTAAGTGCTTGCTGAAAAAACTGAAAGTGAATAATATATGTTCTCAGAAAAAGGGGTACTCAATCAAGTAAATATATGAAATTTTAATATTTTTTTTATCTGAAACATACAAAGGCCTAATAAAGTCGATACCTAACTAAAATTTATGTAACTTCATTATTACAAAGTTAAGTCTTGAGTCAAAGATCCAGCTCTAAAAATATACTCTCAAAAATCACATATCTACATATAACACTAAAACAAGTAAATTGTCTTAGGCTGTATCATCGTTATCCACTGCAGCATAGATGGCTTGATTCCTCCTCTTGATTTTCTTTCTTTGTTCAGGTTCATGTTCATCACTCAGCCTCTTCAACGGCACCTTGGTTAAGTCCTTTCCATCCCCCAACTCCACAGGGTCACCGCGATTCCCCTCCTTGCCAACTGGGGAACCGGATGTATCATCGGAAGATACAGTCATGGAACCTGGCAAGATCCTGATGTCAGAGAAGCTTGCAGAAAAGTCAGAAGCTTGATCAGGAGATGGTTCTACAGATGGTGTATTCACGTCACTGTGTGCGCTTACAATACTATCATCATATTCCTCTTCTTCATCTAACATTATCTCGTCTGGATTAATAGAGGACAGGGCAGATGTGTCTGTGTTATACTCACTAGGGTCTTCTCCAGAGTCATTACTCTGCACGTCATCCTGCTCTTCATAGTCACCACACAAGTGCTGTTCTTCCTTGGCCTTCTGAAGCCTGATGTTAATATCAGTGATGCCAAGTTGGGCACAAAATTCAGTAGTCTGAGGATTGATCCTATGAACCAACTGCATTTGTGTCTGTGGCTTGCTAGGGTCATAACAAGCAGCCGTTACACTAAAGTTACATGGAACTTTGAGGTCATGATTCAATTTTTCCAATACTTCGTTCATAGCTTCTTTTGTTGCACTGTAATCCCACCTAGAAAAGTCCAAAACAATAGCTTTTTATATTTTATCAGCCTTGGACAACAAATGATGAGATCTAACTATGGACGGCAGGTGCATTAAAAAATAAACCACATTTCAGAATTCCACTTCATAAAATTATAGTTAACTTAGCAAAGGACCATTTTGAGATTAAAACAATTCTTAGAAAAAGCTGTCCTTAACTCACTCCCTAAAACAAGTACAAATTATTTTAATGTGTGAACCAAATCTCCACGGTCTTAAAGTTTCATGCACTTGTGCGCTTATAGTTTGATGCACTTACACACTTATTTGGGTTGGTGCTCAGCAGTCTATTTTCTTGGATCTCTCGGACGGAAAACTTGCAATTTTCATACCAGTCAATAAACTCTGAATTGTAGCAATAACTCCCTTGATTTAAAAAAATAATAAGGTGGAGGGGACAAAAACTGTGCATACAATGGAGAGGGAAAATCCTAAATAAGGTCAGACTCACCTCGTATGCAGGCCATTATTTTCAGGCATATTCCATAGGCGCTCACTCACATTAATAAGATCATTAGTAGCCCTGAGAATGGCGAGCCATTCAGTATCATACTCCAAGTAATCAGGAGCACTGGGGTCGTGTTCTATTTCTATTACCTACAAGAAGAAATTGGTGATTTTAAGAAGTACATATCTATTTTTAATATTCTAAGAATGTCAATATAACAGTAAAGTTTGAAAGGAATTTAATTTAGTAGCTTAAAAACATGAATGTAACTTAAACATTCCCAAAGAAATCTCAGAACACATAAATTACAAACAGCACCAATAATTTCTGCAAGGAGACAATTTTTTTTGAATCACTGGAAGAGTAAAACTATATTGCAGTTATTTCATTTTCTTTTTACCTGAAGAAAGTCTCTGTGTGGTAAGCATTTGTCCAGGGCTAGAAATCTGGTTGCTTTGGCTGACTGTCCTTTATCCTTGGCCTAGACAATATGAACCATGATTTAAGAAAGAATGTTAAAACATCACAAGCAATTCAGACATTGAAAAGGATGGAAATAATCTTCATTACCCAATCCCCTAAGTTGTGTGTCAAAGGAACAATGGTTACTTTTCCAAAACAAGTTAGCTCTATACCCCCTTGTGCAATGACAAGCAAGGCACTTACACTCTCTGGGCTTGGGCTTCAATTTCCTTACAATAGTCAAAGCAGAAAGAAATGGTGGTAATGATAATGTTAAATCAAAGCAAATAACACACATAAACCAAAGCATATAACACAAAGGTTAAAGATCAGACAACAGAAGAGCTTAAAAGTAATTTGGCAGAGCTAAAACTATACAACTCGTAAAAGAATTCATAGGAGAAAATCTTTGTAACCCTGGGTTAGGCAAAGATTCTTAGATACAACACCAAAGCAGATATATATATATATATACTCCATAGGATGAAATACTATTCACCAATAAAAATGAAAGAAACACTGACACATGCGACAACAAGAATGAGCCTCAAAAGCAAGTAAAGGAAAGAAACCAGTTACCAAAGACTATGTATTTTGTGATTCCACTTATATAAAATGTTCAGAAAAGGCAAATCCATAGAGACAAGACAGATTAGTGGTTGCCTGGGGCTGAATGTTGACAGAACAAAGACTGACAGCAAAGAGGCACAAAGGATCTTTTGGGGTGATGGCAATGTTCTAGAACTGGATTATATGATGTTTGCACAACTCTGGAAATTTACTAAAAATCACTGAATTCTACACTTAAAACAGGTGAATTTTTTGATATGGAAATTATACTCCAATAAAGTTCTTTTTTAAAAAGTGAACCAGCAGAAAGAAACATGGGAGGATCACAAACATGAAGGTCACACTGGAAGAAGTAAAAAGTGACTCACTAAAAACAGCAAGGCAGGGCTTCCCTGGTGGCGCAGTGGTTGAGAGTCCGCCTGCCGATGCAGGGGACGCGGGTTCGTGCCCCGGTCCGGGAAGATCCCATATGCCGCGGAGCGGCTGGGCCCGTGAGCCATGGCCGCTGAGCCTGCGCGTCCGGAGCCTGTGCTCCGCAACGGGAGAGGCCACAGCAGTGAGAGGCCCGCGTACCGCAAAACAAAACAAAACAAAACAAAACAAACAAACAAAAAAAACAGCAAGGCACATGGAGAAAGAAAGACAAGGAAGCAAGTGATGGGACACCCTGCTGAGGACCAGGTTTCAATTCAGTGGTGGGGAGGGACTGAGAGGTGGGATGCACAGAGATCACGGGCAGATCCTGGCAGCAGGGCAGTTCTGAGGAAAGATGACCTTTGGTGTTAGTAAAAGGGCTCAGACAGAATACCGGTGAAGTCAGAGGCAGTTGAGGAGCAACAAAAAGGGATCAAACATATTAATTCAGAGACACAAGTCCCCAAGGTTGACAACAGAAGACAGAATCAGGGAAAAGTAGCAAATTAGGTGCTTCAGCAATCCAAGAGCATCATGAGCCCCAAGAGACAGAGGAGAGTAACACAGATGTGGGAAAGGTGACTGACAGAAACAGAAGACTTGGACGTGAGAAGAGGATAATCACGCTGGCAACAGCCCAAAGGAAAATGCAAGAGTAACCTCGCCTTCTTCTCCCAGTGAAGCTGGGGAGTAAGAATAAGCCCACAACAGAGAGGGCCCACAGGAATGTTTTTAGACAGAATCTTCCAGACCGTGTGCGAAGAGCATCACCAAAGTGTACCTCTACCGCAGAAAAGGGTTTGGTCAGGTAAGTTCAGGAAGCGCTGCACAACCCACCCACCATCTCAGAGAAAGGTAATGCCCATTAGCACACTGGACTCTCAGAAATTCTACAGAAGCCTCTGGGAAGAAATCCCGAACTTTGTTAACCCAGCATTTTCTAAACGTATTTCCTATGGGATACTTTATGGGAAAGTCAGAATTCAACCAGAATCAGAGGTGAAAGGAAGAACTGCATAGTTCCATTAAAGCCTAACTCTAAGTAGGTATTTATTTTCTACTTTGCATCAAGCACCATCCCCATGCAATTACCAAAGGAAAACTCTAGGAGTCATTCTAGATTCACTCCTCCCTCTGTCACTAAATCCTGATGATTCTGCTTCCAAAATCTCTCTGGAACCTGCTTCATTCTCTGTGTTCCCTCTTTGCCTCAGGTTAGAACCTCATCTTTTGCCTCCTCTGCCTCCCATTTAACATTACTCCAATCCACACACAAAACTGCTGCCAATCTAATCCTTCTGAAATGAAACTCTGACTTCATGACCCCCAACCTTCCCCATTACCTCCTGGTTAAAACCCAAACTCCAGAGCATATCCCAGAAGGCAGCTATGATCTCGCTCCAGCTTCATCTCTCCCTGTGCCTCAGCCCCAGGGACCAGCTACACTTCCCCAAAGGCACCACGCTCTCAGACCTTCCAGCCTGTGCACACATCGGTCCCTGGGCCTAGATTACCCTGATAATCTGCTTCTTCCTGGCACCATCAACTCCTTTAGAAAACCTTCTCTATCCCTTCATCTCTCTGTCCACATCCCCATCTCACCATGGCCTGGCTTAGGTGTTCCCACAGTATCCTAAGCACTTTTTGTCACAAACTTATTACACTATTTTATAATTGCTTGCTTGTCCCTTCTCCCCACTGGATACTGAGTTATTCACAAAAGGAAAGTTATCTTTGATCTCTTTCTCTAACTTTCCAACTATGCCCATAGGGCCTAGCCCGTAGATGTTCAATAACTGCTTGTTAAATCAAAGAATAAGCATTTTGTTTTCTACCTGATGCTGCATCAAGGCTGCAAACTTCACATGAAGGTGTGCAGAAAACCAGTAAGTAGGTTTTAAGTGCTCTAAAAGTTCTGAGGCAGCGGGACTTCCTAATGTGTTATTTTCCACTTCTTGTCGGAAAAAAGATTTAGTCTTAAGAAGTTGCTTCTTATTTCCATAATGATATATACTTCTCGGCCAATCATGAGATAAGAATATGTCCATAGGCTGCTTCAGCTTTAACAGACAAAGAAAAGAAAGAAAGCTCTTAAAAACAGATTAACCAAAAGCAATCCCCTCCCTTCTCTCCACCGCCACACAACCATTTACCCACGGAGATCTGTAGATTTCTGTGTAATTCATTCTAAGAACACTTTATTTAAGGAAGTCACAGAAATACTGAGCTACTCACTCATCGAGGCAAAGAGAAACACCTTTCTCTCTGCCTGACAAATCACCTTTATCTTCCGTGGCAAGGCAGTTCAATAGCGACACACTTTGATAGATTGCCAATCAGCTAAGGTCTTTAGCACTGGGTTTCTAAAATCTACAACATGCACTGTTCTTTTCCCTTTTAGTAAAGAAACTACTGTTTTAAGATCAATGTCCAGATTTCATGAGACTTGTAATGTAAATGATACAGTAAACCTAACCTACAGTAAACCTTTTTTTTTTTTCTGATGGACTCTCATAGTAAACACCAAAAAAACCTCTCTGTTTACTACAAAAATTATATTAGAGGTATTTAAGGTAGCTGGTGTCTTCTTGGGGAGAACACAAAATATACTCCATACTGTCAAGTAATCCAAAGCAAATACTTGGACAACTAAATTAAAATAATTTAAGTAAGTGTTCAAGAAAATACAAAAGGTAAGATAGATATGATTAACCACTGAAAAGCTGGTATGGGCAATAAGTGCTACAAAAATTCAGAGAAGGGTGAGGACTTTAAACTAGAACACTGGTTGGGAAGTGAAATCTAAGCTGGGTCTCCAAGGACCAGTAGGATTTAGATGAGTAAAGGGAAAAAGGATTCCAGGTAAGTAACTGTTATGAATGGGGCATACCTGTAAACATCTTTATGTTCCAGTTGAGGCTGTATTTATGATGGGAAGGGCCTGAGTTCAGTCTGGCAGGCTCTACCAGCCTGGGGGCTCTGGCAGGCTCTTAACTGTGTGGGAAGTCCGGGCAGGTTACTTTATCTATCTGAGCCTTTGGCCTCTCTCCCTTAGTGTGACAAAGTTGGACACGCTGCACGACAGAATTTGAGTGACAGTTATATGAACTATCACGGATGAAAGCTGCTTAGCCCGGTGTCAGACATTTAATGGGTTCACAAACAAAAACCTAGTTTCATTTACTCTCCAGTTGAGCCAGTGTTTCAGTTATCACCTTCACAATTTTCCCATATCATCTTCACTATTATTTTCTATTTCATATCATTATTTAAAATAAAATATTTAACACTTTCTTTCAAGTATCACTTTATTCCAATATATATTCTTCAGCCTTACTCTAAGGAATAGTAGCTGAAGTCATGGATCAAATATTTTATTTTATTATTAATCACTAAAATAAATGTATAGCCATTAAAATCTAAAAAATGTTCATCTGTGAACCTCCTAAAAACAACTCAAGACCCAAATTGTGGAAATACCGAATTGAGCTCTTCTTGGAAGTAGCAGATCAAAATACATTCTGGTAGAGAATTACTTTACCATTTTTTCAAGTCTGCCGTAATGTACTTTTTACATACCTGTTTTAATTTGTAGACTTCAATATTTCTCACATGATAGATACTCCTTATTGTAGCTGCATTATAGGGGGGGCACTCAAAATGACCTTAAATTGAAGAAGAGAAATAAGCTATATTCAACTCCCTTAAATACTGCAAGTATAAATACATACATACACTTCTCCAAAACTGATGCTTGTCATCAGTGCTTTTGGTTCTTGAAAATTTTATTAAAAAAATACTGTTCTCAAAATGCTGGTATTTTCTAATAACTGATCACCAGCTATAAATCTAAATAAGTGGGAGGCTTATGATTTTTTAAATTAAATTATATTTAATTTTGGAATACATTGTTTAGTCACATAGTTTAAGATTGAAAAGATACCATCAGAAAGGTATAGGGTAAGGGGGAGCGGGGGTGAGGGAAGGATGGATTGGGAGTTTGGGGTTAGCAGATGCAAATTATTACATACAGAATGGATAAACAACAAGGTCCTACTGTATGGCGCAGAGAATTATATTCAATATCCTGTGATAAACCATAATAGAGAAGAATATGAAAAAGAATGTATATATATGTGTAACTGAATCACTTTGCTGTACAGCAGAAATTAACACAATATTGTAAATCAACTATACTTCAATAAAATAAATTAAAGAAAAAAAAGAAAGGCATAGGGTAAAAAGTATTCCTCCTGGAGGGTAGACCCTAGTGGGTACCTAGGGCTGGCGTGGGAGCAGGGATTAAGTTTGGCACAAAACTTTTAGGCATGATAGAGATGTTCTAAATCCAGATGGTGCTAAAGGCTGCATAACTCTACAATCTACTAAAATCAGTGAATTGTGTACTTACAATGGTACATAAATTTTATGTCAATCAAGCTGCTAAAACAAGCAGACAGGGTTCTCCTATTCCTTCCCCCATCCATCAGTAACCCTACCTACAGGGAACCAGTGTTAATCAGGTTTCAGTATTTTATTCCAGGGATGTCATCTATGCATATAATATACATATTTCTTTATCCTCCCTTTTTTTTAATACAAGTGGCAGTATAATTTATACACGTTCTGTGCCTTGTTTTTTTCACTTTATTTTGGAGTTCTTTTCATATTATCACACATAGAGCTGCTTCTTTTTTCCTTCTTTTTGACTTCATAGCATTGCACTGTATAGTTATATCATGACACATTTAACTAGTTCCTATCTTTTGCTATTACAAACAAGGCTGAAATACATTTGTTTATATCATTTTGCACTTGTGGAATATATCTGTAGATAAATTCCTGGAAGTAGAACTCCTGAGTAAGAATACTTCTATAATTTCCACAGATGTTACTAATTTTCCTCCAAAGAGTGGTTCCAATTTGTGCCCACATCTGCCATGTAGAAGATGGCCTATTTTTGTAGACCCATCACAATAGTTCAGAATCATGGGGAACGGGGCAGCAAGGAACAGACTTGTGATTTAACAGTTACACTGAGGATGTAAGTTTTAGCTGTCAACTTAATTCATGAAATTTTAAAATCAATGTGGATCCAAGCTATTCCTTTAACTTTAAAATCAAGGTATAATTCATTCAGATACAGTGTGGTATATTTATACAATGGAATACTATTCACAAATTTAAATGACAGAGTTACATGTATCAACATGGATTTCAAAAACATATTAAACAAAGCAAGTTGCAGAAAGATACATGTAAAATGATACACTTATATGAAGTTTAAAACATTCTATATAATACACTGTTTAAAGCTGTTACTGATATGGTAATGATATAGAATAATCAAGTGAATGATAAACACCAAATTCAGAATAGTGACTGCCTGGTGAGGTAAGGGAGGAATAAAAGGAGAGAGACGGGACTGAGGGCAGATAAACAGTGAACTTCGATTGTATCTGTACTCTTTTATTTCTTAAAAATCAAAACTAAAAGTGGCAAAATACCAAATAAAACTAGATGGTGTATACACAGATAATACGTTCTAGTGTTCTCTATTTTTTCATATTTATAAAATATTTTATAATATAAATTTAAGAATAAATTAATCAGTTCATAGGAGAAATCCAATGAAAAAGTCAAACTGTATATTATGCTTAAGTTACTATGGGGCATGGAAGTTCTAAGTTTAAAAACAATTCTCAGAATAACAATACTCACTTTGCTGTATACCTGAAATTAACACCACATTGTAAATCAACTGTACTCCAATTAAAAAAAAGAATGTAATAAAATGTAAAAAAAAAAACAAAAAAAAACACATAACAATACCTTTTCGATAGTCATGAGATTTAAAGATACCAGAGATTCCACCAATCCTTACACCTCGGTATTTTACTACACCTGCCAAGCCTGAAAAATTACAAGTTAAATAAAATTACTGTAGGCAAAAGCAATCTTTTTTTTTAAAGCAATCTTTACTAACTGAACAAACAGTTTAGAGGCCTAGAATAACATGCAGTCTTAAAATTATTTGAAAATTAAGTGTCATGATGAGGTAACTCTTTTACATAGGAAAATATGCCAACAATATATAACGTAGAGTAGGGAGACAGACTACGGAGGCAAGAGACTGAGCAGAAAAGAAGGAACAAATGAGACAGGGAGTGTGAAGAGGGAAACAGACATACAGAAATTTGGTACCTAAAGGAATATGGGGATGGGGCAGGGGAAATAGGGGAAAATGTCCTATGATGGATTTATATGTTATATATAAGGTATATATAACGTATACCTTTGACTTATAGAACATAGACACCTGCAGTTTCTCTATTTCATTTGATTGATCATCTTCAGACAATTTCACCTTTTCACAATACTACAGTTGTCAAAAGATGATCCATCAGTAATGACAGAGAGAAATTAAATTTCTGAAGTTATAATGTCATCACTAGAAACACCTATAAACATTTAAATAAAGAGATGAAAGGACTGTATAGTTTAAAAGGACTAAAACTGAACCTGAACCTAATCAGGTCTATAAATCTAAATGCAGATTATAAGCAATGCAGAGGATAAAAGGAACATGTTAAACAACCCAAGGAAATCCAATCAGCTAAACCCAGAATGTGGGAAATTCTGCCAGATAAATTTCCCACATTCTTCAACAAATAAACAGCATGGGGGTTGGGGGAGAAGAGAGTGCGAAAAGGGGCAGTTATAGTCTAAGAGACTTCAGAATCATGACAATCAAATGAAAGTGTGGACCTTGTGTGGATCCTACTTGAACAAGTCAACTGTAAAACAGACATCTTTGTGATAATCAGGGAAATCTGAACATGAACTAGGCAACAGATAATGACAGATAATAGGTATAATCATGGTACTGTAGTTGTGGTATTGTTTTAAATCCTCATCACTTAAAACACATGCTAAAGTATTTACAGGTGAAATAATCCGATGGCTGAGGTTTGCTTTAAAATACTCCAGTTGGGACTTCCCTGGTGGTCCAGTGGTTAAGAATCCACCTTCCAATGCAGGGGACATGGGATTGAGCCCTGGTCAGGGAACTAAGATCCCACACGCCCCTAAGCCCCTAGAGCCCGCATGCCGCAACTACTGAGCCAGCGCACTCTGGAGCTCCAGAGCGCCCAGGCGCCACAACTAGAGAGAAGCCTGCCCACCGCAAGGAAGATCCCACGTGCGACAACTAAAGACCTGACGCAGCCAAATAAATAAATAAATAAAATACTAAAAAATAAATAGATAAAATACTCGGGTCACCTCCTCCCACAAAAGAGTTTAGGCGGGGAGTGGGTTGAAAGAAGGATGGCAGAACAATAATTGTTGTTAAAGCTGTTTAATAGGTACAGAGATTCATTATACTATTCTCTACTTTTGTGTATGTTTAAATATTTCCATTATAAAAAGTTCATTTTTTTAAATTTAATAAGAAGAGTAAGAAAAAAATTAAGGGATTGTAAATCATACAGAAGCTCTTTGCAGTTATATTAAGTATTGCTTAAAGCACTAGATGATGCATGGACATATTTTCATGATTACCTACTTAAATTAACTATTTTAATTAAATTTTCATGATTATTCAATCAAGAGACATTCCCAAAACACGATACATTTCAAGATGCTGATCAACTGATAAACAAATCCTGACAGGCTCTTCCATGCCATCAGACCAAGAAATTACCCACGAACACATACCTAAATAATAAATGTTTGGTGCTACCCAGCCACCATAGGGTAACTCTTGCAAATGATTTGAGGCTTCATGGTTACCCCCGATGAAAATTGTGAGAACTGGGGCCTTCTTCTCTCCAGAGTAATACCTAGAACATAAGAGTAAAGTTGTCAATTGGCATAGCAGAAACGAGACATACAGAAAAGCAATTAGGCATGCCTGTACTATTAGGCATAGCAGAAAAGCAAAATAAGGTCCGAAGTAAAAAAAACTTGAGCTCATCATAAAAAGTTAAGCCCTTTCTAAACGAATTGTCAATCCTTGTCCTTAAGAATGATTCAGGGCCGCCACCTTGGGTTCAAGCCAACGTATATTCAATGAGGTCAAAAACTTTTGTCAGTTCACTGCAACAACCTTAGTTTCTAGAATGAGGACTAGCACATAGCAAGCGTCCAATAAAAACTCCTAGATCAATAAATGAAGTAGTCCCAGAGTCCTATTAAGCATAAAGTAGATTAACCTGTCAGTTTCTTCCTCCAGATTTTCCCCTCAAGCTGCGATCCCTTCCGAAACAAAACAGATGAATGGAAAGAAGAAAAGTGACATTTACTAAGCGCCAGTTCCTAGACACACAGCGTAAACAAAGACGGGAACTAAGAGAGACAGCTGGTCAGTGGCAGACAGGATTCCAACTCAGCCCGGGTTCTCAGCCCCCACCGCTGGCTAGTCACACGTCGCACCGCGGGGGCCCGGGCCCAAGCCACGCCCCTCACCTGTAGAAGGTCTGCATGTGGCGGTACTTGGGCGGCACGGCCATGCAGCGCAGGTCGGCCTCGTTGCGCACAGCCTGGAAGTCGCCGCAGCATAGCAGAAGGTCTATCGGTCCCGGGCCGCGCCGCTCCGCCAGCGCCAGCGTCTCATAGATCTTGTCCAGCTCGCCGTGGCAGCAGCCGGCCACAGCCACCCGCATGCTGCCGGCCCGAGGCAGGGAGCGCTGCCCGCAACCGCCTAAACCAGAGCCAGCCCAGGCCGGACAACGAAGACCCGACAGATCGCTCAGATCCCGCCAACCTTAACTGAGACGCCGCCTCTTGCAATTGAGACTCCAGCAATATAATTCACTTCCGGTTTCCAAATCTCGCGAGAGAGAGGTCGGGAAGGGAATGACCAACACGGATTCCAGGGAGCTTTTAAATCGTCTCGTACTTTGCCTGTTTTGGCAGGTGGTTCTTGAAGTCCGAGCAGCCTGACAGGTGCTAAAAATCAAAACCAGAATAGTAAGACGAACAAACAAAAATTCCCGGAAATAGTGTAGTTTGATAAAATCAAACTTAGGATGAACTCCTCACGGCAAAGGTAATTGCCTGAAAGTGATTAGAAACGATTAAACAAACGATTTTTTAAGACACCCGAAATAAAAATAAATTTAAAATAAAACGTAAAAACTCACTGAGGATTTTGAAATTATCTCCTCGAAGAGTTTCTAAAATTATCAGTTTTTTTTTTTTAAAGGGGCCAGGGACTCTTCATTTCCCTACCAAATGGTTGTTTGTGTAACTAGACTGCAAGCTCAATGAAAGCAGATGAATATCTCGAAAACATCCAGGAGGGAAAAGGACCAGACTGACAATTGAAGAATTAGTGGCCAAGGCAGAAACAAGCAAACAAATAAAACCCTTCTGGCAGATTTAATCAAGAAAATAATCAAGATAATACGGAGAATAATAAAACCATCTCTGCTCATTAAAAAAAAACTAGATAAACAATTTCTAGGAATAAAGACACCAAAGTTAATTCAAAATGAAGCAGAAGATGTAAACAAAACAATGACAATAAGAAGACACTGGGATATATACACTACCAAATGTAAAATAGATGGCTAGTGGGAAGCAGCCACATAGCACAGGGAGATCAGCTCCGTGCTTTGTGACCACCTAGAGGGGTGGGTTAGGGAGGGTGGGAGGGGCACGCAAGAGGGTGGAGATATGGGGATATATGTTTATGTATAGCTGATTCACTTTGTTATACAGCAGAAACTAACACACCATTGTAAAGCAATTATACTACTATACTAAGATGTTAAACAAAAAAAAAAAAGACTGGGAAAGTCAAAGACATAAATCCATTGAAAGACATTTATGAGTGATTTACAGGTGATTTCTTTCAAATTTACAAGGAAGATACACTTTTCATGATATCTAAATCAATCAAGAGGGTAGAAAAAGATGGAAATCTAATATTTCCTATTAGTTTTTACTGTTTTATTTTCCCTTCTGTATTAAATGTTTTGAAATATATAAAGAACAGATAACTTTTTTTGACATTGTTAAATTTAACTTCTAAAAAAAAAATTTAACTTCTTCCACTTGATTTTCAATCTACAGGAATTATCTTTTTCTGGATCTTTTTTTCTCGATTGAAAAATTGTTAATTTTAATTAACTTAAAGTGCCATGAACAAATCAAATCTTAAGTGCACATTTTGATTAATTTCTCCATATGTAATCACCCATATCAAGATATAAAACATTTCTAGCATTCCAAAAGACTCCCTTGTGCTTCCTCCCAAGCCTATTCTCCCAAAAGAAAAACTCTAGTCTAACCTCTAGCACCGTAGATTAGCTCTACTTGTTTCTAAACTTCATAGAAATGTCAGTGTATATTATGTACTCTTTTGTGTCTGGCTTCTTTCACTTAATATCTGTGAGATTCATCCATGAATCTAAGTAACTGAGCAGGAGGACCCTATGGGGCCTTCGCAGGGCAGATGACCACCACCCCTACCCCCCGCAATGTCCTCCACCTGCCTCTTTGTAGAAAAACTAGCCACCTAGGCCTTCTCCAAGTTCCAAAGAATAAATTTAATTAGAGAAGTGAGAAAATTCAGAAGCAAAGGAAAACAATCAAGCAGGACAAAATAATAATAGTTTAGCCATTAAACAAAGTCAAGGACCTTTAGTTCCTCCTCAAGGGCTATAGATAATAATCTGAGCCAGGGAATTCCCTGGCGGTCCGGTGGTTAATACTCCGCATTTCCAACACAGGGGGCACGGGTTTGATCCCTGAGCCATACCATATCCTTTGAGCTATTTTGCAGATACTGAAACTCCCACCAGGTGGAAGAAGTTAACTGTATGCTGATCACAAGCATGGAGACCCCAGACTGGTTGGAATCAGAAGGCTGATGATGTTGACTCCCAATTACCTCACCACCAACCAGTCAGAATGTCCACAAGCTGATCATGCACCCACAGCCCCCTCCTTCACGCTGTCTTTAAAAACCTTTCCCTGAAAGCCATCAGGGAGTTCAGGTCTTTTGGGCACTAACTACCTGGACTCCTGGCTTGGCGCCCTGCAATAAACACTGCACTTTCCTTCAACATACCCTGGTGTCAGTAGATTGGGCTTTACTGTGAGCAGGTAAGCAGACTCAAGTTTGGTTCAGTAACAACTATACTATAGACAGATACAGCCATAGTATACTATTTCTTATTGCTGTGTTTTTTCCATCGTGTGATCACACCACAGTTCATGTATCCATTTTTCTGTTGAAGGACATTTGGATTGTTTCTAACCTGGGGCTGTTATGAATAAAGCCACCATATACATTCTTGTAAAATCTTTTGGTGGACATAACACTTTTCTCCCTTGGATTATGGCCAGGAATGGAATCTCTGGATAACATAGTAGGTATATGTTTAGCTTTAATAGATAGTGTCAGTTGTGCTAATTTACACTTACCTACGTAATATGAGTGTTCTAATTATTCCATGTGCACAACAGCACTTGGTATTATCTGTCTGTTAAAGTTTAGCCATGTTGTTAGGTGTGCAATGATGTCTTCTTGTTATTTCCATGTAGATTTTACAACAAAATTTTAATATGTCAATTTGAATTTTCTTCTTCTGTGACCAATAGGAAACAATAATTTAATGCCATAACATCCAAAATCTCATGGTCAAAGAAGGAAATAGAAGATTATGAATAGGGATGAAAAAGTGCATCATGGCTTAGCTCTTAACTCTATTCCCAACCAACACCCCATTTCCAGAGGTCATACTGGTATGTTAATAAACTTGAGAATTCTCACTGACTTTCTCAAATCCAGAGAGAATAAAACTAAATCAATAGCCTCAACTCCTTCCCATGCTGAATGAGGTGAGATGGGAGGATTGTAGGAGAAAAGTGGATGTGTGAACAATGAAAATTCTTTTTGCAAACATGAAGGGCCATTCACTGAACAGGTAAACCCTCTCCAATTGTGTGTGTGGTCCATGAGGAAAGTCCCTCTAATAGGGTGGGAAAGGAATTCCCTGATTTTGTCAGAGCAAAGACAGTATCTAGATAGAGGCACCCAATGATGAGTAAGATGAAAAAAGAAACCACATGTCAACTATGGAAACATGCTAGAAAGAGCATAAGCTGGGATGAACCTGAGCAGGTGTTAATTAAAACTTCTTAGATACAACCAGATCTTTCTCCCCTAAATCAAGTCTGCTTGTTGAAATGGTTGCTTCCAAGACAGAGAACGTACAAAATGAGTGTGGATCATCTTGTGCCAGAAAACAAGGAAGTGCTCAAAGAATCTGAGACGTCAAAAGGATGTTGAGTGAAGGTTTTTCCACTGGCCAAATCTGAAACAATTTCAGCATCAAAATGCACAATCATAGTAACAGACTTTTGCCCATTGAATAAAGTAGGAATCTACTATTCCATCCTCACATAAATAAGTAAATAAATAAATAGGAAAAGAGAGGTCTTATTTACACAAGAATGCTGATTGATAAGTATAGAAGGAAAGTTGGAGTTAGAAAATCAGAAAATCACCGTAAACCATCATCATCATCGTCGTCATCATCAACATCACTTGTTACAAGGAAGAATTTTTAATGAATGCTAAAACAATTGGGGGAAACTTTGAAGAGTAATAGGATACTTACATTGTCTCAATGTATCTATTATTTGAGACTATTTATATGATCTCAAAGTATCTTTCCAAAAGATACTAATTTTAACAAAGAGAAAAATAAGGATTTTACACTAGAGAAACCTGGCAGACACCACTTAACAGAGTGACCAAAGTTAATCTCACTAGGAATGGACAAATCCACATCATGTGCCCCTGATACATTACTTCTGTGGTATTCCTGCCAAAAATGCATAACCTGAATCTAATCTTGAAAAATAGGAAGCAAATTGAAATAGACAAAAAAATTTTTTAAATAACTGGCCTGTCTTTAAATATATATATATATATATATATATATATATATATATATAATGGTCATGAAATACAAGGACAGACTGAGAAAGATTAAAAATTAAATGATACTGAAGATTCGTGATAACTGAATGCAATATGTTGCTATAAAATACATTATTAAGGTAATTGCCAAATCTGAATAAGATCTGTAAATTAGATAGTATTGTATCAGTGTTAATTTCCTGATTGTGATCATTTTACTGTGGTTACATAAGGGAATTCCTCATTTTTAGGAAACACACACTGAAATATTTAGGAACGTATATATCTGCCCATCCATGTATTGCAGGGGCTAGAAGCTAAGAAACTATTGGGCTGGCCAAAAAGTCCCTTCAGTTTTGAAGTAAAAATGAAAGACGTATTTTTCATTTTCACCAAGAACTTTATTGAACAACATATTCACCCTTTTGTTCCACTACCTTCTGCCATTTTTCAGCCAACTTCATAATTCCTTCTTCCCAAAACATTTTATCTTTTTGAGCAAAGAACTGGTCCAGGGGCCTTTTACAGTCTTCCAGGGAATTGAATTTTTTTCCATCAAGAGAATTTTGTGAAGATCTAAATAAATGGAAATCCGAAGGTGCAATGTCTGGGGAATATGGTGGTGAATCAGAGCTTCCCCAGCCAAGCTGTAACACTTTTTGCCTGGTCATCAAAGAAACATGTGGTCTTGCGTTATCCTGATGGAAGATTATGCATTTTCTGTTGACAAATTCTGGACGCTTTTCGTCTAGTGCTGCTTTCAGTTGGTCTAACTGGGTGCAGTACTTGTTGGAATTACTTGTTTGGTTTTCTGGAAGGAACTCATAATAGAGGACTCCCTTCCAATCCCACCATATGGACAACATCACCTTCTATGGATGAAGACCGGCCTTTGGTGTGGTTGGTGGTGGTTCATTTTGCTTACCCCATGATCTCTTCCATTCCACATTATTGCACAGTATCCACTTTTCATTGCCCACCACAATTTGTTTTAAAAACGGAATGTTTTCATTACATGTGGAAATACGGTCAAGAAGGTTTTTTTCACTTATGTGGAACCCAAACATCAAAGTGATTAACATAACCAAGATGGTGCAAATGATTTTCAAGGCATGATTTGGATATTTTGAGTATGTCGGCTATCTCCCATGTGGTATAAGGTTGATCATTCTCAATTAATGTCTCGATTTGATTGCTATCAACTGGTCTATCCAACCATGGAGTATCATCCAGCGAGAAATCACCAGCACGAAACTTTGCAAACCACTTTTGACATGTTCAATCAGTCACAGCGCCTTCTCCATATGCTGCACAAATTTTTTTTCCATTTTGGTTGTGTTTTTACCCTTCTTGAAATAATAAAGCATAATATGCTCTGAAAATGTTTCTTTTTTACTTCCATCTTCAATATTAAAATGGTTACACAAAAATTCACCAATTTTGATATCTTTTTTTTAATGCACGCTGATATGACAGCTGTCACATACAATCTAACAAAATTGTTTTGAATGAAGTTAAAGACAATTAAGTGCTACTAGAGCCATCTTACGGGAAAAAACTGAAGGAATCTTTTGGCCAACCCAATACATTTCTTAGACTCCCTTGCTGGCTGAGGTCTGGATTGGCTTTTGCAAATGAGAAACCCTTGTGTGAGGTTAGAAGGTAGAAGAAAAGTAAAAGCTGTTGCTTTTCTCTTCTGGCTCTGGAAATGGTGGTGGCAGCTCAGCACCCCAAGTTCATGCAGTGATGGTGAATTTCTCACTGTTCCTGATCTCAAGTGAAATATTCCCTCCCTGTTTGCCCTCTATTCCTTCCAATAATTTTGTAATCTTTTTGCTTAAAATACAAAAAATGGGTTCTTTTTTCCTGTATGTTGTACCAGCCAAGATGTCATTCAAGTAAAAGGCAACAAGCAAGATGTTTTCAACCATGAAAGTGCTCCAGGGAGACAATACCCATGAGCCCCTCTTGAAAAAATATTACTTGACAATGAAATCCAGCCAAATAAGACTTGAATAAACATAAATGACACAGGAAGGAAGAACTGTGTTTAAAAGATGATTGGGACCTCCCTGTCTGTTCAGTGGTTAAGACTGCATCTTCCAATGCAGGGGGTGCCGTTCGATCCCTGGTTGGGGAGCTAAGATCCCACTTGCCGTGCGGTGTGGCCTAAATAAATAAATAAAGTCTCTTTTTAAAAATGGAGTGGGGTGGGCGCGGGGGGAAAAAAGAGAAATTAAAAATGGTCCACATCAAAAAAATCTTTTAAAAAAATGGATGGTTTAAAACAGAACAGAGTGAGGGGATTGGAAATGCCATGGTAGGGGTAGGGTACTTAATGAATATAGGGTGGTTCTGGAAGACCATGTTGATAGGGTGACATATTGAGCAGAAACCTTCATTAAATAAGGGAGTGAGCTGTGGAGATATCTGGGCAATGAGTTTTCAAGTCAGTTTATAAATAAAATGTTATACACATCAAGGTAAAACATCCATCCCTGGTATCTGTATCTTATAATTAAACTAGGTGATTATGGCACCTACCACCACCTGATGGCAGCACATTCCACAGGAAAACTAAAGAGTGAGCAAGTCTGTGGTGGTAAAACTAAAGAGCGGCAAACATCACAGGGAGATAAGAGTCCTGTGGTGTCTCTAGCCTCTGAATCTTAAACTTGTCAGACATTCCATTCGGACTTCCTGATTTCATCAGATTTTTTTGTTAAAAAGCAAGCAATATCTCTTGTTTATAGGTTTAATGACGTCCAGATTCCATTCCGGTATTGTAAATGGTGAAGATTGGATTTGCTTTGCCTAGATTGTTACCTTCACGTCTCCATTTTCAAACTCATCTGCCTAATGTGGTCATCTTTGCTTGGGGTGGGTGTGGAGTTGTCTTTTAGTACTCAGGTAATCCAGAAGATGGCAACCCATCTGAAGACCTGCTGATTTTATAGTGTCTCTTTTCCTATAAATAATCGCAGCTCTTGTCCTAGCACTGATTTTGCAAGATCTGCCAGTGTTTCCACAGCTAAGTGCAGAGAAGGGGGTGTCTTAATTGTTCCATTACACAAATGTTTATGGACAAGCCAAGCTCTGTGTGGCGCAACGCACAGAGCTTTGCCTGGTCTGTTCCTGTTGACACTTCAGGTCAGAGCTTGGGTGCCACCCCCAACAGAAAGACTTCCTGTGACTTTAGTCCTGATGCATCACAGATGTTCCATTTGCCCCACACCTTTTCACGTATCATCCTACATTCTAATGACTTGTTCTCTTGTCTCTCTTCCCTTTTTAAACAAAAATAAATACATTTACTTATTTATTTATGGCTGTGTTGGGTCTTCGTTGCTGCGCGCGGGCTTTCTCTAGTTGTGGCGAGCGGGGGCTACTCTTCATTGCGTTGGATGGGCTTCTCATTGTGGTGGCTTCTCTTGTTGCAGAGCATGGGCTCTAGGCATGTGGGCTTCAGTAGTTGTGGCTCTCAGGCTCTAGAGCACAGGGTCAGTAGTTGTGGTACACGGGCTTAGCTGCTCCGCAGCATGTGGGATCTTCCCGGACCAGGGAAAATCCCTGCATTTGCAGGTGGATTCTTAACCACTGTGCTACCAGGGAAGTCCTCTCTTCCCTTCTTTTGAAAGCTCTGTGATAACAGGGAATGTATCTCTCTTGTTAATTGTGTTACACCACCACCCAGCACTGTGCCTGGCACATAGTAGGTACCTAGTAAATATATTTTATTGAATGAATTAATTTCCAGGATCCTTGGTCCTCTTATTATTACTATTCTCTAAATGAGTCCCTTTCTCATTATTAAAGAAAAACAATTGCTTAATACATAGTGACTCAGTTTTTTACACTTAAATTCTTCACTCTGTTTCCTACGAACAAAGGTATTCTCTTTATAACAACAGTACAGTTATCAAAATAGGTGCATTAACAATGGTACCTCATCTACAGACTTTGTTCACATTTTGCCATCTTTCCCCTTGATGTCCTATATAGCAAGAGGGAAAATGTTTTTTTTCCAGGATTCAATCCTAGATCACGAGTTGTATTTAATAAGTGTCATGTCACATTATTTTCCTTTCATCTATAGCAGCTCCTCAGCTTTTCTTTGTCTTTCAGGCCAGTTTTAAAGGATGTAGATGTGTTGTGTCTCTCAAGGTTTGTCTGATGTTCACTCATGATCACACCCATGCATTTTTGGCAGGAATACCACAGAAATGATGTTGTGTCCTTTTCAGTGCATCATATCATGGTGTCTATTTATCCCATTAGTGGTGACATTAATTATAATCACTTGAATAAAGTGGTGTCTACCAAGTTTCTCTACTATCATTAGTAACTTGCGGGGAGGTTCCGTTTCTCATCATATTCCCACCAGTTAGTTTCAGCATCCATTGTTGATTCTTGCCTCAAACAAGTATAACTCATATGGTTGTCAAGGGGTTGTTTTCAAATTCCATCATTTCTTCTATATTTGTAAGTTGGAATTCGACCACAGCAATTATTCAGTTATAAAAGGAGCGTTTTCTTTTTTTTTTTTACTGTAGTTTCTAACAGAAGACTTTTTCAACATCTTACTAATTCTGCTTTATGCATATACATATTTTATACCCGCCAAGCACCTGAATTACGGATGCATTATTTCCCATTGCAAAGCCCTTGTAGATTTTCCTTAACTGGCTGGTTGCTTAAGTGAGTGCTCAGTAATCCCATGTGGGAGAGTCCTATCAGGTCCCAGGGGATTATGTACGAGAGAGCAAATTATTGAACCTCTCAGAGTCTCACATTTTTGTCTGCTTGAAGGCAGGGACCATGTCTTTATTCCACTTTGAATCCCTAGTACAATGTGTGTGCCAGTAAACCCACAGTTAGTGTCTGTTGGACTCAACTATATCTCCTCTGCACCAGTGTTAGTCTA
The DNA here is from genome assembly GCF_059928025.1 of Delphinapterus leucas. NCBI lineage: Eukaryota > Metazoa > Chordata > Mammalia > Artiodactyla > Monodontidae > Delphinapterus > Delphinapterus leucas. Next base: position 131,139,412 of record NC_143132.1, on the reverse strand, counting down.
TTTTCTCTTTTTAATTTATTTAAAGAATCTCTTCTGTTTTCAAATCTTTTAAAGGGTCTTCTAAATTCCTTTTGGGATCACTCAGTTTTTGTTTCGAATCTTTCTATATTTTAAGCTTTCCTTTTTTTTTTTTTTTTGCATAGGTATGTTTCTACTTTCAAAAATACGGCTTTATTTCTCTACCCTGGCAGTTCCATTTAGATATCTATAAATACTTTTCAGATTTCTTTCTTGCTACTTACTTTCGATTGTGTATTTCTACTTTTTCTTTATTAAACTCACACTTTGTTGTCATTATTTTTTCAGAAATTAATACTGCTCTGAGATAGGGGAGGATGGGGAGAAATTTCGTTCCTGTTTTCAGGGGAGTCCGTGTGGCTATTCCCGCTCTCCACCACTGGGCCAAAGTTTTGTTGTTGCTGTTACATGGAGGCTGAATCAATTTTTTTTTATTACCCTCAATTTCTACTCATTATTTAGGTTTGAAGGATGTACCTAAGATTATTTAGTAGCAAAATTTGAATTGGAAATGGGATTCCTGATCCCAAGCTTAGGGCTTTGCTAATCAATGCTTCTTTCCTGTAAAATGGCTATGTCAGTTTTCTGGAAATAAAACAGAAAAGCCTGGATGCTTTGAGTCATGTTCCCTAGCCTCTCCTCACTCTGATTTCAGCCACAGCTGTAATGATGGTTCTGCTGCAAGTTCAGGTGCATGCTGCCTGTATCCTACCCCAAAGGAGAGCCTGCAGATTCTGCTTTTCTGCATCAGGTTAAGGAAGCCCTCTCTGTTCTGTGCACAGGTACAATCCAGGAGGGTAGGGAATTAAAAGCTGAGGGGAAACCCTCAACTAATATAGGATGGGAGTGGTGGATTAATACTTCAACCTCAAGATGGATATCTAGGGGGTGGGGCATGCTGTATGTTTTTCAGGGGTCCTTAGGGTATAGGCAGTGACTTCAACAATGGACCCTTATATTGACTTTTTCTCCTTTCGTTTCTCACTCTGGCTGATCCATCAATTCTGTTGCATGGAAACACTTTCCAAATAAGCTACTTGCACCCAAATCATTGTCCCAGGATCTGCCTTTGGGGGTGCCCAAACTAAGCCAAAAATTCATTCAACAAACATTTACTAAGTGAGTAGTCTATGCTAGGCAGTGAAATAAAAGATCTGGAAGATAAAATTCCTAGTGCCTGCTCTGAAGTGTATAATGGGGAGACAGACAAGTAAAATATTACCCCAAAAGTTAGAGTCTATTGTTGGAGATGCTATGTTAGAGGCAAGAACAGAATGATGTGTGAAGACATGAGGGAGGGGTCACCTAACCTATACTTAGGGGAGGGGCTTCCTGGAGGATGTATTGCTTGAGCTAATTAATGACATGTGGATCAAATACAGCTGCAACAACTCTATATCATACAAATGTCAACTGAAAATTTAGCTGATACCTCTGTACACTCTGTGTAAGGGCTATGCTCTGCTCTGTTGTGGTATGTAGTACATGACATGATTCTAGGTGATACACGGATGGACATTTGAACATTTTTGTAGTTGTTATGTTAATGTGTACTAGAATAAAAATTAGGAGCACAATACACGTGATTTTTCAGAGTATTATGATTTAGGATGAGGCTAAAATTATTTAATCAGTTGAAATTGACTTTAAAGAAAAATATTGAATAATAATACCTGGGTGCAGATTGGCAAAGATTGTGTGGGTGGTATGCAGAGTACTGAAGTTTGGGAAATAGTGCTGCAGCAGGAAGAAAATCTACAATGAAATCACTTCTTTCCAGAAAGTCAACAGTTTGTTAGGGGGCACAGGCCCATAAGCGAGATTAGGACCACAATAAATTCAGAAACCAAGTACAGGGGGAAGATAGGAAAGCAGTGAGGAGCAAAGTGAAGGAGAGGCTAGCTACAACATCAGTTGGAAGACAATTGCTCTAGTACAGGGGAGAGGTAATAGCAGCCTACATTAGGGAGCGGCTATAGCAATGAGAGAAAGACAAGTAATATAACAGGTTAATTGCACTCATCCTGTGAAAACCTTGCTGGTTGTGAGCAGCATGAAGTTGAAACCTGTTCAGCCAAGTCCAGGGTAGTTTTGTTCATATACACCCAAACACACAAACGGAGTGGGAGAGCTGAATTCATCAATCAGAAAATAGAATTAGAAGCATATTTTTATTTGGCCTCAATTATCAGAGGGTTTTAGTGTGAATTATTCAGATATTTGACTCCATTTTTTTCTGCTTGACTCAGAGGCTGCAGAAATGCTAACACATATATAACGTTTTCTACGTTCCAGGCATGTTCTAAGAGCTTTATATTTTCCATCTTCATAGCCCCTTATTTTGCACAAGAGGAAACTGAAGCATAGGAGTTTAAGTAACTTGCCGAGGTAATGCAGCTCTGTGAAGTAGCAAGGATTAAACTCAGGCGTTCTGGCTCTAGAGTATCTATTCTTAACACTACACTAGAATAAAAGGGTCGGGCAGATAATGCTGAAACAGGTCACACTTCAACGTTGGATCGTGAAACACTCTTACTGGTGGCAGGAGACCTGGTTCTGAGATCACAGTTTCTCCATCTGTAAAATGGAGATAATAACGACACTAGAAGTTTGGTGCAAAGAAGGAGTGAGATAATGAATGTGAAAGTGAACTTCAAATTATGTATTTGGCTCTACACACCAGTTTTTCGGAATAATGAGTACGCGAGCTCAAGAAATTGCAACAAATCATTCTGTGAAGCTTACAGCAAGACTCCGCCCACGAGGCTCCGCCCACGAGGCTCCGCCCACCGCGAGCCGCAGGTGGGGCCGGCCGATCTTCTTTGCGCATGCGGAAACTGCTGCGCGCTCCCACCTCTCACCCGGGCTGAGAGTAGCTGCCGTTTCTGAGAGGACGATTCGTAAGGAGGCCCCTGGTGCGGTTTCCCTTTGCTCTCCGCTCTGCGGGCCCTGGCCGTACTTCAGCGGTGTCTAGAGCGTGGTCCGTTCTCGTCTACCTGCCTGACTTTCTTCAGAGGTAACTGTGGTTGGCCCAGTAGTCGGCTGTCGAAAGTGCCGGCCCCGGCGCCGGCGCCGGCCGCAGCCTGGTGGGAAGGCTCAAGATGGCGTGCCTGTTGGAGACCCCAATCCGCATGAGCGTCCTTTCGGTGAGTTACCGGCCGCAGCCGCTTGGCTGCCCGCCTGCCCGAGAGCTCGGGCCCAGCCCGCAGCATTCACCACCAACGCGGCATGCCTCCTGGGCACCACTCCTTGGGGTGGCCTCCGGCTCAGCTCTAAGCAGGGGAGTTGAGAGAGGGTGGGCGGGGGGGAGAGACGGGACCCGGCCGAGCCCGAGACGTCTCCAACTCCGGGAGCGCTCACCGGTGCAGGTTCTCAGGACGGCGTCGGGCGGGCCGGGTGGTTGGACACACGGGCAGCTGGCCCGGCGGCGCGGCTTGAGCTTTGCCAGACGTTTCACCGAGGCTTCTTACCGATGCCTCTTTCCTGGGGCCGAGCGCTTTGCCGTGTGAGGCGCCGGGTTTGCCGCTGGCCTGGGGGTGAGCGCCCATTCAGCCCTCCGCGGCTTTGGCAAAAAGAGACGGAGGCTTCTTGGCCCCCACTGTCTCGGGCTGCCAGGCCAGGTCTGTGTGGCTTCTATCGCGTCCCAGCACCCGGTCACAGGCTAGAGCTGCTTGCTTCTTGGCAACGGGAATTTCTTATCAGCTGCAACGTCTCCTAGTGTATGTAGTTATTTAAGCCTCTTTTCTCCGCTCTGCTGCGGAGGTCGCAGCCCTGAGTCTAGAGGAACCTGTGACTGGCCTTCCTTTTTCCTTCACGGGGAGTCAAACGTTGAAAAAAGAGATCAGATTTTCCTACTATTGAAAGAAGGGAATGTATTGACATGCCTGAAAGTAATACCTAGTTCGCTTAAATTTAAAAATGAAACCAAAACTTTCACCTTTGCTGTGTTGCTCTTGAGAGAACCAAGGACCGGGGGTGAAAGTTACTAGGAGATAACTTAGAAGGGTTTTGCAACAAATGAGAGCTGTCCAGCTCTGAGAATGGTCAGTTTACCAATGGTCCATTTGCTGTTGTTGGAAACAAGTAGGCAAAGACTGGTTGACCATCTTTTAGACTTATCGTGTAAGTCAGTCTGATGTTGAGAGGATGGTTGGATTATAGATGCCTTGTCAGGTACCTTGAGGCTGTGGCTCCAACGGGTTTCTCTTCCCTGACTTCTCCCACAAACACAACTCATCTATCTGGAAGCACTTAGGACATTTGCTGCAGTTCACAGTTAGAGCATTGTGGCATATTCCACCTTGATTTATTTGGGTGGGGGTGGGGTGGGAGCTGTACACAAATTTGTCCTCTGATCCATTTCAATAGTCCCTTTTCTTATTTTTAAACTGTAGCTGGGGAAATACTGCTCACCTAAGCATTGAATTAGCTTGTTACTCCACCTCTGACTGACACCTAGGAACATTTTGTGGAAGAGCAGGCCAATGACTTTCCCTCATTAGCTTTTTGTTGTTTTTTTAAGTATGCATCTGGACTGTTCTCAATTCCCTTAATTATCTAGCTTATCCTTCATTTGAAGCTTCTTTAGTTTTTGTACGTTGTCAACCCATGTAGTGTACAGTTGAAATTTTTTGGGTTTTTTTTTCACTCCCTCAGTAAATAATATTTCCTATTTTACTTTATTCAAAAACTTCTTGGCGACTTCTCTGGCCCCTTTCTCTCGGACCAGTGAACCTCGCCTGGGAGCGCTCCCTAATAAAGCTCACTTGAAACTTTAAAAAAACAAAACAAAACAAAAAAAAACTTCTTGAAGAGTATTCCCTACTTCTAGTGGGCATTTGCTTTAGCCCTAGTCTCATTGGGGGCTCTTTTTTTTTTTTTTTTTTTTTTAAGGTTTTCACAGTCCCAAAGTCTGGTATTTCAGTTCTTCAGTTCTGGAGCCTTGGGAAAACAGACTTTTGGATAAATGATTTAAACTGTCTAAACTCACTGATTATAATAATTTCAAGTGAAGCCTGTACCTTTCAAAGTTCTACCTAGGGCACCACTTTTTGAAATACAAAGTGCAAGTGGAACAGGAATTAATCATCAGAAATTATCTTGAAAATAATTGGTTCCTTTAATAGGCTACTATTTTGCACAACACCCAGTGCACAGTTGAGCTCAGCTATGCCTTCAGGAAGCTCACCATCTGAATGACTCCATAACCTGAGAAACATAATTCTCACCAGGGGCAGATCAAATGGTTTTAAAGAATTTCCATTCAAGGCCCTTTATACCTTCTCCTCTCTGAGAGATCTCATTCATTTTTATAACCTTAATTATAATCAACTCACACATCTACATTGGCAGCCTTGACTGTTCTCCATCTAGTCTCACGTCTTCAGTTGTGTGGATGTTACCCATCACTTTCCAACAAAGCACATTCCTTCTCCTAAGAGAACTTAGTCCTGACTTCCCATTTCTGCTAATGGTATTATCTTTCATGGATCACCCACTGTTAAACCACTTGAATCATCATTGACTCTTCCCCCTTTCATGCCCCTATAGCTAATCAGTCCTTAAGTTCTGTTGGCTCTTCATTCTCAGTGTTTCTCACATCTGTCTTTTCCCATGACCACCCTCTCATTCCGGAACTTATCATTTTGTGCCTGCATTACCACAGTTCCTTGCAGTTATTTTTACTGCCTCTAGTGTCTTATCCTCTTAGTTGAATTCAGTTCTCTGCATTTATTTCCCTATACAGCACATCGGATGCACCGGTTCCCTGTTTCAATTCTTCAGTGGGTTCCTGTTGCTGAAAGACTGATGTTCATATTCAGCTTTGGATATAAGATTCTTTATCCTCTGCATGAACCTCCTATCCCATATAAACTGGCTTTCTCAAGTTGAAGTGATCTTGGGTTCTTACAAAACCCAGTAACTCTTGTTGTCTGCCTGCTCATTTGCACATATGAATTAGAGCTTTGTATAGGTTTATTCATGTAACATATTTTGAGCTTCTGTCATTTGCCAGGCATGGCATTGGGTTTGGGAATACAGTGGCGAGCTACCTAGACTGTCTTTGCCTTCTTGGAGATTAGCCTAATGGAGAAAATAGACATCAAAATGTCACACAGTTTTTTGTGAATGGTGATTAGTGTTATGAATGAAAAATATACGGTGCTGTACAAGCATGTAATAGGGGAACGTGTTCTAATATGGAGAGCAAAGAGAGCTAGGGAAGGTTTCCCTAAAGAAGTGACAATGAGTTAGAGTTCAAGGACAAGTAAGAACTAACTAGAAAAACAGAAGAACATTCCAGGCAAAGGAAACTGCTTTTGCAGTGGCCCTGAGGCTTTTAATAATTAGTCTGTTTTATCTTCTTAGAGAGTAAATTAATTCAGAGGTAAGTGCTTGACCTTTTCTTCTACTTAACGCAACTACTTTTTATAGCACTATGTCTTTCATATATTAGATTCTCAATAAATATTTGATTGAACTATTTATTTGGAGGAGTTGGACAAAATCTCCAGGTGTCTTTCTAGGCTACGCCATGATCACCCCATCCCTGTAATGCATTTAGCATTACAACATCACTGTTTTCAACAAATTTATAAATTTTCCCATGTTTCCCAAACTTTTGGGTGATTTTACATTGATTGCATTTTTTTAAACTTTTTATTTTGAGATAATGACAGATTCACAGAAAGTTGCAAAGATAGTACAGAGAGATCCCTGTGTATACTGTACCCAGTTCCCGTGTTTGGTCACATTTTATATAACTATAGTACAATATCAAAACCACAAAACTGATATTGGTATAAATATGTATACAGTTCTGTAATACCATAGTCAAGATCTCCCTCATGTTACTTCTTTATAGTCACACCTGCCTACTGCCCCACATGCACTATCTCTAACCCCTGGTGACAACTAATCTCTTCTCCATCTCCATGATTTTGTCATTTTCTATAATGTTGCATAAATGGAGTCATACAGCGTGTGACCTTTTGAGATTGGCTTTTCTCACTCAGTGTAATGCCCTGGAGATCCATTCAAGCTGTTGTATGTATCAGTAGTTTCTTCCTTTTTACTGCTGAGTAGTATCCTGTGGAATGGATATATAATATGGATGTTTGAAAGATAGTTTGCTTAACTGTTCACCTGTTAGAAATTTGGGGCATTTCCAGTTTTTGGCTGTTATAACCTGCTATGAACAAACATGTACAGGCTTTTGTGTGGACATAACTTTTTGTATCTCTGAGATAAATGCCCAATAGTGCAATTGCTAGGTTGTATGGTAAATGTATGTTTAATTCTTAAAGAAACTGACAAACTTTTCCAAAGTGGCTGTACCATTTTACATTCCCACCAGTAATGTTTGAGAGATTCAGTTTCTTTGCATGCTCACCAGCAATTTGGTATGTCATTATTTTTTATTTTAGCTGTTCTAATAGATATATAGTGATATCTCATCATGGTCTCAATTTACATTTCTGTAATGATTAGTAATGTCAAAAATATTTTCATTACTTACTTGCCATCCATATTTTATTGAAATATGAATAAAATATTTTATTGAAATATGAATAAAATATTTTAGTGAAATGTGAATAAAATATTATAGTGAAATATTTTTTCATGTCCTTTTGCCCACTTTCTAGTTGGACTGTTTTTGTTTTTTTTTTTGCAGTACGTGGGCCTCTCACTGTTGTGGCCTCTCCCGTTGCAGAGCACAGGCTCAGCGGCCATGGCTCACGGGCCCAGCCGCTCCGCGGCATGTGGGATCTTCCTGGACCGGGGCACGTACCCGTGTCCCCTGCATCGGCAGGCAGACTCTCAACCACTGTGCCACCTGGGAAGCCCTGTTTGTTTTTTTACTGTAGAATTTTGAAGTCTCTTTATATATTCTAGATGTGAGTCATTGGTCAGATGGGTGCTTTGCAAATATTTTCTCCCAGTCTGTAGCTTATCTTTTCATCCCCTTAAACATAGGTTAAAAAATGAACTTTGATCTTAATTTCACACCTTGTACAAAAATTAATTCAAAATGGATCGTAGATTTAATTGTAAAATATAAAACTTTTAGAATAAACAAAATTTGCAGAACCTTGGGCTTGGTAAAGAATTCTTAGACATAACACCAGAAGTATGACCTATTTTTTTAAAAATTGGTATCGGACTTGAGATTAAAATTTATGCCTTTTGAAAGACCCTGTTAAGAGGATGATTACACTTTACTTTGGTCAGTTTGTAGTGATTTGAGAGAGACAAGATAATAAAATGCCTTTGAATCATACTGTAGGCTGGCACAGACAGCTAAGGCCTTTGTTACATTTATTTCCCAGTGCCATTATGCCTATTTGATGAGCAGTTATTTGCACTGCATAGGGTATTCCAAGTCTGGATATTCCTTGATTATGTTCTGTTCTTGATGATTATAAGCATTTGTTGGTCTTCAGGTGCACAGGGATTTGCTCTCTTACATGGACAACTGACAAGAGCTAAAAAAATTTTTTTCTGTGAGGTTAAGCTCAACTATCTTATAAGTATGAATTTGCCTTCTCTTGGTTTTTAGTAGTAAATGCAAAGTAAAATCTTGTAAGCACATTTTAAAGTTTCCCTTTTGTTTTCTCTACAAAACACCAGCAAGCACAGGGTATGTCAGGAGGTGGTCCTAAAAGAAGACCAGTATGAACTTCCTAATCTTTAATGGCAGTGTGGGAAGAATGGGAGATGCTCATCGTATGTTTCTGGACATTTTCTATCTTTTTAAGGAATGATTGCCACCTGAATTCAGACAGCGAATGCTCAGGAAGTCTTTTAAGCTTTACCAAGAGTTAGGTAAGGTCTTCAGTTTCACTTGGATATTTATATCTAGCCTTCTTGTCTCCTCCCATTCTCATCAAGAATTTTAAAGTAGTACCAGGAGCCAGGAATTTCAGTTACTCTGACTTGTATCTTTTTGATTTCTGATTTGGCAGTTGTTTTGCAGTGTAATATGTTATGTTGGCTTCTAGGTAAAGGTATGGATTTATTGACAAAGGATGATTGCTGTTATCTTCTGGAAATTGGAAAGCAGCTGCCTTCACTGAGCTGTAGTGCTATGATCCTTAGGACTGTTTAGCTAGGAATGAAAAGTATTCCAAATAAGAGCTGTTTTGCAGAAACAGCCCCCACTTGTCACTTTGGTAGAAGAAAACTGTTTTGATCTCATTTCATAAACTCAGAAGAATAAAGAGTTAGCTACATTTTCTGGCATATTCATAAAACAGTTATTGGGGGAGGGGGAATGATGAGATGGTGTTATGCTTTCTATTAAAAATGAAAAGTTATGGTCCAGTGGGAAGAGTTTCCAGCCTATAGAATCTATTAATATTTGGAGATCTTTACCACCTGCAAAATGATTAGAGAACACATGATTCTTCTGTTTCTGGAGTGTTTTAAGAATTTATTAGGCTTTCAAAAAGTTTTAAGATGTGACTGATTGGATGAGGGGAATGAGGAAGAGGAAAGAGTCATAATCATGATCAAACATGATTGACAAGATTTTTAGTTTTATATCTAGGTGGTATCCTCTACTGAAATGGTGAGGATTAGGAGCTGAACATGTTAGAAGAGTAAGGAGGAAGAATGAGTTTCATTTTGGACATGCTGAGTTTGAAGTGTTTTCTGGGAATTCATTTAGAGGTGTCCAGTAGGCAGCTGGATATTCTGGAATGTTTTCCACACCACCAAGCGATTCTCTGGTTCTCTATGGATACTAGCTGGGTGTCCTACAATTTAACTCAATTCTGACACTATTTACTTGGAGATAGTGTCAGATTCCACAGGTTAAGTCCTGCAAGACTGCCCCCACCTCAGACAGCAGTTGCAAGTCCAGGTTGTTCTCCTGTCCTCTGACTGACCAGTTATAAATCAGGGGTTCCCACTGCTCCCTCCTCAAATTCAGTCATTTGTCAGAATGGTTCACAAAGCTCAGCAAAACATTTATCTTATAAAAGATTCAGATGAACAGCCAGGTGAAGAGGTACATAGGGCAAGATCCAGAAAGGTCCCAAGTGCAGGAACTTCTGTCCATGTGGAACTGGGGCGCACCACCCTCCTGGCAGGTGGATGCATTCACTTACCTGGAAACTTAATCACGTTTTATTCAGGAGTTTTTATAGAGCGTTAATCTCCAGCCTCCCACTCTTCCACTTCCCAGAGGTTGGTGGATGGGACTGAAAGTTCCAGCCCTCTAATCACTTTGTCTTTTGGGTAACCAGTCCCATCTTGAGGCTATCTAGGGGTCCCATCTTGAGGCTATCTAGGGGCCCCAGCCTAATCGTTCATTAGCAAAACTCTTGAAAGATGTTCCTTATGAATAAGTAAAGACATTGATGTCACCCAGGAAATTTCAAGGTTTCAGGACCTCTGTGCCAGGAACTGGGAGAAAGACCAAATATATTTATTAAACCACAGATACAGAAGTCTAGTGCTTAAACCTGGGGAGATGATTATTATTGGGAGTCATCAACACATTGACCGAGTTCTTAACATTTTAAGGGTAAGAGGCTCAACACCATCTTCCCCAGAAAAACATGCATCTGCCTAAAGAATCACATAACTTCAAGGGGCTCATAGATTCCCTGAAACCCACACATAAATCTTGAGTTAACAGTTCCTATTCTTTATTCATTCCAAAGTCAGTCACAAAAGCATAGAGCAAAATTTAAAACTCATTTTCAATCATTTTGGAATGGTAAAAATTGTAACAACAAGGTTTTAAAACTCACATAAGGTATCATATGGGGGATTTGGCTCTGAAGAACTGTAATCTTTTTCCCAGATTATGCCAGTGATCTTCCCCAAGGTGTACTGTTTGTACAGAAAGGGCTTTGTGTAGCAGGTGGTATAGCAGGCCTGGGAGGCAGAGCTAGATGAGAGATCTAAGCCAGGACAAAGTAAGGCATTGTGGATCTGGGCATAGGCAAAGTGGAATAGACAGAAATTACAAGTGGCCCGTGATACTGGCATAATAGTCACAGGCCACAATGTGGGTGATGGGTCAGGCAGATCCTGAGTGGTACTATGGTGGGAAAGTTAATGCACCAATTGCTGGAAGTGATGGGCTGAGCATGAGTCAAGCACCATGGATAGCTCTGAGGCAAGGGTGTTTACTGCCTCTAAGAATCTGAAGCAAATAAAGCCTTTTGAAAAAAAAAAAAAAATCAGAAGGCAGCCAGCCTGTCTGGACTGTACCACCTCTGAGGTGTACCATGAAAGATGGTACCCTGGATCTCAAAGTCATTACATGATTGCAGTCTTGAAGAATAATTTAAACTATTCTTATGGTCAGGGACAACATCACCCGTGTCTGAATAGCCTCACTCTGTTATATCAGGATTAAGAAGTAGGCATTTGAATGCATCCTAGTGGATTTCCTGGGCTATCTTATCATTTTGGAAGGCATCTAAATGAACCTTTGCCAACCCAGAGAATACCTCAAGCTTCATAAAACTCCTCACAATCCTTGTCACTCTAATGTCCCATATGAGGTTCTTGCTCCCTTGGAGTTCCAGATTCTGCTATTTTGCACCATAAATCCTTACATGGTCCACTTACTCTGTCCAGAGGGATCTCTTCTTGGTCCTCAGTCTTCAGACATTCTTGTCTACATTGAAGAGTAAATGAATAGAATTTAATAGTGAGAAAGAAATCGTCTAGACCCAAATAGCTCTTTGTGATTTGTACCATACTTTAAAGGGATAAACATTGCAGTACCTGATTAGAAAGAAGCATGAATGCTAAATTGCTTCCAGTTTTTGAGACCACCTAAGCATCTGTATAGCATGTTGATACGATATTACAAGGGCTATAATAATTTTTTTTTTTTTTTTTTTTTTGCGGTACGTGAGCCTCTCACTGTCGTGGCTTCTCCCGTCGCGGAGCACAGGCTCCGGACGCGCAGGCTCAGCGGCCATGGCTCACGGGCCCAGCCGCTCCGCAGCATGTGGGATCTTCCCGGACCGGGGCACGAACCCGTGTCCCCTGCATCGGCAGGCGGACTCTCAACCACTGCGCCACCAGGGAAGCCCTATAATAATATTTTATTACATTAAAAACTCACTACTATGCTCTGGTTTTCCTATTATGAAAAAAAAAATCCCCCTTTGGGTAAGTAAAGTTATGGAATCTTTGCCTGAAAGAAGCCTGCAGATAATCTTTAGTTTGTCCTTGTCTGTTTTTTATTGATGAAAACTGAGAACCAGAGACTGACCTGTCCACTGTCACATACTATTGTCTATGAAGTGTTGTAGTCAGATTTCCAAACACATAGAGGAAAAATTTGTGTGCACAGCCTTACATTTTAGAATTTTATTTTCAAACTTCATATGACTACTGATTTATTTGCTCTTTATTTTAAAATAAGTTCTCTTAACGTGAAATCTGATTTTCAGTCTTAATTACTTATTGAGAGGTCAGGGCTGCTTCTTATCCAAGTAGATTAAGTTTAAAATTATATATTTCAGTATTTTCATAATTGTGTTTATGAGATTGAAACATTATATTCTAGGAATTTTGGTTGTCATAAGTATGTTATATTCTGCACTGATGGGACCCAGCCAAACTGAAGTGCCATTTTATAAACTTCCCAAAGTTGCTAGAGACTGCAGAAAAGCAGGGCTTTGGTGAATTTTGGGAGGAAGGATGCTGCAAACCCCTAGAATCACCTAAGAATGAATCCCATAATAATAAAAAAAAATGTAAAGATAAAAATAGTTTAGGGCTTCCCTGGTGGCGCACTGGTTGAGAGTCCGCCTGCTGATGCAGGGGACACGGGTTCGTGCCCCGGTCTGGGAAGATCCCACATGCCGCGGAGCGGCTGGGCCCGGGAGCCATGGCCGCTGAGCCTGCGCGTCCGGAGCCTGTGCTCCGCAACGGGAGAGGCCACAGCAGTGAGAGGCCCGCGTACCGCAAAAAAAAAAAAAAAAAAAAAGTTTAAAAAATACTATGTGATGGGTCTGCAAAAACTGAATGAGAATCTGATTGAATCCTAATGGGGCCAGAAGTTTACTAGAATACAAAAAAGTAAAAGAAAGGAAAAATCAAAATATCCACAAAATTTGGGGTTTACTTAGGCATTTTCTTCTAATTTTTCTTCCTTTTGGAGGCAAGTAGGAATTTTTTAATACATAGGGAGGGCATGATAGCCATCTGCAAGGAAAAGGTCAGTCTTTGTTATATTATCCTTTTTTGTATTGTTCCAGAGGGAGGGAGGTTTTTTTTCCCCTCAAAGTTAGGAAGAAATTCTCTAGTTCCTGGACTTCAAATTGAATAATTGTGAATCTGTGAGTGATCTAAGCAGTACAGTTATTTGGCATTTCAGAAAATTGTCAAAGTGACAGTAGGAAGCATTTGTTTGGACTGAGAGTTGGAGGCATCAGCAAATCAAATTTTCGTTTCAAAATGTTTGGGATGGAGAAGAGGTTCTGGAGCTCCCAGCTGACTGGAATGTTAAGAGCTGTTTCAGTTAGTGGTTCTCAACTCTGCTAGACTCCACATCCCCTTCTTAAAACGTATTTTGGAGCACCTCCTTCGCTCTCCTGGAGTGAAATTCATAGATAACTGCTCTTACATGTAAATTTTTAAGAGTTGGCATAATGCCTCAGCTGTGTTAAGGGAGAAAGAGCAGGAAACTAATTTATATTATTTAAATGAGTAAATACTCAGGTACTAGAAAGAAGTAATAAAATAGAGATATATTTACAAATAAGGGTGGTTTAGCTGTAAATATGACTGCTATAAGACAGTGATATAGGTATGATGTGATGGCTACTTAAATACAATAAGTGATACTGTTTTTGATGTGATTTTTCTGAAGTGAACAACTTTTGATAAAGTTCCTAACAACACAAAGTACACCCTTTCCTGTATTCATATGGGAGTTGCATTCTTGGAAAATGGTATAGTAAAATGATGCGAAACACATTTTTTGTTTATATGTAAAATGGAGTTAGATTCTAGGCTCAGGTAATTAAAGTTTATTTTCCTACGTGACTGCATAGTGGAAAGTCTTTTCGAGTATGGGCCTGTTGTCCCACTCACTGCAGGACATCTAGCATCCTTAGCCCTTGCCCACTAGATATCAGTAGCACCTATTGCCATTTTGACAACCCAAAATCACTTCCATAGATTTAAAGAATGTATCTTAGGCAGTAGTGTCCCTGTTTAGAACTACTGTTTAGAACTACTGAGATGCTGAGTGTATGGGGTTCTCTGGGGGGGGATGTATTAGTACACTTCCCTCTTTCTCTCCTGCACTTCTCCCTCCCCGCAGCTTGTGCAGTGTATAGTAAAAGGAGATGGAAATAAAATGTGCTATTAAACATTTCCCCCCATAGCATGTATAGCCCTATAATATTCTATATCGTTTATTTATTATGTTTATTGCTTTTTATCTTTCTCCCCTTGCTGAAATGTAAGCCCTGCAAAGTTGGGCTTTTTTTGGTTCTTGCCTAGAACAGTGCCTGCATAGCTGTCTAAATATTTGTTGACTGAATTAAAGGGTACAACTTTAGCTTTGTTTTGTATTCCCAAGTGTATACTATATCACTATAATACTAAATTGCGTTTCTCAAACACACCACATTGCTTCAGAACTCTTTTGCGTGTGCTGTGCTCTCCGCCTAGAGTACTTATCTTTTTTTTCCTCCCCATTTCACCTAGCAAAATAATACTAGTCTTTCAGATTAATCATCCTTGCTGCTTAGATACCACCTCCCATTCCACCCCTAACTTCAGTTAATTGTATCTTCAGCTTTCTTTTTATCTTGTGTTCACTTTTATGGTTACACTTATCCTGTGTTAGAAGTGACAACTGTAACTTACTTACCTATCTGTTTCCTTTCTGTGCTGTGAATGAGTTGAGGGTAAGGGACTCTATCTTAACTCTGTTACCAGCACCTAGTAAATTAAATATATTCACATGTTGAATTTCAGCATGAAATAGGTTTTAAACTGAAGCTTTACAGAGCTCAAACATTCTGTTTTTTGGGTTGTGCTCCTTTCATCTCTTCCCTAAACCAGGATTTTCCCTGACAATGCTGAATGATCAACATTATGACAATTTTATCTTGAAGTTCCTAGTAGTTTGTGGAATAATTGACACATGAAATTTTGATTAATATGGCAACAACTAGTTTAAACATTCATTTCTCAGGGGTCAGAATTCCCCAGTGAGATTTGTAATATTCCAGTTTCTAAAGAACACGTGAATTAAATGAGAAAATAGATATGAAAATACTTTGTAAACTGTAACATACTAAACAAGTGTCAGGTATTATAAAAATATTTGTATTCTGTCTACCTTTTCTTTCTGATTTGGTGTATGGGTACGAGAACACTATAAATTGATTATTCCTTGCGACTTCCCTGGCAGTACAGTGGTTAAGACTCTGCGCTTCCACTGCAGAGGGCACAGGTTCGATCCCTGGTCAGGGAACCAAGATACCTCATGCCAAGGTGCAGCCAAAAAAAAAAAAAAAAAAAATTACTCCTTGAACTATATATTGGTATTTGTAACTGTGATTTTATATTGTCTGAGTCCATGGTTATACCTACGGTTATAATGCAAGTTAGTAATAAAAAGTGCACTAAGGATTACCTTACATATTTTTAACAGTTATTTTAAATCTCAAGTAATGAAAGTTTAGATTTCTAAGGTCAGCATTCAAATGCATATTTATTTCTTGCTAAGTACTTAGCTTGGTCTGAGAAAAAAGCTGCTATCGGGTGAGGAAAGGTATGTCTGAATAATTAGGCTTTAATCATGAATATGACTATAAATAACTGAGAAGAGCAGTAGTACATTTGTTAAGGCAATTATATTTTTTATACAAAAATAGGCTTTTCCTGAAATCAGTGTTTATATGGTTCATTTACAGTTTATAGGGGTTTTTCTTGTGTGTTATCTCATTTGATCCACACTCTGAGCTATGTGGTAACGTTACCATTTTATACTTGAAGAAACAGTCTCAAAATTTTATTTTTGCCCTATGTCACAAAGCTACCAAGTGGTAGAACTAGGTTTCAAACCCATCTTCTGATCCCAAGTCATATATTCTTTCTACCATTCAATGCCTGAATATGGTAGGATTAAAGAACATACTATTTTAATGAAATACACATAGAGCAAGATTTTAATGAAATAAAATAGTTTGATATTTTCTTATTTACGCTTAAACCCTCACTCTTCATTGTCTAATAAACCCATTGTTTCACTTCAGGTTTTAGAACTTCAGTTGAACAAATTTACTTCTTCTATTCTTTGTGTTAAATCCCATTCGTGGCAAGTCTGGGACTTAGTAATTTGGCATTCAGAACCTTTCCCGAAGAATTTTTTTCAAAAGGCAGGGTTTTAATTTACCCCAATCATGCGTAGTTTATTCAGAAGGGCAATTAGAGATTGTTCTGGTTTGCTTTTTCAGTATGTCTGACCAGTTTTCTGAGCTATCTCTAATTTATTAGAGATAATAAATTTTGTGCCACTAAAGAGGAATAAAAGGTAGGGCGAGCATATAAGCCCAGTTTGTCTCCAACACTCTTCATTTATGTGTTATTCTGTGACAAGTATTAGTAGTGCCCTCTTTCAGTCTTAAAATTATCCTGGTTTGGATGATAAATTTGAAGGTATATTCATTGTCTGTTTATTGTTATGTAACAAATTACTTAGCTGCTTAAAACAACATTTATTATCTCACAGTTTCTGTAGGTCAGGAATTCAGATGTGGCTTAGCTAATGCCTCTGCCCCAGAGTTCCTTGTGAGGTTGCAGTCAGGGTGTCAACAGGAGCCACGTTTCAAGCCTCAGTTGAGGGAGAATCCATTTCCAAGCTCACTCACAGGATTATTGGCAGGATTTAGTTCCATGTGGGCTGTTGAAACGAGGGCCTCAATCCCTTGCTGGCTCTTGGCCAGGGGCTCCCCTTAGTTCCATGCCATGTGGGGCTCTCCATAGGGCAACTTACAATATGGAAGCTGGCTTTTGACAGAGGGAGGGAGGGAGGGAGGGAGAGACAGACAGACAGACACAGACATGGACACAGAGAGAGAGAGAGCTCTGCAGTGACATCCTATCACCTTCACTGCTTTCTGCTTGCTAGAATCAAGTCACTACAACCAGTCTTCACTCAAGGGGAGACATCACAAATGGTCACCCTACTAAAAGGGAAATTGCTTCCACTTTAATAGTTCTCCACGGTGGAACGCAACTCATTACCTGTTTCTGTTTTCCTTCAAGAAGAAATTTGCTACAAGCTTCTCTTCTTTCTTTAATGTTTAGTACCTGTTCGTACATATGTACATTCAGCTCTACTAAATTCTAAATACTAAGTCACAAATTTGGTGTATACAAACTTTCTGCTTGAAAGGATTCATGTACATTTTTACATAATATAATTTGGAGGGGTGCTATTAAGCGTAAAAATGTAACAGTTTTTAATCTATACGTTTGTGGTGGCTTCTGCAGCTCTGAATGGGTACAGTAAGTTTAGAGCTAGGTTTCGAGGGCTTTCTAGGTCATTTGTTTGAAGCCTTGTGCCAAAAGGCAGAGGTCATAGTGTGACCCTGGCTAGCACTACTCTCCTTCATGGGCACAGACTGTACCCTGAGCTTTAGCTGGCTGCTTGGCACATTCACTGGATCGGTTGGGAGGATGGAGGATCACTGTGTGTACAAGCCCTTCCAGCTACCGGAAGCTACAGAGTAATTTAAAAGGGTATTAGTGTAATATTCCATTGTATATATGTGCCACATACAATGGAATATTACTCAGCCATAAAAAGAAACCAAATTGAGCTATTTGTAATGAGGTGGATAGACCTAGAGTCTGTCATACAGAGTGAAATAAGTCAGAAAGAGAAAGACAAATACCGTATGCTAACACATATATATGGAATTTAAGAAAAAAAATGTCATGAAGAACCTAGGGGTAAGACAGGAATAAAGACACAGACCTACTAGAGAATGGACTTGAGGATATGGGGAGGGGGAAGGGTAAGCTGTGACAAAGCGAGAGAGAGGCATGGACATATATACACTACCAAACGTAGGGTAGATAGCTAGTGGGAAGCAGCCGCATAGCACAGGGAGATCAGCTCAGTGCTTTGTGACCGCCTGGAGGGTTGGGATAGGGAGGGTGGGAGGGAGGGAGACGCAAGAGGGAAGAGGTATGGGAACATATGTATATGTATAACTGATTCACTTTGTTATAAAGCAGAAACTAACACACCATTGTAAAGCAATTATACTCCAATAAAGATGTAAAAAAAATCTTAAAAAAAATAATAAATATTTTCATCAAAAAAAAAAAGAATAAAAAAAAAATAAAAGGGTATTAGTGTTTTGAAGCGAGCGTGAAGCCACGTCTTGAAAGAACAGATCATCAGACACTCTCTTAACCTTTTGGCCTCTATGGGCAGGAGGGAGGAAGAAACTCCAGTGTTTGTCTTATTTCAGGGGTAAATTAGTGCCTAGATCAAACTGTCCCTCCCCAACATTCAGGATTAAGCTCTTTATCTCTGTTTACATTAACTACCACAAGAAGCCCAGGACTCTAGGGTCCTTCCTCATGCGCATGTGTCTCTGTCCATTTACTTTTCTATCCAGAACACTTGCCTCTCTCCCGCTTCTTTCACTGGGTTTCTGTTATCCTCACCCTCTTGTCTGAACATTTCCTTCATCTTTTTGTTTAGACTGAAACCAGGCTTTTCACCTCTTGACACCCTTTTCCTCAGCTTTCTCCTGCAGTCTTATCAGCTGTTGGCTCTTTTTCTTCCCATATCCCTCATATCTCTAGGCCTAGAAGTGGAGACAGAATTGCTCCTCATTGCTCTTTTCAGACCCCTCTCTTCCCTTTTCTCTAAACATTCCAGCTCTGAATCTCATCAGACTCTACCTTGTAGTCATCTATAGATCCCCTGGATCATTCCCCCTCATTTATTTAAGATTTTAGCTCCTAGCTCATGTTCACTTTTTCTAGCACTATTTCTGTGATAATTTATGGAAATTTCATTACCTATGTAGACAGTTTTTCTAAAACTCTAGACTTGCCCAATGATATATCCTCTGTGTTCCCTTGAGGTGTTTGTCCCCATGGTTATTTCCTAGACCTTGACGTTACCAATAACTAAAACCCCTTCATAATCTCTTCAGTTTTACAAATTCTGGTCACCACCTTCTGTCCTCCCAAACCACTCCTTCTACCCGAACACCTACAAGCCTTCGTCAATCCCCCTGTTACCTGCATGCCATTAATCCTACCGCTTTTTCATTGGTCTTCAATAGGCCTGTCATTATAATCTCAACTTTGCATATACCCTCAACTCAGCTGACCCATTCCTTTGGCTTTGTCATCCTTGCCTGGTTAAATCTAACTCTATTATTCATGTCTACTTCTGTATATTTTAATGTAGCTGGAGGAAAACACAGCCATGCTGACTGGTCTCACTTTAAATTCATAATCATGAACCTCAAGAAGGTTAGTGCTGCCTGGCAGTCCTGGTATATTTTCTGGCCCATGCTGTGTTTTATTCCTTCTGTTCTTCAGTCTCACACCCAACCCCACAATTTTAACTTTCAGAAAATAGAGATAATCAGAGAGAATGTCCACAAGCTCTCATCACCGTATCCACCTAATTTATTGCCTCTGACTGTTGTACTTTCCATGTTCTACTTGGTCAGTAAATCCACTTCCCTCTCAATTATTATGAACGTTGTTCCAGAAGTTCTCCCCCTACCCCAGTGCAGCATGTTTTTCTTTATCAAAACAAAACAAAAACTTCCGTCGATCAATAAGTATGCTTTAATTTATTCCGGCTTTAAAAAAAAAAAAAAAAGCTCTCCTGACTTCGCTTGTCCCTCTAGCTCTTACTCTCTTTCTTCACTCCCCTTTACAGTGAAACTCCTTGAAAGAGCTGTCTGTGTGTACTTTCTCTAATTCCTCTTTTCCCATTCTCTCTTAAACCCTTGCCAAGCAGGCTTTGACCCCACCACTCTGCCCACACTTGTTGTCAAGATCACCGATGACCTCCATGTTCCTAAGTCTAATGGTCAGGTCTTAGTTATTATCTTATGCTACACATCTGTAGCATTTGGCATATTTGATTACTCCCTCCTTGAAACCTTACCCTATCTGGCTTCTCAGATTTCCTCCCACCATACTGGCTGCTTGTTCAGATGCTCCAGAGTTCAGTCTTCAGGCCTTGCCTTATCATGGTTATTCCCTAAGTGAACTTATCCTGTGTATAATCTGTCAACTCCCTAATTTGTATCTCCCACCCACAACTCTCTCCTAAACTCTAGACATATTCAACTGCTAACTTGACATTCTCACTTGGGTGGCTAATAAAATTCTCAGTCCTAACATGTCCAAAACTGAACTTTTGATCTTCTCGCTCAAACCTGCATCTCCCACAGTCTTCCTCATCTCATTAACTGACAACTCAGTCTGACTTTCTAGGTGCTCAGGCAAAAACTTTAAGTGTAATCCTTGGCTTGTCTATTCTTTCACACTCCACATCTACTCTGACAGCATATCCAGTTTGATAGTCATTTCAGCTTTAACATTTATCAGGAATCTGAGTGACTCTTACTACCTCCAGAACTCTTGCCCTAGTCCAGGCTTCCATCATCTCTCTGAAGTGACAGCATTTCTAATTATTGAATAGCCTCCTCCCTAGTCTCCCTGCTTTGTTCCCTAGCCCCCTCCACACATTTGTCTGTTTCTAAAGTTGCAACCAGAGCAGTCCTTTTAAAACAAGTCAGTTCATGTCTCTACTTTCTCAAAACTCTCTAATGGCTTCCCAACTCACACCATAAAAATAAAAATCCTTACAATGACCAACAAGGGTCTATACCAGTGTTGTCCAGTGGAAAAATAATGCCAACCACATATGTAATTAAAAATTTTCCAGCAACCATGCTATACAAGTAAAAAGAAAACATGAAATTAATTTCAATATATCTAATTTAAACCAGTATATCCAAATATTATTTCAACATGTAATCAGTGTAATGAATTATCAGTGAAATTGTTTTACTTTTTTATATCAAGTCTTCAAAAATCTGGTGTGTATTTTACACAATTTTGATAACAAATTTTGGTTGGAAATACTTGATTTGTATTTTGTTTGGAAATACTTGATCAGTATTTAGGTTTCATGAAATTTACAGTTGAAAGTAAATTTACATACTTAAGTAATTCACAACATTCTTAGAAGTTTTCTAATAACTGAATCCAGTATTGGTTTTTAAATTTTAATTTTAATTAAAGTTTAAAAATTTTAAATTCAGTTTCTAGGCACATTGCAAATGCCCAACAGCCATATGAGACTAGTGGCTATCATATTGGACACCGCAGCTCTTTACCATCTGGCCACTCTTCTCTGACCTCATCTCCTACTGTTTTCTCCTTTGCTCATTCTGCTCCCAGGTCTGCTGTAATGACCTGTTCTTTGATCCCAGCAGACACTTAACATTTCAGAGCCTTTGCATTTGTTGTTCTCTTTGCTTAAAAAGCTTTGCTCCCAGGTAGCTGCATGACTTACTCCTTGACCTTTTTCAGGTCTTTGCTCAAGTGTCACCTTTTAAAGAAATTATCTCTGACCAACTTATTTAATATCTGCACCAATTGCCTTCTCTCTCAAAGTCATATATTTCCAGGCTGCCTTTTGAAAGACGAGAGAAGAGGGCTGAAAGGGGAGAGACTGATCTACAAAAGGAAAGCAGTGAAATATGAGAAGTGTCCCATACAAACAACTAAGTAAATTTGTTAAGCAAAAGCATAAGAGTAAAATCAGATTGAACAAGTGACTATATCCTCTCAGCTTGCTGCTACCTAGGCAGCTCAGAGGATCATTTTTTGTACATAGGACTGACCCCTTTATAGATGTAAGCTCTTTAAGTGCACTGTTCTGCCTTCACATCCTCTTGTATTTTCTTTGGCACCTAGCATAGAACTTTGACCAAAAGGCAATCTGAACACTTCAATTATTGGCTGCCCATTGATTAGCCTTTTGTGTTTTATATTCTGTGGTTGCCTTTCTACCTTCCTCCCTTCTTTTTCAGTGCCAGCAACTGGTATACTTGCTGATGGTATTTGTGTGTTGGCTTCACATGCCTTATGGCTGTGGTTGTGACCCTGATTCTTTCCTTGTCTGTTCTCATGCACTCTTATTCATTTTCCAAAACCAACTCCTCTAAGAAATCTTCACTATGTATTCTTCTGTTTTATATTCTAGTAGGGAATATAAACATGTAAACACAGTTACAAGAGAATATGAATTCTTGAGGGGAGGGACCATGCCTTACTTTTTTTTTGGCCTTTAATGCCTTCCTCAGTGCCTTGCGTGTACTAGGTACGCAGTGCTTGTTAAATTGAATGAACCAGGCATAGAGCAATAGAGTTGCTATTAATGGGAGAAATTTATGTTGTTTAAAATAAGGTCTTAAACCCAAGTACCTTTTTAAAAACCACATTGAGAGGCAAGAGATGTAGAGCTGTGGGAGAGTGTGTGGAGAGAAACAATAAAATCAGAATCTTTCCTTACATAGGAGGAGTCTAAGAGTCTGAAGTTCTCAGAACTTACCATGTTGGAAAGTCAGGAAAGCACATGTGCTCAAATGGAGTGAGAAGACATATCTGTTTGTATTATAGGAATACTGTTTTCTGTTTTACCCTGGATTTTGCTCTTGTGTATATTGTTTCTTGATATATTTGTACAGTTGTTTGCATCCCTACTTAACATTTGACAGTCTGACATCTGGGTAAAGATCAGCCCTCATTTGTTAACCAGGGGATTGAGAGAGATAATTAAGAGTCCTTCTAACTCTGTGATTCTGTTATTTTGAGGAAACCAGACCCCGTTAGCAAATACTTAATGGTACCCTATTAGGCACAAGAATTTTCATCAGTTTGGCTTATTTGCTGCCAGTTTGTTCTTTATAAATGGAGTATGTATTAAAAGTGGGTACTTGAGTTGCCTACAAGGGTATTTTGGTTGCAAGCTCATAATGTGAAAATACACTTTGATTTTGGATTAGCTATATTGTCAGGAAATTTGAGTTTATAGAATTTTTTCCAGAGTTATTTTTGGAGATTCAGAATTTTAAGCTGGCACTGTGTCTTAGCAGTTAACTCTTTTCTGATCAGGGGTTCTGGGTAAACTGGAAAAGTATTTCTTCCTCTCTATAATAATTTATTGCTAATGGGTCATAGTACATGAGCAGCATATTCCAGCAGGCATCAGGAAGAAACAGCAAGGGACAAAAATTCTTTTTTCCTGGTTCTTAAACATGTTCTTTGTTTTAAATAATGTTAAGTATTGAAAATTAAATATAAAAAATAAGTATGCCCCCCAAATAAGTATTACAAGAAATAACAGTGCAAACCCTACAAATAAAAGGAGGTAAGTGTCTCCCCTGCTCTTCATATTCTAACTCTCCCTCTTCTGCCCAGCTTTAGCCAGTTCAGACTGGGTAGCTCTTTTGGACCTGATAAATCACCCTAATTCTTAATTTTTTTTCCCTCACAGGAAGCGTGACAACTCCTTTATATTCGTTTTTATTTTTTGCATATGTCTGCTTCCTAGCAGTATAGCTCTCCTCTGCATCACTTTGAGAGTCTTCCTCTTGCACCAAGACTGCCCTTCATAAACTGTTCATGAAGTCCTTACCCTTTTTTCCTTGCTGAGAATCAGATTTTCCCTCCCTTTAGTGGGTATAAACAGAAGCAACCTTCCCATGTTTTTTTCGTGTGTAGGTGACATCCAACAGTTAATTAAGAAACTTAGCTTGCTTCTCAATACTTAACGCCCAGTTCTTCCATGGCAGAGCTTGCAGGGCTCACTGCAAAGGTCCCACTGTCTAGTTATGTTTTTAGTGAGAACCGGGTATCTCTTTCTTCCCCATCTTATGTTTTATCTTGTCACAAGATTTTCTCAGATAGATTTAATTATAATAAGTATTTATAAAAATTCTAATGCTTCTACCTTAAGTTAGATTATATAGCTGTTTGATGTTATGGGTGATACTGTGAATTTGTGATTTGCACGGCTTCAGATGTCATAATTTTTCCCCCCACTTTCTAGGAAGTAACAGCTAGCAGTCGCCACTATGTTGACAGGCTATTTGACCCTGATCCCCAGAAAGTTCTACAAGGTGTCATGTAAGTAGTATGTATTTAAGAGTCTATCAAAAAGTCTTGTTTGTTTCATGTTTGAATCTGTCAAGTATTATAATTCTGAAAATGCAGGGTTGTAACTTTTTTCTTCTGTTTTGGAAAGACCCCTTGACATTCATGACTTTAATATGGTACTATAAAGAATTGTCTGTTGGATAGTTAACTGACATGGTTAGCTTCATTTTTTGTAGAATACTTGTTTTACATTTTAAAAAATGTTTACTTTGGAGAATGCTTTTGTGACTTCAATATCCAGCAAAAGCAAGAGAGTAAAATTGATTATCTTTGATAATCGGAAAGGGGGTGGGAGAATAGGTCACCAGGGTTTTGGGCTTCTTGTTTTGCTTTGTTTTTGGTTAACTCATTGACTGTCTTTAAGGTTTGAATTTCCTAGTGATGTTCTAAATACAAGAATTTAGAAAGCAGTCATTAGAAAATTTAAATAAACTTTTTTTTTCCACATTTTAAATAAACTCTTGATAACCTAAATGCCCTTCATGTTCTCCACAATTGCCTCATGTTTAATGAGAGGAAATATTTTTAAGCAACATACCCGAGGTGATTATTCTTAAAAAAAAGTGGGACAAGTGCGATAAGATTGCAAATGATTGAAAGATGAATTCTCTCTCCTAAGAGCAGATTTTCATGCTCTTATCACATTACTTGTAAGAAAGAAGGTCTAGCCTAAGGCGACTGACTCATAGGGTTGGGAAACACGGAGCACCCATAGGGCTGAGCTGTGTCCTGGGGAAGGAGGACCCAAAAAAGGTCAGGATGAGATATTTGGGATAGCAGTAGGGGCACAAATGAGTCCCTTTCTCCTTAACCCTGTTAGTGTTATCAGCAAGATAACATCTTTAGTTTAACTCTTGCTCAACCATGGCAAGGCTAGGATGCGTCCCAATTCCAAAAAAAAAAAAAAAAGCTCTATAGCAGGGACGTCTTTCTTGAGAGTGTGTATTTGTAAAGTAGAGGCAAGATAAGTAAGGCTGCTTGACTCTTCAAACTGAGCTAGTAGGGAAGGTGAGGAGCTGGATGGAGATCCACCTGGGAAACTCGACACCTTCTCTTCACATCTTCTCAGTTTACAGAAACAGGAGATGATATTTCTTGTTTTCTCATTATGTTAACTTTGCCTTTGTCCCCTTAACTGGGAGACTATAATGATTTAATCAGCGCCTTTAAGTCTAGTTTGATTAATACCAGGAAAAGTGGTATTAAATCTGTCTCTTAAATAAATCAGTTTGGGTTGTACCTACACACACAAATTAGTGGAAGAGATAGGTTTAATTTGACATTCTTTCTTGGACAGGCAGACACTCCCCCACACAAAGCTAGACACAGCTTTGTATATTGCTAATCCTAGAGATCACTTAAGATTCCTCAATAAATAGTTCCGCTGGAAATGTCAGACTCATTAAGTATTCAGTAAATGATATAAGATGATGTTATTGTTGTTGTTGTTTTCATTATTACTGCTTCTGTGGCAGTTTAGGAGAAAAGCTAAATTTCTCAGTCAAGGATTCTGCGTGAAAGACTTGTATCTTGAGTCATATCTGATGTGAGTAGCTGATTCAAGTGTTGTCACTGTTAGAAATTTCTCATTTACCAAAAAACACTGTAGCTTTTTTAAAGGTGATTAAATATCAAATAAGGCATAAAAAACACTGGGAAGGGTTTCCCTGGTGGCGCAGTGGTTGAGAGTCCGCCTGCCGATGCAGGGGACACGGGTTCGTGCCCCGGTCCGGGAAGATCCCACATGCTGCGGAGCGGCTGGGCCCGTGAGCCATGGCCATTGAGCCTGCACGTCCGGAGCCTGTGCTCCGCAATGGGAGAGGCCACAACAGTGAGAGGCCCGCGTACTGCAAAAAAAAAAACACTGGGAAGAGTGTCTTATTTCAAACTAGCTACGGTATAGTTTGATAGACTTAGTGCCTCTTAAAAAATTATCAAGTCTAAGACACTTAGCTGTCAGCTAAGAAGATAAGAAAGGTTTGTGTAGAGGGATAGTGGAGTAGAAAGAGCATGGGCTTTCAAGTTGGACAACGGTAGGTTGGATACCTGGTTCTGATACTTCCTAGTAGAGTCCTTTCCTAGTACAGTGCTTGGGCAGGTTATTTGATTTCTTTGAGCGTCAACTTTATCATCTGTAAAGAGAGAGTAATACTGCCCATCTTGCCAAGTGATTAAGAATTAAGACAGAAATATAACATTCGGTGCCTGGTATGTTGTGGATGCCCACAAATTGGTACTTAAATGGTTAGTAGTTATTGACCCTAATTTAAAACAACTTCAAAAATAAGGTGATTCTTTTCAAAGAAGAGAAAGAAAAGCTAAAAAAATGTCAAAGAGATAAAACAATTCCCACCGAAGGAGAAGAAGAGGGAGAGGAGCTAGAATTCTTGATTCAGACAAGAAAATCTGAGTGATAACACGTTCCAGTAAATGTGATTGCTACTTAAAATACTAAAATCTATTTAGAGTTTGAAACGGACAGATCACCCAAAATCTTTTCACTTTATGGCCTTCTGGGGGCGTGTGTAGTATGATTTGATAAAGCTTTCTTTACCGCAGAGAGAAAAAATTATCCTTTCTGACTTAATTCTTTCCTGAATTTTGTTACTGTCTGAAGATTAATTGTACGTAGTCAATTGAATGAAAAATGAGTTAAATTTTTAACATTTACTTTTAAGTAACCTTGTCTAATACAAGAATAATACAATATTGATAGAGGAAAAGGGGGAGCCAAAATGATGTTTAGGAAAAGAGAATTGACCAATTCTTTTCTTTTATTTAATATACATTACACAGCCACCGTTGAGTCAGTCATACAGAGACCATTACTAGACCAAAAGAGGCAGGTAGAAGGAAGGTGGCCACAGAGTGTAAACAACCAAAGGTAGCCTTCTGGTTTTAGGGAAGGAAAAGACAGAGGCTGAAGTAACCAGCTTTGAATCCAAAATATCCAATTCGAAGGACATAAAAAAGAATTGATGACTAGCTTTAGCTATGAGACAACCAGAGCTCTATCATTTTTCTAGCAATATTAGTCTGATTTTTCACTAGCAGGAAAAACAAAATCGAAGAAATTAAAGATGAATAATAACTTTTCATCAAGGCCTCTAACTAATCTACTCAGCTGAGTTAGAGCCATAGCCCTATGCATAAATATAGGGAACTTCTTTGTAGATAACCCATGTTGTGAAGGACTGTTTTACCTAGTCAGTGAGTATGCCTTTGAAGAATACTATTAAACATCAGAACTGCTTAAGTTTAATTGTTAAAGAATGAGGAGTTATCCTAGAGACAACTTTTTTGTTTATAGTACAATATTTAGCATAAATTTGAATGGTCCTATTATACTAAAGGTTTGAAAACAGAATTAGGTCCTGAAAAGCAAGTTTTCAAATGTGTAACTGAGTAGTTAATGGAGTAAGATAGGAGTCAGATATGAGCAGAGAGAACACGGCAATCAGCTGTGTAGGTCATAAACTACAGCCTTTGCAACTACAACAGAGAGTAGGTACATCAGATAAACTATACCGTATTGCAAATTTTCAGCTTCCTCTAGTGTGGTGATCTGCGTGTGACTTTAAAAAAACAATTACAGGATGTTTTTGGTGAAGTTACTCTGGTATTAGCTCAACCATGTTAAATTTCATAGTTGCAGAAGAATAACTGTTGAAATGTTTTTGTAGACCTTGAGTTAAAGCTGCTTAAATATTGTGCTTTTTTTTTTTTTTAACATACCTAAATTAGAGCACCTGAATCTGGTTTTGACGTTAGTGATTCTCCGTGAAAAAAATAAACAGATATCCCCCTGTGGCCTTACATTGATATTCCCTATGTTGAAAGGCAAAAGATGATATAAGCAAATGTGGCTGGCTTTGTAGTTTCAAAGTTGAATCAAACTAGAAAACTAGATTGGCTCTTTCTGGTAAACTAAGGCAGGCAGTTGTGGATACTGTAGAATTGTGTGCTTTTCACCAAGTATCAATTTTTAAAAAGTGTCTTCTGAAGTATTTTAATATACTGATGAAATAAGTTCATTTTGGTAATGGTTTTGGTACTTCATTCTCTGGTTCCAAGCAAATATGTACCTCTGGTTTCAGTAGAATATAGGCACTTTCCATTTTCTTGCATGTCCTAAAGATATGAGCTCCCATAAAATGAAGCCTCTGGCTTTTGGAAATTTTAAATTAAGGATAAGTTTTAGGCTAATTCAAAAGAAATGTCCTGTTAGTTACTTTCAAAAGTGTTACAGGTAAACATAAGTGAAGATGACCTTAATACCAAATGAAATGGAGTGATTCTGAGAGTTACTTGTTTAAAACTTTGTATTCTGAGACAGGTTAGTCTGCTTAAAAGGGTAGCAAGATTTTCCAGAAATTGTTAGATCAGATTGACATAGTTTTGTGTACAGATATATAAGCTGTTTATATATGTATGTGATACTAACTTTGAACATCAAAAATAGCTTAATATTTGTATGCATATCTGTATATATATCTTTTCATATTTATAAGCCACTTAACTGTATGCTTCCATATTCATAATGTTCTAACACATTTCTGATGTTCTTTGGAATGATTACATATATTAAAAATATTTATTAATGTACTGTAAAAATATTTTACATTTATTAGTGCAGTTATTACATTGCACTTTTCATTTTTGGAGAATGTAAGGTGATTTGTAATCACCTGATAACTCTGATAAAACAGAGTTAAGTACAACTCCTAAACTAGTGTTTATAAAAATCGGAACTGTATCTGACGCTACCCTACATTCCAGAAATCTACACCTCAGGGTAATTTGTTGATAAGAATGAACTAAATTACTGTCAATTCTCAGTTCTGTTCAATTTATACATATAGTAGGTGCACAATAGTTGCCTAAGTTGACTTGAAATGAAGTTCACTGTAAATCTCTTAAGTACCTGCTGAATCAAAGCCTTATGTTAAAAGTAACTTTAGTTTGAATAATAGATCATCATTATCCACTTCTTTTAAAATTGGCAATTCACATATGATGACGGTGATTTTGATTGGAATATGAATAATCTCATTCCTTAACCATGCTGGATATTAGAAACTTATTGTACTTGGATGTTTGGTTGTTACATTTTCCAAAAAGAACATCATAATAATTATTATTACAGCGTCAGAGCAGTGATTAAGTTTGTAATTTTCCAAGTCCAAATAATTTTGTTAAGTTGTTTACCCTGTTGCCTTATTATAGCTACCCACAAATACATATTTCTTCCTTATGTCTTATGAAAAGTGAGTTTTCATAAGTAGGTCAGGCGTTAGACTGTACTTTTCCATATCTACTGTACTTTTTGGCTACTTCATGCCAATTAGACCAAGAATGAATGTGTAGTATTCCAAATAAGAGCTGCTTCAGGTAAGTGAAGAGTCATACTGGTTCAAAATGAAAATGACATCATTGATCTTTAGCTTCTGGCCCCAGCCTTCAATGACTTTAAAGATACTTTTCTATTTTTAGATGATAATTAGGTTTTCAGTTAAAATTTATGCTGTCTTGACTGTTTAGGAATAATATGCTCATACCTGATTGACTT
This sequence comes from Delphinapterus leucas, assembly GCF_059928025.1. Lineage (NCBI taxonomy): Eukaryota > Metazoa > Chordata > Mammalia > Artiodactyla > Monodontidae > Delphinapterus > Delphinapterus leucas. The sequence goes on along the minus strand of NC_143132.1, from coordinate 131,109,606 downwards.
AGACTTTGTTTCTCCAACAGGTCTAGGTTCCAATTATTATTTTTTTTACTTTTCCTACTATTTTAATGACAAAGTGTGGTGTTTACTTTCTCTCTTGGTTTTGATCACAAATCATAATACTCTGATTTAGACATATGCTGTAGTAGGCACTGGACATCTCGTTTTTATATTCAAGACCTTTTTCTCTACCACACTAAAAATTAAACTCCTTCAGAGCAAAGAAAGGAAGTAGAAAGGTTAACCTCCATGTAAAAGTGGGTGCATTTTGAGTCCATTTATTACTGGGCAAATTTAAGGTTCTAGCTAGATTTTAGCTGAAAATGTTCTCTGCCAAATGCATTTTTGTAACATCTTAATATCGACTCCTCTGTTCCCATCCTCAAGGAGTAGACTATCCCCAAGGCTTACATTTTAGCTTTTCTACCCAGATATTCTTATCTCATCTCAAAGATAATTCAGTATGTATAAATTCAAGATAGATCCTTGTCTTGCTAAGGGATTTATTCTCCAAACTTCCTAGTGTTCTCTGCACCCAGGCACCCAGACTTGAAGTAGTCACTCAAGACATGTCACATATCACATTTCCTGTACCTGTCAAACCTATCAAATCATCTTGTTAGCTGCTTCCTTAAAATGTCCTCTCTGTTAATGGTTCCTATGCTGCTACTTAGTCTCATATAACCAGATACCTGGATGGATTGAGTAGTTTTTTAAACAAACATTTATTGAGTGCCTGTCAGGTGCTAGGTAGGCATTGTGCTAGTATGGGAGTATATAAGAGTGAATAATTAGTCACTGCTCTGGGAGATCCAAAAGTCTAATGCAGGAGTCAGATAACTAAAGAGACAGTTCACTGTAGTTTGATTAGTGAATACTGTGATAATGATAAGCACAGAGGGTCTTGGGACCACAGAGGAAGGGCATCAGCCGTTTAGTTGCCTCTCTTGACTCTAGAATTATCTGTATTCCAGTCCATTCCACATTCAGCTTATCTTCCATTGTCATTGCTTCCTTCATGTCCTTTTTCTGATCAAAAACATGATTTCTCCTTAATCCATCCCCCTTTAGTTTGTCTCTTCTCCCTTTCATTTTTCTAACTTTGTTCCATGCTTAATGTTCCACCTTAAAAGGAACCTTCTTTTCAATCTTGGCTCCTGGTACTGCCCCAGAAGTGTGCCATATCCATTTCCGGTATGGTTCCTTTTGCCCTCCTCATCCACTTATTCAAATCCTAGCCATTTTCTAAGGTCCATCTTAGTTCCTACCATTGCTTCAAAACCTGTGAAGCTTGTCTTATCATCTACTTTTCTCAGCCCTATAAGCACACTATTTATAATATACACTGCCTTACATTGTTAGTGTTATTTTTTTCTTCTCAAAAAGATTGTAAACTCTTCAGATCAGACATCTCATTATGTGATGCTTTTGTATCCTTCATAGAGCCTAGCACAGTGCTGAGCTCAAAAAGTAATTGTTGAATTTCAGTAGTATGTTAGTAGGGCATTCCACCCCCTCCAATATTAAGGATTGATGGACATGAGATTGAGATTATATATTTGTTTGATCTGCTGGGGAAAGGATGTCTTTGCCTAAAAGATATGCTTTTATTTTGCATAAAAATGTAAATTGAAAGACAGGAGGAAAAAGGAAATTCATTTACTAAATTCTTTTGTCTTTTCTCTGAATGCCTGATATCACTGGAGGTAATGGAAAAAACACTTGGCATAAGGGACATGGGTTGAGACTGGCTGTGTCATTTATTGTGGAGCTCTGAGAAGAGCCCAAACCCAAGTCTTAGCTTCCTCATCTGTAAAATGGGGTTAATATTACTCAAGATTGTGGTGAAGATTAAATAATGGGTATGGAATGCTTTGTGAACTTCAAAGCAATGTGTAAACCCTACCTAGTTTTGTTGTGCTCCCATCTTGATAGTTGTGAGTTTGTATTTTACAAAAATACGGATTTCTATATGGTATGTTTTGTGATCCATTGATAGTAACTTCTCTGATATTTCCAGGTCAGACTGGTTTCTTGCCTCTGAAGAGGAGACAGACTTCTTTCCTAAAAAAGTAATGAGTATGTTATGATACAGGCCACTAGGAGGGATACCTAACCCAGACTTGGGAGTTGTCAGGGCATGCTTCCTGGAGGATGACACTGACATAGAAGCTCAGACCTGAAAGATGAGTAACATTGGCCAGGGAATGATATAAGGGAGGGAATAATAAGGAAATGAAAGAGAAAGAAAATAGCTACACTCTGGGAACTGAAAGAAGCTTCATTTGGCTGGCTCTGAAATTGAATCTTACCCTGTACTTAGATCTGCTAAAAATGAGTATATGTATTCATTATTGTCTCTTTCGATTTTAACTCTTTCATAGAAATGATCTTCTGGTACAACTGAATAGAATTTATTTGCAGGGCGCTAACATCTCTTCCTTGTCTAGTATAGATATATTTTACTTATTAGAGCCAGAGCAAGAATTGTTTTCTTTAGACATTGGTCCATTTTATTAATTGTGTTCTCTTTAGCCTGCGATTACTCTATAACTACCAGCTGCCTCCTTCGTGTCCTTTTTGCAAACTGTTAGGAGAACTGGAAAGTTGGTTTTGGAGTTTTTGTTTGCTTTTGTCTATAAAAACATTTACTCTGGCATGGTTTGAGGTATTTGGGTTGTGTTTATAAGGTGGGGACACCTCATTTCTGCTTCGTTTAGGAAGAATGGGGAGAAATCTGAGAAAATGTTAGGGTTGGGAATTCCAGAATAGAGAGAACCTCCAGAATGGCACCTGGCATAAATAAACCCTCAGTAGATAGATAGCTACTGGACAAATGAATGTACTGTGTTGGTATAGGCAGAACACATTAAGAGAAAAGAAGATGAAAGGAGATGACAGACTGCTAGGTTAGGGTCTATAAGCTGACAATTGGGAAGCAGGTCTCTAAGAAAACAGCAGACATCCATAAGGAGGCAGGAGCTTAGATGTACAACTTATCATCAACTATGCTTTGCTCAGGGAAGCTTCAGTATCACATAATTTTATAATCATGTATCAGAACTTGGTTAAAACCTTAGTAAACTTCATTCAGCTTAGTCCTCATAAACAAAAAATACTCCTGCTGATCCCCTATAAACCATATGGAAGATCTGAGGGATATTTACAGAGAGAGAGGTAAGGACCTGAAAAATAGACCACCCTCAAGCACTGAGCTGAAGGAAGAAGACTAACAGGTACAGTGTTTGGCTCAAGACTTGTGAAAATGCTATTCAAAAACTTGTGGGGAGAATCAGCTTTCAGCAGACCATTACGTCATAGCAGCATTTTTCTGTAATAATTGAAGAAGGTAATTAAGGAGAGGGGTATTATAATTATTGTTACCAGGGTTTTCAATGCCAGTGAAATTGGTTGGTACTGGAAACACAAGCTGACGATAACATTTAGTCACTGATTTTCTTAATAACTCCCCCCCCGCCCCCACTTTCTACTCTGTTTTTCTATAAGATCATGGTTTGCCAGTTACAGAACTTTTTCAGATTTGTAACTTTCATGGTCAGCAAAAAATTCCTGTATACTGTAGAGCTCTGCTGCCTAAAAGAGAAGTCAAAGAGATCTCAGTAAGTAATTAGGGGAATGTATTTTGGAATATGAAAAAAAGATAATTTATAATGTTTCAATATGTAAGTGCTTAGGGGTGACCATGTTAGAAAACTTAATGAGGTATGAATGCAAGAGCAGAAACTATGGACTGATGTAGGTATGGTATTGATGACCCATATACCATGAGTGCCACTGATCTGATTTTCCAAAGTGAAATAACTTTTAATGAAAAGTATAGTCTCGAGCAGAAGCCAGAAGAACTACAATCCTGCAGCCTGTGGAACAAAAACCACATTCACAGAAAGATAGACAAGATGAAAAGACAGAGGGCTATGTACCAGATGAAGGAAAAAGATAAAACCCCAGAAAAACAACTAAAGGAAGTGGAGATAGGCAACCTTCCAGAAAAAGAATTCAGAATAATGATAGTGAAGATGATCCAGGACCTCAGAAAAAGAATGGAGGCAAAGATCGAGAAGATGCAAGAAATGTTTAACAAAGACCTAGAAGAATTAAAGAACAAACACACAGAAATAAACAATACAATAACTGAAATGAAAACTACACTAGAAGAAATCAATAGCAGAATAACTGAGGCAGAAGAACAGATAAGTGACCTGGAAGACAGAATGGTGGAATTCACCTCTGCAGAACAGAATAAAGAAAAAAGAATGAAAAGAAATGAAGACAGCCTAAGAGACCTCTGGGACAACATTAAAGGCAACAACATTCACATTATAGGGGTCCCAGAAGGAGAAGACAGAGAGAAAGGACCCGAGAAAATATTTGAAGAGATTATAGTCAAAAACTTCCTTAACATGGGAAAGGAAATAGCCACCCAAGTCCGGGAAGTGCAGAGAGTCCCATACAGGATAAACCCAAGGAGAAACATGCCGAGACACATAGTAATCAAATTGGCAAAAATTAAAGACAAAGAAAAAGTATTGAAAGCAGCAAGGGAAAAATGACAAATAACATACAAGGGAACTCCCATAAGGTTAACAGCTGATTTCTCAGCAGAAACTCTACAAGCCAGAAGGGAGTGGCATGACATATTTAAAGTGATGAGAGGGAAGAATCTACAACCAAGATTACTGGATCTCATTCAGATTCGATGGAGAAATCAAAAGCTTTACAGACAAGCAAAAGCTGAGAGAATTCAGCACCACCAAACCAGCTCTACAACAAATGCTAAAGGAACTTCTCTAAGTGGGAAACACAAGAGAAGAAAAGGACCTACAAAAAACAAACCCAAAACAGTTAAGAAAATGGTAATAGGGACATACAAATCGATAATTACCTTAAATGTGAATGGATTAAATGCTCCAACCAAAAGACACAGGCTCACTGAACGGATACAAAAACAAGACCCATATATATGCTGTCTACAAGAGACCCACTTCAGACCTAGGGACACATACAGACTGAAAGTGAGAGGATGGAAAAAGATATTCCATGCAAATGGAAATCAAAAGAAAGCTGAAGTAGCAATACTCATATCAGATAAAATAGACTTTAAAATAAAGAATGTTACAACACACAAGGAAGGACAGTACATAATGATCAAGAGATCAATCCAAGGAGAAGATATAACAATTATAAATATATATATGCACCCAACATAGGAGCACCTCAATACATAAGGCAACTGCTAGCAGCTATAAAAGAGGAAATCGACAGTAACACAATAATAGTGGGGGACTTTAACACCTCACTTACACCAATGGACAGGTCATCCAAAATGAAAATAAGGAAACAGAAGCTTTAAATGACACAATAGACCAGATAGATTTATTTGATATTTATAGGAGATTCCATCCAAAAACAGCAGGTTACACTTTATTCTCAAGTGCGCATGGAACATTCTCCAGGATAGATCACACCTTGGGTCACAAATTAAGCCTCAGTAAATTTAAGAAAATTGAAATCATATCAAGCATCTTTTCTCACAACAACACTATGAGATTAGAAATCAATTACAGGGAAAAAACCATCAAAAACAAAAACACATGGAGGCTAAACAATATGTTACTAAATAACCAAGAGATCACTGAAGAAATCAAAGAGGAAATCAAAAAATACCTAGAGACAAATGACAATGAAAACACGACAATCCAAAACCTATGGGATGCAGCAAGAGCAGTTCTAAAAAGGAAGTTTATAGCTATACAATCCTACCTCAAGAAACAACAAACATCTCAAATAAACAATCTAACCTTACACCTAAAAGAACTAGAGAAAGAAGAACAAACAAAACCCAAAGTTAGTAGAAGAAATGAAATCATAAAAAACAAAGCAGAAATAAATGAAATAGAAACAAAGAAAACAGTAGCAAAGATTAGTAAAACTAAAAGCTGGTTCTTTGAGAAGATAAACAAAATTGATAAATCCTTAGCCGGACTCATCAAGAAAAAGAGGGAGAAGACTCAAATCAATAAAATTAGAAATGAAAAAGGAGAAGTTAATGGACACCACAGAAATACAAAGCATCCTAAGAGACTACTACAAGCAACTCTATGCCAGTAAAATGGACAACCTGGAAGAAATGGACAAATTTTTAGAAAGGTATAACCTTCTAAGACTGAACCAGGAAGAAATAGAAAATATGAACAGACCAATCACAAGTAATGAAATTGAAACTGTGATTAAAAATCTTCCAACAAAGAAAAGTCCAGGACCAGATGGCTTCGCAGGTGAATTCTATCAAACATTTAGAGAAGCACTTAACACCCATCCTTCTCAAACTCTTCCAAAAAATTGCAGAGGAAGGAACACTCCCAAACTCATTCTATGAGGCCACCATCACCCTGATACCAAAACCAGACAAAGATATTACAAAAAAAGAAAATTACAGACCAATATCCTCATGAATATAGATGCAAAAATCCTCAACAAAATACTTGCAAACAGAATCCAAGAACACATTAAAAGGATCATACACCATGAACAAGTGGGATATATCCCAGGGATGCAAGGATTCTTCAGTATACACAAATCAATCAGTGTGGTACACCATATTAACAAATTGAAGAAGAAAACCCGTATGATCATCTCAATAGATGCAGAGAAAGCTTTTGACAAAATTCAACACCCATTTATGATAAAATCTCTCCAGAAAGTGGGCATAGAGGGAACCTACCTCAACATAATAAAGGCCATATATGACAAACCCACAGCAAACATCATTCTCAATGGTGAAGAACTGAAAGCATTTCCTCTAAAACCAGGAACAAGACAAGGATGTCCACTCTCCCCACTATTATTCAACATAGTTTTGGAAGTCCTAGCCATGGCAATCAGAGAAGAAAAAGAAATAAAAGAACTCCAAATTGGAAAAGAAGAAGTAAAACTGTCACTGTTTCCAGATGACATGATACTATACATAGAGAATCCTAAAGATGCCACCAGAAAACTACTAGAGCTAATGAATTTGGTAAACTTGCAGGATACAAAATTAATGCACAGAAATCTCTTGCATTCCTGTACACTGATGATGAAAAATCTGAAAGAGAAATTAAGGAAACACTCCCTTTTACCATTGCAACAAAAAGAATAAAATACCTAGGTATAAACCTGCCTAGGGAGACAAAAGACCTGTATGCAGAAAACTATAAGACACTGATGAAAGAAATTAAAGATGATACAAACAGATGGAGAGATATACCATGTTCTTGGATTGGAAGAATCAATATTGTGGAAATGACTGTACTACCCAAAGCAATCTACTGATTGAATGCAATCGCTATCAAATTACCAGTGGCATTTTTACAGAACTAGAACAAAAAATCTTAAAATTTGTATGGAGACACAAAAGACCCCAAATAGCCAAAGCGGTCTTGAGGGGAAAAAATGGAGCTGGAGGAATCAGACTCCCTGACTTCAGACTATACTACAAAGCTACAGTAATCAAGACAATATGGTACTGGCACAAAACCAGAAATATAGATCAATGGAACAGGATAGAAAGCCCAGAGATAAACCCACACACCTATGGTCAACTAATCTATGACAAAGGAGGCAAGGATATACAATGGAGAAAAGACAGTCTCTTCAATAAGTGGTGCTTGGAGAACTGGACGGCTACATGTAAAAGAATGAAATTAGAACACTCCCTAACACCATACACAAAAATAAACTCAAAACGGTTTAGAAACCTTAATGTGAGGCCAGAAACTATAAAACTCTTAGAGGAAAACATAGGAAGAACACTCTTTGACATAAATCACAGCAAGGTCTTTTTTGATCCACCTCCTAGAGTAATGGAAATAAAAACAAAAATAAACAAATGGGACCTAATGAAACTTAAAAGTTTTTGCACAGCAAAGGAAACTACAAACAAGATGAAAAGACAACCCTCAGAATGTGAGAAAATATTTGCAAACAAATCAGCGGACAAAGGATTAATCTCCAAAATATATAAACTCGTGCAGCTCAATATTAAAAAACAAACAACCCAATCCAAAAATGGGCAGAAGACCTAAATAGACATTTCTCCAGAGAAGACATACAGATGGCCAAGAAGCACATGAAAAGCTGCTCAACATCACTAATTATTAGAGAAATGCAAATCAAAACCACAGTGAGGTATCACCTCACACCAGTTAGATTGGGCATCGTCAGAAAATCTACAAACAACAAATGCTGGAGAGGGTGTGGAGAAAAGGGAATCCTCTTGCACTGTTGGTGGGAATGTAAATTGATACAGCCACTATGGAGAACAGTATGGAGGTTCCTTAAAAAACTACAAATAGAACTACCATATGACCCAGCAATCCCACTACTGGGCATATACCCAGAGAAAACCATAATTCAAAAAGAGTCATGCACCCCAGTGTTCATTGCAGCACTATTTACAGTAGCCAGGACATGGAAGCAACCTAAATGCCCATCATCAGATGAATGGATAAAGAAGATGTGGTACATGTATACAATGGACTATTACTCAGCCATAAAAAGGAACGAAATTGGGTCATTTGTAGAGACGTGGATGGATCTAGAGACTGTCATACAGAGTGAGGTAAGTCAGAAAGAGAAAAACAAATATTGTATATTAACGTGTATATGTGGAAACTAGAAAATGGTACAGATGAACCAGTTTGCAGGGCAGATATTGAGACACAGATGCAGAAAGCAAACGTGTGGACACCAAGGGGGGAAAGTGGAGTGGGGGGTGGTGGTGGTGGGATGAATTGGGAGATTGGGATTGCCATATATACACTAATATGTATAAAATGGATAACTAATAAGAACCTGCTGTACAAAAAAATAAAACAAAATTCAAAAAAAAAAAGTATTGTCTCCTTTTCATTTACAAGGCAGGTACAGTCCTGAAAAATATGATTTTCTTTAGGATTGTGCAAAAAAGGCTTTCTATTTTAAAAATGGCCAGAAATTTCCAGACTCTCTCTTAAACTTCTGAAATGCCCATGGAGTCTCTGATGCCTTCTTCCATACTTTGAGAATCACAGTGTTCTAATGTTCTATATTAAGATAGCACTACTGACCAATTAGCGTAAGTTTTTTTAATTAAACATTTTATTAGTACTGGGCTTATTTTGAGCTATTTGTATTTTCTCTGCCTGTCTTTTGGGAACAACCATGTGTTTGTGAACCAACTGGTCATTGATATTCTTTTTATGGAATAGAGTGTTACTCCTGGTGAAATAAAGATCTGAGTGTAGCTAGAATAAAAAATACTGGTGAACATATGGGAAATATAAAAGATTTTTTCTTATTTTTAAATCTCCTTAAAAGATAAGTGGCTTTTAAATCAAAAATAATACAATATAGGGAATTCCCTGGTGGTCCAGTGGTTAGGGCTCCGTGCTTCTACTGCAGGGGGCATGGGTTCAACCCCTGGTGGGGAAACTAAGATCCCACAGATCTCACAGCACAGCCAAAAAAAAAAAAAAAAAAGTACAGTATATTACGTTGTTTCTAACTAATTTAAAAATAAAACTATGACAGCAGCTCAAAGAATGGATGGGAAGATGAAGGTATATGCTTTCAAGGCTCTTAAAATACACATGAAATGGGACAATATCCCTTGAAGATTGACTGTGTTAAGTTAAAAGATGCATATTGTAAATTGTAAAGCAACCACTGAAAAACAACAAAACAAAACCCAAAGAGGTACAGCTAATAAGACAATAAAGGAGATAAAATGGAATCAGAAATATTCAGTCCAGAGAATTCAGAAAAAAAGGAAAAAAGGAAAGTCATTGTCCCTGAAGCAAGATCAGATCTGTTCTGTCGGCTGGCTGCTTTTACTCCCTCCTCCCAGAGCTGTGCGTGAGAAGATGGCCTATATTTCTTTTTATTCAAAGGATTGGCAGCCTTTTTGAAGAACTCAACTTTCTTTGTATTGGAAGTCTTTTGCCAATACTCAAGATGTCTCTCATTCCCCCCTCCCCCCCACCTTGCTACTCTTCTATTTTACAGCCCCAGGTTTATAAGGTACCTATCTCTGTCCCTTCCCTTTGGCACTCCAGGTGGGAAAGCGTCAGTGTTTTCACTTTGTCCCTAACTTCTGTACTTGCCAATCCAAGATGTTGCATAATAAAGGTAAAGTGGGATGCATTGATCTTTTATTTTTCTGTGATGTCTCAACATACCTTACCCTTTCTCTTTCCCCTGAATTCAGAGACATGAAAAATGCTGTAATTGGAAACAACAAGCAGAAAGCCAACCTCATTGTTCTAGGAGCTGTTCCAAGGTAAGTTTGCTGTCATCCCCTTTTCTGCTATTCATACTAAGTTTTGAATGTATTTCTCATTCTCAACCATAAGACCTATCTTTTTTCTGTATTGTCTGTTCTTATTTTTTTTTAATAAATGCTTTGAAGTATATGAAGCATCTCTTTAAAAAAAATTAAGGTACCAGGGAATGGAATATGAAACAAATGTATTAATACTTCTTAGAGGTTCAGGAAGATCATTGACCCTGCAATAAAAGGATGTGTTGTGTAGATAAGCAGTGTACACCAGCCTGAATCTTCCCTGTCTCCTTTGCACTCTGGCAGTTTTTGTATGATTGGATAATAATTTATTAGGATTCGCAAAACCTTTTTGAGTTTAAAAAAAATTCTTGGTTTTTTAACCCTGATTTTTTAATTTCTAATTTTTCGAATTTGCTGGTTTTTAAGTTAACATAGAAAGTTTGATTTCTTCTGATGAAGCTAATAAGCTTCCTTTTGGTAGACAGTGACAGTTGTATAACTTCCTCTTTGCCTTTGCTACCCAGAACTAAGTTTTATGTGCAATTGCTGTAAGTTTTTCATTCAGAATTTTTTAATGTTTTGGGTTTTTCTCTTTCTTCTTTTCTATCTTTTAATATAGGATTAATGGTTTTATTGTTTTTAACGTGATTGACCTTTGGTCACTATAAAGCTGTCAGCAGCCTTTCTTAGGGAATTAGTGCTCAGTATATATAAATATGCTTTAGAGAACATGAAGGTTCTACATTAGAACATAAAGGAGATGGTCATAAGTGGTGGATTGTTAGAATTTGGGGAGTATTTATTTGTCAGGCTGGCCTGGAGTAGAAATAGGATCTTCTGATCTCCCTAACAGGAGGACTGGAGAAAGAAGAGAGCTTCCCTTGCTTGAAGAGCAGCACAAGGACTCTGAATATTCCCTCTAGGCTAGATCTCTGTGATCTCTGAACTGCAGTATTGGGTATTCAAGGTCCTTAAGATCCGGCAGCACTTGGCTTTGGGAGTCTTCTTATCCTGGAGTGGCAGATAACGTGGACTGTGGTGCTGCTGTTTCCACAGAGATCACTTGTGGACAACTTTCAGATTCACAGTTCTGATAAACTAAGATTATATGATAGTTCTGTTGCTCAAAATGAAGAAAATCTCTTTAGATCCACCCCCACTCTATATTCCATTATTAAAGTAACAGCTTATATAAAAATATGACCATTTCCTAGCCCTCCATAAGCTCGCCAACCATATTTTCAGTGTGTGGGCTGTATTGGTAGCCTTTTTCTGTAACATTACTTTTAGCTAATGTTTACTTTTAAGTTTTTTAGTCTCTTCTGTTTATTAAGTTCTTTCTTTTTAGATTATTGTACTTGCTTCAGCAAGAAACCTCAAGCACAGAGTTGAAAACCGAATGTGCAGTGGTATTGGGAAGTCTTGCTATGGGTACTGAAAACAATGTTAAGTCTCTACTCGATTGCCATATTATCCCTGCCTTACTGCAAGGTATGTAAAGAAGTCATTTTTATACAAGTAAAAATTAGAATCAGTTTGCAGAGTTTCAAATATGAGTTGAAAGGATGAGTCTCAAATCTGTTTTCTATTAATAGGACTACTGTCCCCAGACCTGAAGTTCATTGAAGCTTGCCTCCGATGCCTGCGCACCATCTTCACCAGTCCCGTTACTCCAGAGGAACTACTGTATACAGTGAGTTTTAGGTGTTTTTGAATCATCAGTTACATTTTACTAACAGCGCACTTCTAATTTATTGGGTTGACCAAAAAGTGCCTTCAGTTTTTAAGTAAAAATGAAAGACACATTTTTCATTTTCACCAAGAACTTTATTGAACAGCGTATTCACCCTTTTGTTCCACTACCTTCTGCCGTTTTTCAGGCAACTTCATAATTCCATCTTCCCAAAACTTTTTATCTTTTTGAGCAAAGAACTGGTCCAGGTGCCTTTTACAGTCTTTCAGGGAATTGAAATTTTTTCCATTAAGAGAATTTTGTAAAGACCTAAATAAATGGAAATCTGAATGTGCAATGTCTGGTGAATATGGCCGATGAATCAGAGCTTCCCAGCCAAGCTGTAACAGTTTTTGCCTGGTCATCAAAGAAACATGCGGTCTTGCGTTATCCTGATGGAAGATTATGCATTTTCTGTTGACTAATTCTGGACGCTTTTCGTCTAGTCCTGCTTTCAGTTGATCTAACTGGGAGCAGCACTTGTTGGAATTAATTGTTTGGTTTTCCGGAAGGAGCTCATAATAGAGGACTCCCTTCCAATCCCACCATATGGACAACATCACCTTCTTTGGATGAAGACCGGCCTTTGGTGTGGTTGGTGGTGGTTCATTTTGCTTGCCCCATGATCTCTTCCATTCCACGTTATTGCACAGTATCCACTTTTCATTGCCCACCACAAATTGTTTTAAAAACGGAACTTTTTCATTATGTTTCAGTAGAGAACCGCATGTGGAAATACGGTCAAGAAGGTTTTTTATTCTTAACTTATGTGGAACCCAAACATCAAAGCGGTGAACATAACCAAGCTGGTGCAAATGATTTTCAAGGCATGATTTGGATATTTTGAGTATGTTGGCTACCTCCCACGTGGTATAACGTTTATCGTTCTCAACTAATGTCTTGATTCAATTGCTGTCAACTGTTCTACCCGACCATGGAGTAACGTCCAGCAAGAAATCTCCAGCACAGAACTTCACAAACCATTTTTGACATGTTCAGTCACAGCATCTTCTCCATACACTGCACAAATCTTTTTTTGCGTTTCAGTTGCATTTTTACCTTTCTTGAAATAATAAAGCATAATATGCCGAAAATGTTGCCTTTTTTCTTCCATCTTCAATATTAAAATGGCTACACAAAAATTCACCAATTTTGATAAGTCTTTTTTTAAATGCACACTGATATGACAGCTGTCACATACAATCTAACAAAATTGTTTTCAATAAAGTTAAAGACAGCAAAGTGCTACTGGAGCCATCTTAATGGAAAAAAACGAACGAACCTTTTGGCCAACCCATATTTAGCATCTCGAAACTGATCTTAACTGTGATAACTGTGTTGTAGAAAAGTCTCAAGAAGTGTTTGAAGTCTTGCTAATTTGCAAATATCAAACATTCTAGGCTTTGTAAAGAAGTGAAAGATCGTCTCAGATCTTGAGGAATTTGTAAGCTGTTTTTTTTCTTTTGGTTTTTGTAAAAAGACCCTTCTTAATTTCCTAATAGGTACAAATTAAGGAGTATATTTAATGCACTCACTATAGGTTAAATCCAGTAGAATAGGCTTTGTAGAGAAGGTAGAATTCGACCTGGTCTTGAATAATGGATAAGATTTCAAGGAGCGGAGAGAAAAGAAGCTGTTCTAGGAAACATCTGTGTAAGAGAGAATATGCAGGACAGTGGACAGAATAGTCTAATGCAGGAAGGGAATCCGTGTTCATTTCGGCTGGAGAGGTGAACCAGAAGCAACTTGTTAGAGGCTTACTTACCAGGCTAGAATCAGAGTATGTGTGAGAGAATCTAAAGATCTTTAGAGTCATTCAGTGGTTTTCAAAAACTTCAGGGAGTATTAGGGGGTGTTTTTATCTGTTGATTACTTGGGACTTTCTTAATAAAAATTATCCAGACTAGTATTTTTCAAACTCTTATCCACAGTCCACAGTAAGAATGATATTTTCCACTGCCATACTGTGTGTGGGGGGGTGGAAAGGGGAGGGGGTGAGGGGTGGTGGAACATCCTGAGATAGTCTTCACAAAACAGTTCCATAAATGTGGTGCCTTCTGATTTCTGTTCTATCCTTTTTCATTAAAAAAAAATGCTGGTTGTGATTCTCTGAGCTGACACACAGAATGTCAGAGTTTCAAAGTGGACACACAATGAATCAGAGATCTTGTCCAGAATCATGTTTTACAAGTATTTCAAGAATATAAGCAGTCAAGAGGCACAGGCAAAGCAGGCAGGGAGAGGGAACATGCCCACGTGCCTCCATAGTTTGTTTTTCCTACATTAGGCCCTTGCTCCTCTGGCTTGTAATGATGCATAAGGTCTGTGAGGTTTGTGGGTCACCTCACACAGCAGGGAGGCTCTAAATTATGAAACATCTCAATTTTATACCTCAGGGATTTGTGCAGCATTCTTCAGGGAGCTGTGCCTCATAAATCCAAAGACTGTTTACTACACTGGTTCTCAAACTTGAGCATGCACCAGAATTACCTGGAGAGCTCATTAAACACAGAATCCTGGACTCTACCTACAGAGTTTCTGATTCAGTGAGTGTGGGGTAGGGCCTGAGAATATGCATTTCTAACAGGTTTCCCAGTAACTTGAGATGCTACTGGTCCACAGACCACTCTTTGAGAACCACTGGTTAACTGTAAGCACTTCTAAAATGTGGACATCCTCCTCAAAACATTCCACATAGAAGGGCTCTCCATCTGTTTTCCTGAAAGTCCAATTGTCATGTTTACAAAGAAATTAAACCAATCACCCATCTTCTTTACCCTATAAGTTTCTCCCCAACCCCCGGCCCAGTAATGGGGGAGAAATAGATCCTGGTTAACTGATTTAGCTCCTTCCTCCTCCCTCTCTAAACTGATTTCATGACCCACTAATGGATTGTGGTGCATAATTTGGAGAACACTAGTCTACACAAACTTCTTTACGTAAGAAAAATTAAGACACAGGGACATTAACGTGACTTTCACAGAGAGAATACCTAAATTGTGAAACAGTTTTATCCCTCAGAGACGGTGGAGAATCCATGAAAAGTGTTAGGTGGGACAATGACAGAGAGTAGTATTTAGGTGTAACTGACTGACATCTGTGAGTTGGATTGTGTAGAGGCCAGCTACCATGGCAACTCAGGCACTAAACTAAAGACAGCACAGTCCTGTTGAAGAGGGCAGGATGTCTAGTTTGCAATCCTGTTTATCAGATGGGTGACTGGGGAAGTTATGTAACTGTTCTTTGCCTTGTTTAATCAACCATAAACTGCAGATATATAACACAGTTGGCAGAAAGGACGCAGGTGTGAAGAAATGAGATAGGGGCTATTGTCACAGGAAAACTGAGGGGTGAGAGAGCAATGGAGGAAAGGAATGAGGTGGAAGTAGTTTTAGGAGCGTAATAGAGGCTCTTCCTCTCAATTGCTTCTTCTCTCTCAGCTGTTACCTACTTCCCTATCATCTGTCAATGGAACCACTGTCATCGTTATTCCTGCCACCCCAACCCCGCATCTGTAAAATAGATGCATACTTTACATTCTCATCTCTTCCCTTTTTTAAATGAATTTAGTAGCTGACTTTCTTTGAAATTTTCTGAGTGTTGTTTATTTTTTTTGTCCATGCCACGCTGCTTGCGGGATCTTAGTTCCCTGACCGGGGATCAAACCTGGGCCTATGGCAGTGAAAGCGCAGAGTCCTAACCCCTGCACCTTCAGGGAATTCCCTCATTTTGTTTTTAAACTGCTTATGACAACACAGGGTTATACTAACAAGCAAGGGGAAAAGATTCTACTTGTAGGCATCAACAACCTATTTTCCTACTTAGCTTTTATGGATCTTGAGCATTCTTTTCTTTCTGAGGGAAACCCCAAATCTTGTTTATCCCAACAGTGGTATTCTGGTATTCTTTTAAGTTTCCTTCCTTGCCCTCTGTTGTCTTTTGTCAAAGGGTGGTCTGTGGACCAGCAACATCAGGTATCAGTTGGGAGCTTGTTAGAATGGAGAATCTTAAGTCCTACTCCAAACCTAGAGAATCAGAATCTGTATATACAGAATGTCCCCTGGGAACATACACGCAGTGCACATTCATATTTGAGAAGCATTGCTACAGGACTTGTGTCAGCATTGACTAGGCGGCTTGAGCTAAGTCTCCTTTACCATCTGTGGTTCAAGCCAAATATTATTTCAACGTTTAATTCTTTTTGCACTCAAGAAAGAGGAGATTTTTGGAGAGCCCTGCAGCAGGTTGGGTGGATTCTTCTGTCTTGTCCTATACCATCGTGTATGTTGTGAAGTGTCAGTAGTAGGCAGAGAGTGGGCTATAAGTGAGAAGTTGCTATTATATAAATTGTGAAGATTGAAATTAGCTAACTACAGTTGTTATGAGTGTTAACCTGTTGCTGATACTTACCAGAACATCTCAGAGATCAAAATTGTCAACTTTTATTTTAATACAGTAATTCCTCCTTATAAGCAATGCATTGTTACATATCTTACTAATATGTCACATTTTGGTTTCAGAATAGATTTATGTCAAGTCTTATTGAAATGATTTTGTTTTATTGTGGGGATGTAGGCTGTTTATGGGAGAGAAATTGAGAATTTCCTGTTCTTGTATTTTGTTGTCAAGGATGAAAATTGAAGCCCCTTTCCTTGTCCTTTGCTTAGACAGTTTTGATTGCCGTGTTGCTTCTGTGTTGTGTTCCTTAAAGAGACTTGATTTACTGTCATTAAGATAAGAGGCTTACATATGTATCTGCTCGTGGAAATCATTTGTTAGAGATACTTACTGTGTTTGAGTTCCTTGTTGCTGTGCTCTTCTTCCCTTTGACTCCAGGATGCCACAGTGATACCGCATCTCATGGCGCTGCTTAGCAGGTCCCGCTATACCCAGGAGTACATCTGTCAGATCTTCTCACACTGCTGTAAAGTAAGAACCAGAACAAATGTTCTCTATAATATAAAATCTTGCATGTCCTCAGGAGATGTGCCTTCTGTGTGTATCCTCCTGTAGTTAATCTATACACATATAAGCAGACTTATGTATGTATTTTCCCCTCTTTTTTTTTTTTGACACAAATGGTAGCATACCATACATACTGTTCTGCACCTTGCATTTTTTACTTAACATCTTGAAGGATATTCCACATCAGTACATGAGGAGTTTCCTCATTCTTTTTTTTTAAACAGATGAAGAGTATTTTATTGTATAGATGTACAATAATTTATTCAACCAGTCCTCTATTGTTGGGCATTTAGCTTGTTTCCAATCTTATTTCACAGCAGTGATGCAGCAAATACCCTGTATGTAAGACATTTTATAAGAAACAGAATTGCTGAGTCAAAGAATTGTGCATGTGTAGTTTTACCACATGTTGTCTTATATTGGAGGTTATACAATCTTATACTCCTACCAGCAGTATATGCTCATGACTGTTTTCCCACACCCTCAGTTTCCACATTGTTGGAAATTGTTTTAAGTGATCTCTTATAAGGAGAACTAAGAGAGATTCTTCTCTCCTCTTTGTTGAGAGGAATTTCAGTTATTAGAAGAGCCTGAACCTAAACTGAAGAGTGCTATGCAGTGCTACTTATTTTGCTTCATAGTTTACATATTGAGTGTACTCTTTTGATAACCATAATTTGATAACTTTTAACCAAGTCATTGTTTATATTCTGATAAGTTTTTCAGGACAGCATTACTTACCTGCTTATCACTTATAATGCAAATATAAAATGAGTTTGGGGAACTATAGGAAAGAAGGAAAAGTGAACAACTGCGTACTAAACTAAGAAGATCACAGATCTATGCTATTTTAGGACAGTTTCCAAAATATAACTTAAGTCAGTTCCTTTCAGAAAAAGTAACTATAGATTATAACTAACTACAGATTATAACTTAAAACCCCTCTCAAATCCTAGCTGTCATAGCCTATTCTATTCTATATATAAAGACATTTAGAATTTAAGATTTTTGTCAAAAGTCGCTGAAGTTTCTCCTCCTGGATTGCTTTGTGAGCATGTAAGCCAACTTATAGGACCAGGGTTGTCAATTCCTTACTCTCTTGAGGTGGGCAAAGAAAAGCTTTGAGAAAACAATTTCCAACATTAAATGATGTCTTATAGCCAACCCTGGTAGATAGGTGGAGAAGGATACTCCAGAACTATATGCCTCATTACAAATCTTTCAGCATCTAGATGCAAGTGCTTGAGAGCACAGCATCTACTAGTCATAATCACAGTAATCCCAAATGGACACTGAAAATTGGACCTGGAGGTATAACTACTACATGTCAAATTATGAGAAGTTTGAATAATCCTATCCCTAAAGTTACCCAAATAGTTTTTAGAATTGCTCTTCAGAAACTTCTCAGTGCTTTTAGGCTTGCTCATCTGAAACTTCTCAATGCTGTTTTAGCCGAAATCATAGATAACGGAATACTGTTAAATTACTAGTTCTTTTGCTGGAGATAGATAACGGAATACTGTTAAATCACTAGTTCTTTTGCTGGAGAGAAACTTATGCTGAATAAGAATTTACAGGCACCCTCATGCCACTAACAGAACTGAAGAAAATTAAAAACCTGAACTCATCTTTCTTTTAGCCTGATAATTAGCATTTGCCATGGTAATTAGATGACCCAATTTAAGTAGTCTGAGATATAACTAGACCTCAGGAAACTATAGCATGTATAAAGCCAGTGACAACAGTAATAGTCTAAAATACTATTTATTTTCCTACTGACACACTAAAAACATGTATCTTTGAAAGCAACTGGTCTGATGATCTCTGTATGTCATTAATTATAAAAACCTTTTATTTTCATTTTGTTTATGAAAACAATAAATAAAATTCATAGTAGCATTTTAAGACTCATTTACAAATTTTCATATACTAGTGTCAATATTAAATTTGCATACTTTGGGCAAGAGAGACAGAAAAAGAGATTTCTAAAGCATTTGTGTTGTAAGCTAATCATAGTTATATTTCTGAAATTCTCTCCCTGATTTATTAAGGAGCAAAAAAAGGCTAGTAATAATATTAATTGGAATTCTAACTTCTACATTGTTGCCACTTAAGCAGTGACTCAGATTTCGAGACCTATCTTTTGGGGTTTAGGATCATGAGGGCTTATGTGCTTCCCACACTGAAAGGCCGTTTCACTAACTCCAGGTTGTGCAGGTTGATTTGGAGAGACTAAAGAGAGAGTTGATAATGGAATAATAGTTCCTCCTCTTTAGTTGGTTCAGCCACTAATTCCTTCCTTGCAGTTGTTTTTACACAATCCTATCTATGACCATAGAGAGGAGGAAGAGCTTCTTTTGTAACAGACATTTGCTGCAATTTGGGCAAAGAATGTGAGGGATTAAAAAGTACAATATCTTGTAAGCGGTGGGAAACAGTTACGTACAGAGAATTGCACTGTGCTTCACCATCATTTATAAATATAACTCCAAGACTGAAAACAATCTGAATGTCTAACTATAGGATACTAGTTAAAGTATGGGACATTTGTACAATGGATTAAGGCTAAAAAAGAAATGAGAAAGCTCTTTGTGTACTGATATGAGTGATCACTGAGATATATTATAAAGGAAATAAGAGGTTTGGAGCCATGCATATATATACTTATATATGTATGTATAGTATATATATAGTATTTATATGTAGTATTTTATATATTATATATATATAAAAATATATAGTATTATCCTACCATTTGTGTTAAAATAGGGGGAAAGAATGTACTTGTGTATTCTTCTTTGTCTTGAAGAATATAAAATAATCTATTAGTATTAGGTCACCTCAAATCAGGAGAATGGATTGGCTGAATACAGTGGAAGAACAGTGAGGTACAAGGGGGTAGAGGCAGCCCCCTGCCTACTTAGCTGTTCTGCTAAACACTGCCTGTATATAAATTGGGATGTTAAAATTTACAAGGAAGGCAAAAAAACCTTAGTCAAGGTTAATTGAGGCTTATCTTCATAACTTATTCTAGTTACCTACTTGTTAATAGGTAGAAAAAATGGGTCAGATTCTGAGGAGACCCTTCTTTTCCTTGGCTCCCCCTTTGTAGTCTCCACCACTATCCTTATAATGAATAAGCCAGAGACTCCTGTGTTTCAAATGAGTCAATTAATAGTGAGACATTAGAAAGTACCAAAAATATGTGATGGGGGTTTGCTTGAGTAAACTGTGGAATATTATATAGTGATTAAAAATAAGAAATTAGAAGTTAGAAAATGTATAGAATCAGTTCTACTTCAGTTTTTAAAATGTATGTAAATTAAGAGAGAAATTGCTGAAGTGTTTTTTTTTTAAGGGCTCTTTTTAAAAATGTTTGTTTATTTAGGCTGCGCCGGGTCTTAGTTGCAGCAGGCGGGATCTTTAGTTGTGGCATGAGGACTTCTTAATTGCTGCATGCGAACTCTTAGTTTTGGCATGCACGTGGGATCTAGTTCCCCGACCAGGGGTCGAACCCGGGCCCCCTGCATTGAGAGTGCAGAGTCTTACCCACTGGACCATCAGGGAAGTCCCTAAAGGGCTCTTAATAGTATGTAAAATGTTTAGGGGATTGTTGCCTATAAAATAGAGTATGGCTCTTTTATTAATCGGAAGTATGAATGCTAATCTTCCCACTTCAAATGATGGATATTTTGGTCCAAGAAAGAATGAGCATCTGCAAAACAGTTGTAACTTGGCTGAATAGTGAGTTGGAGAAGTTGGTTTGAGAGCTTTTTTTCTAGACTAGGAATTGGTTTCCTCTGGTGAACCCAAATAGATAACCTACCTTTCGGTGCTACACTTTTCTCTCCTAAATAATGATAAGCATGAAATACCATCCTTGCCATGGCTTTAATTGACTTTTCATTATTTGAGTGAATTGGTGGGACATAAAAGAAGTGAATTAAGTACTGGCAAATTCAAAGCCTTGCATTAATCTTTAGCTTGTGCCATTTTGAAGATCTTCAGTAAATTGATTAGTAGAAAACAGAGTTGGTAAAAAATAAAATACCTGAATTTTCCTGTTACTTCACTTTCTTACTCTAAGAAGTGATAATTTTAAGAGAAATTAGAGAGAAAGAGAACTAAAACATGTTTACTTCTCAGTTATGCAGTGCTGTGTTTCCTACCATCCACTGCTCCAACCTCCCAGATGTGTTGAGGTAGCTTAGGGTCTGGTCCAGTTTCTCTTGTAATTAATTAGTTTTAGAGTTCCCCTGACTAGGTCATCAGTCTTAAGTTGTAAGAATGAGTACACTGTCTCCTGTGGGCATAGGGTAAGGGTGTGCACATGAAATGCAGAATTTGGAGTGCTTTTGTTGCTGTAATGGTGTGAGGGCCTATGCCAGGATAGCTTCTGTGCCCCCTTCCTTATTTAGGGAGCTAAGGAGGCAGCGGTTCTATGGAACTGAGATGAGAGGTAAGATATTACAGCCCTTTGCAGGACTGAAAACAGTGTCTATCCTGCTTTTTGGGAATGGGTTTATACAGGAGAAGGGTAACTAAAAATTCTACATTGTAGTGAATGTGGTTTTCTCCATTTAAGTAAATGTTTTATTGGAATGAATCATTACTCTTCTTAATGTATTATTCTCTTTTCTTACAGGGTCCAGATCATCAAACAATTTTATTTAATCATGGTGCAGTTCAGAATATTGCTCACCTACTAACCTCAGTATCTTACAAAGTAAGATGTTAAAAATTATGGCCAGACTTTTATACTTTATTTTAGGCTTCTAGAGTCTTGGTCTGGAAAGAGGCACACATGTTTTGTTGTTTCTTTTGTAGATATTGTGATCAAGAATAGTATTTTATCAGTAAAATGTTATGGGGCATTGTTTTACCTCTAGAGAGAGTACACTTAAAAAAAAAATCTACCTTGCCTTTCCTTTTTTTTTTTTTTCTTCAGGATATGATTGTGGTATAAGTTCCTATTGATTTTTACCTGTGATCATTAGTAGTCTCTTCTGGTATGGTGTCAGTGCCAAAGTTGCAAGTGAGGTCATGCCTTGAAGTATGTAGGAGCAATGGCTTGCTATAACAGGAAAGACCTTGGATTTCCTATTTGAAACCTTTATTTAGCCACACTGACTGAAACTTAATATACCCACATATACATCAACATTTAAAATGTGTTCTGTTTTGTATTTTGACTTAAAAAGTCAAGGGTTTTCAGTTGTGTTAATTAAATTTCTTTACTATCTCTTATATATAGGTAAGCAGTGTCATGAGATACTATCAGGCATTTAGTTAAAACTTTGGTCATTTCATTATTGTCCAACTGGTAAGTTGTAGCAAATATTGGGACACTGTCTTTATTGTGTCACATTAGAACTAAATATGCTAGGAATTTCCTGTAAAGCAGAGAAGCTGTCATTTTTGTCTTCTATCCATTTGCACTGATCCTAGTCTGCTCTTTTTGTCCTTAGCTTTATTGCAGGTCTGCCCTGCTAATATGTACATTTTCCCTACTTCAGACATCCAAAGTTAGATCTTGGTGAAGATCTCACAAGAATAGGAGTGGGGAATGGAACCAGCTTGAAACTAGCCAGAGGCAAGGGAAGGACATATATACTGAGAGCTGCTTCCTCTGCTCTGTACTGTGTGTAGGCTGAGACCAGTCAGCACTTGTATGTCAAGAAACAGTTGCTGGGGTGGCAATTTACTGTTCTTGTTCTTTTCCATCCTCTAGCTTCATTAAGTTCTTCATTTCTTTCTTTTCTTTTCCACACTAGACTTCCTTATCTACTATGGCAAGTTACAGGTTGTAGAAGGAAAAAGGTTTTGGTAACATTACTCTTGCCAAGGTTTGCTCCACTGTCAGAGTGTCATGAACATATTCTAGGTTCCACCTGTAGGCACGTGCTTGTGCTGCAGAGCATTGCCCAAGTGAGGGACAGAGCTTCTTCACACCTCAGCTACCTATCCTGCCAATCTCAGGCTCCACAGGAGAACATCATATATAGACTCAGGCTTGGAAGTGAGGATGAGGTCATCTGGTGAAAGCTGAACAAAAAGAATGAAAAATAACAGCTCTCATAGGAGCTCCTGCAAATTATAAAGTATGTTGTATGTGGTCAAGAGTTTGAGCCCTTGGTATCATCCCACACCAGTTACCTAGTTTTGAGGTATAGTAACGTAATTCATAAGTATTTCTAAAGTTTTAGTTTGGTCCTTTTCGAACTTTTTTCATAACTTTCTTTCCTCTCCTGTTCTCTTCCCCCACTCCCCATCCCATACACAACTACAAGAGTACTCTTTTTTTTTTTGGTCTTCTCTTCAGTTCTCTGGTTTGTAATTTGGGAAGAAGAAATGTCCCACTTGAAAGGCAATTAGTAATTGTTATTAAGTTCCCTTTGCCTTACCAGCATTGTATTTTTTACAGCGTTCTTTTAAATTTGAATAGGGATTTATCTAGTTCCATTTTAGTTGCTACTTCCTCCCTGTTTTTTCTTTTCTATTATTTCAAAATTAATTTTAACTTTTTATAATTTTAACTTACTGTACTCTTCAGATATACAGGTCTTATTTTTATTCCCTTGAGTCCTTCCTTTAGTACTTTAGGCAGATTTAAATAGTTATTTCTTCAGAAGAGTTTAGATTCTGAGACATTAAAATTCATATTTGCAAAATTAAAATAAATGCTTTGTTCATTTATTTTTACAGGTTCGAATGCAGGCACTGAAATGCTTCTCAGTTTTAGCTTTTGAAAACCCCCAGGTATCGATGACCCTGGTAAATGGTAGGCTGGAACTTTCAGTGGCACCTACACAATTTAATTTATGAACTTTGTAGATTTAAAGAATTCCTTAATCCTTGTTGTTTGTTTTATTTCTAGTTTTGGTTGATGGAGAATTGTTACCACAAATTTTTGTGAAGATGTTACAGAGGGATAAGCCCATTGAAATGCAGCTCACATCAGCAAAATGGTAAAGGTCAAGACAATGTGGGAAGAAAGACAGTGCTTTATCAATTTAGAGTATTTTTGGACAGCCTAATGAGCTCACTTTCAATCCCCATCTTGTTTTGGGATTTTGAAATTTGAAAGTCATGGGATTATCTCATACCTTCTTAAATGGATGTGAGTTTTATACTCAGTTTACTACTAGTGGCATGCCCAACAAGAACTCTCTTATAACATCTAAGACTACCTACAGAAAATTACTTCATTACATTCCCTTCTTGTATTTCAGTTGAAATAACACAGAATTAGATCAGATTTAACCAACACATATTATGCTAAGTATTACGGCAGGAAAACATAAAGATATAGAAATAGTGAGAATTAGTTGAAGTTGATAACCAAGGCATGATTTCAGAGAATGTGACTTCCTCAATTTTGGGAAAACAAAACAAAGATTCCTCATAGAGATGTGACCATTTATAAGATAGTTATGTAAAGTTCTTATTAGCACAGTTCCTGGCTCATGTAAGCATTCAGTACATGTTAATTCTGTAATTATCAATATATTACCAGATAGGTTTAACACCTGTTATGTAGAGTTCTGTGCTAAGTGAATGGTTTCGTTTCAGTATTTAAGAAGCCGTGGCTTTCTAATATTTTGGCCAGAATGAGGAGTTTTCAGTGAATCACTCCTGCATCATGAATTGTTTTCTGTTTGTTTATATGATTTGTATTTTTTGTTTGTCTGCTTTTTTGTCTTCAAAACTGAGCATTTGCCTTTTTGTTAGTAAGGTTATACTCTCATGGAACTGGTTTCAAAAAACAATGTAGTAACAAATCTTAAGATAATGATAACAGCTATAAAGAATTCATCTCCTACAGTGTAAGTAAGGAGTTTTACTGACTTGTTTATAACTTTCCCTAGAAGTCAGAACATGGGGTATTTTAGGCTTTTTTCCCTCCAGCTTACCAAAGGAATCTAATTCAAAAAGGAAAGCCATTAATTTAAGTTTCTTAATTGCTTAATGTTCAGTACTTGCTTAGAGAGTAGAAAGTAATTGTATTCTTATTCACAGCCAGATATAATTGTGAAGGTAAATTGTTTTTCAGTAGAGCCAAATCACTAATTAATTCTCAAAGCCACTTCTGGTAACCTCTGACTAGTTAGTTAATATCTTAACTAATTAATATCTTAACTAGTTAATATCTTAACTATCTTAGCTAATAGGGATAGCTATAAGTGTTACAAGTTAAATGCTGCTTCTGTGATACTTCTACCACTGCTCTTGGAGTTGAAATATCCCAACTTAACTTCATTTAAATTTAGATACTTTGTTAACTTTATATTTTATTTAAAAATTTTTTCCTTTTTATTATGGAAAATTTCAAACAAAAAGTATAGAGAAAAGTATAGAGAACTCCAGTGTGCCCAGCACCTTGCTTTATCGTTTACCCATTCATTCGGCCATTTATTTTTAAAACAATTTTGTAGGTATTTTAAAAAACTTCTGGCTTACTGTCTGCCTATATCACATAGTTTTCTTTGACTATTTAATTAACAGAATCTCAGATAAGGGAGTGTCAAAACCTTCTCCCTCAAGATAAGTAAGAGTAGTTGTCTTTTGTTTTCCCCATAATATCTTAAAGGCAAGTAGGTGGTGGTTGTTGTTTTTAAAGCTTTAAAACACAAGCAAAAACTTACTTTCTGCCATCTTATTCCAGTTTAACTTACATGTGTAGAGCTGGAGCAATTCGGACAGATGACAACTGTATTGTATTAAAGGTGAGTGAATTAATTCTTTCTAAAAACATGTGAAAATTATCCAGGCATATAAGTGTTGAATATAAATATTTGTATTCCTATTTATTTTTACACATTTATCACTATGGTATGCGTGCACAGCATGAAATAATATTAAAACACCATGCTTTTCAGTGGGATGACATGTAGTTTTAAAAAATTGGTTTTAGATATGTTTTGAAAGTCAAAGTAAATCCTTCCTTGTCAAACCTTTTTCACTTTTATGGCAATTAGAAGGATGTAAAAATTATAAAAATGTGTAAAATTCAGGTTAAATAGAAAATATATTTTAGTCCTTGATTTTCATTAAGTTTGCAACACAGTTTTGTAGGCAAGCAGTTCACTAACTCTATAGATAAAGACTTTATTTCACCCACATGGCAGATAATCAAAAGGCATAATGAGAAAGAATAAGTAAATAACACGTGAAAGCAATCATCATTATTGTGGTGTGTCAGATGCAACTAGAACTCAGAAAAGCCCAGATAAAAGACTAGCCCTTAAAAGTCCTAAGACCTGGATTCTGGTTTTAGCACTTCCACCACTGACTGGGTCGGTAGCCTTGGGCACATCCCTTATTCTTGTGGTGCCTCAGACTCCTAATTATGAAAATGGAAGCAATAATTCCTGTTCATCTATCCCAAAGGGATATTGAGAATAACAATGTATTAAATACATTAAACAGCTTTTAGTTATAAAGAACAGAACAACTGTAAGTAAATTGATAGTGTGTCACTTTATGAATGTGAGATCTCATTATCAGTGTTCAAAATGAACCCAAGGATAAAAGAACATTAAGAAGATTAATGTTTCCTTTAGTCTTTGGTGAAGCAAGACAGTTTAATGAGATCTGAGGACCCCCTAAGTAAATAGCACTGCATAGAGGGCTTCCATGCCCTTACTTAACTGCTCTCCCCCTCCTTTTCTTTCTCATTGGTAAACTAGGTTAATAAGTATCTTCTTTGTGTAGTAGTTGTGAGCATTAAATTCAATAATCCATGAGTTTATGGTATTGATAAATGTTGGTAACTGTTCCAAGGAAAATAAGAATAGGCTTTCTTCTTGGAAGCCTAGGGTCATATTTAAAAGATGGAACCAGCCTGATAAGAAATCAGCAGTGAACAATAAAGTGCTGAACTCTGTGGTCAAGCTATAATAGGAACTTAGAAAAGAACAAAGCATAGTTGCCTGCGGTTGTAGAGGAAGTCTTCCTGTAATTCTGATGTTTCAGTTTCTATTTCCACATTATCCTTTAAAGTTGATTCATCAGCCTTAGAAATATAAACATGGGATATTTTTATTGAGAACCTAATGTAGAGAAATTACCAAGACCAGTGCCAAGGTTTTTGAAGGACCTGAGAAGTAAAATTGGACTAGTAGATATCACAGTCATTCCAGGGAGTTCTCTGGAGAACTTAGGAACTGTGATTGATGCATTCCACTTGGATTACAGGAGAACTGGTAGAATCTGACTAATGGGAAGATCACTGAGTTTTTAAAGCTGCATTTTGTTTTTGCAACTGTAAGTATTAAACTCTAAACAAAAATTGAAAGTCATCCCAGCTATATCACACACATTAAGGAAAAGATAGCATACTTTTTCTAAGACAAAATCGTTCCTGATTAAACTGCTGGATGTATTTTAGGTAAATAAATATGTAGACAGGGCAGGAGCATCAGAAATGATTTATTAGGGATTCTTAAATGTCTTTTGTAAGGTTGTACAATAAAGCTTCAGTCTTACCGATCACAAGAGCCTAATTAGACTTTATATTAATGTGCTTTGAATATATGTTTAGTTTAGTGTGCCAGTGTAAATGATTAATATGCACTGAATTTTGTGTGTTTTTACATTCCAAAAAGAACTTTTATCCTCTGAAAGTCTTTATTGAAACATTTGATCACAAACATGACTCCCAGTAAAAACTGTGGGGTTGATACAGTTACTATATGATCTCCATCATGCTTTTGCGTTTACCAGAAAGCAAATAATTAATATCACTACCTTCCAGACATTGCCTTGTTTGGTTCGAATGTGCAGTAAGGAGAGGTTACTAGAGGAGAGAGTTGAAGGAGCTGAGACACTCGCCTATCTGATTGAACCAGATGTTGAGCTACAAAGAATTGCTAGCATTACTGATCACCTCATTGCCATGCTTGCTGATTATTTCAAGTATCCCAGCTCTGTGAGTGCCATCACTGATATTAAAAGGGTATGTTCTCTTTTCCTTTTCAGCAGCTCAAGAGAGGGATTTTTAAAAAGATTTTCTTACTGTTCACTACTTTTGAACCAATTGATAATTAATAGTTCAGAGCCCTTTTAAATAAAGAAATCTTTTAGTAACGTAGATGATGTCACTTTATGAGTTTTGAATCCAGTTTGTTTCATGTTTATTGTCAGAAGTTTTTTTAGTAAGGAGATAATCAGAAAATTGCATCCCAAATTCCCAGCTAACCCCAAAATAGTGGGGTCTCTAAGCTGGTTATTGACATTATATCAACATCATCTAATGCTTTTGAAAGTCCCAGAATCAGCTTTGTCACTATATTCTCATTCTTTAGGACAAGGGTAATCTTTTGTTCCAGGCGACTGAGTGGCTTTATTTTACTCTCCGCCACTGTCTTTTTCTTTTGCTACCTTTTCTTCTAATTTTTGCCATCTCTTCTTTCTTTTCTGCAGTTTCAAACTGTGCTTTGGGCCTGCTAGTGACAGCTAAAGCACCATCTAACCTCTAGTTTGAGACCATCAAGGACCAAATTGTGCTAACTTTTTCTCAAACTATAAGTTCCTCAGAATAGGTAGATATTCTTTTTGGCTTTTTTTCTCAACGTGTTTGTCATATCCACTTCTCTAAGCATGAGAGATAAATATTCTGTTAGAGAAAGTTTATTTAAGGAGGTCATGGTATAGAGAGCATTGCCTCCTAAATAGTAACCAGTACTGTTTCACAAATGTGACTGTATTTTTGATGCCACTGGTCCCAATGGTAAATTTTTTTTAAACTATTCTCTTGACCTCTCCCATGCCCCTGAGTTCCAAAAAACTTCATCCGGTAGGCAACTGTTCGTTTGGCATTTAACACTGAAAACAAAACAAACTATTAAGGGTATAACTTTTCTCTGCCTCAGAAAGGGCCTAAAATAACTTCCATTGATATTTGTATTAATGTACACTGCCCTTTATGTATTAAAGTTATGTGCCTGCTCTTCCTTCAGCAGTATTGTTTTTCTAGTAGAAGTGATAGGTTATATTGAAGCAGCTGCCTTGTCTGTTTTCCCTCTGGCTACTTGCTCACTGACACAGTAACTCAAAGTACAAAGACATATGAGCAAGTCCTAACTACGGCCTCCTGAACACCCTTAGCTGACCATGGCAGCAAGGCAAATAGAACACTTTGATGGACATGAGAGTGAGGAGACATAGTTACAAGAACGTCTAGCTTACACATGTGCAAAAATTTAACTAGTATATAGAAGATTATCCCTTTTCTTAGGGTTTTTCCATTTTATTTCCATCACAGTAAAACTGGAATAATAATAACTTTTTTTAAAATCTCCTAAACTTGAATATTAGTTTGTTTTGTCATCTTTATTTTTGATGATGGATTATCCAGTGGTTCCTGACATACAAGTATAGGTACTAGACCCATAAGAGAGACTTTTTTACATGTTAATAAATGTCTGATTTTCATTGTATTTTAGTCCAAGTCAATATTCTAATAAATGTTATGACTGGAAAGTAGTTAAGACATAAGAATAGATATTTTAGAACTTACACATCAAAATGAGTGTCATATATTGGGAGGTTCCTCCCATAAACCATCAGTACCTGCTTTGATCAAAATATTTGGGGAGCTACTCTTAATAATTGCCTTCAGAACCCAACTGAGTTTTAGTTTTTTACTGTGGAGTTTTTGTTGTTGTTACTCTAAATGATGTTACCCAGTTGGATTTCCCCCTCTTCACACACCAGTGACAGTTAACTTAAAACTCTCTTAGTTGATGAAAATATGTTATTATTGTCAGGGTTTTCTTGCTAGTGTGCCATTCAGTTCTTTAGGAATGTTCAAAAGAGGGTCTCAGAATATTATGAACAACACCTATATCTTTGCATAAGGGTGAACCTTTCCAAGACAACTCATTTGGAAAAAGTTGTAATCATTTGGATAAGTTATATCTCTTAGTTATAAAATTATTTACTTTACTGATATGCCTTATATATTTACTGGTTCATATTTAGTCACTGAAAGTGTCCTGAGAACACGGTTCTCTTTTATTTTTATGGTAGTTTGGTGATAAATCAGGTATATGGAAGAATTGATAACTGAGAAAGCCAGTTATGCATATGAAAAGATAGCATTAATTGTTTCATACCAGTAAGTAATTTTAATAAATTTATCCCAAAAAAGCCCCCTGAACATAATTCTCAGATAGCTGTAATAGGTAGTAATGGTTACCATGGTCTGTTGTTTATTAAGCATTTTTACAAAGGTTTTCCTGCTTCTAAAAGCTTTTTAAATGCTGAAATTTGGTTAGCACTATTAAAGTTTAGGAAAACCTTCTAAAGATACTGTTGCAGCAGCACTCAAGTTATCAGCTGTATTCTGGGGTTAGAAAGGCCTGAGTGTGCCATTTTTTTTGTTTTGTTTTGTTTTAATTTAATTAATTAATTAGTTGCAGTATGTGGGATCTAGTGCCCTGACCAGGGATCGAACCCAGGGCCCCTGCATTGGGAGTGTGGAATCTTAGCCACTGGACCACCAGGGAAGTTCTTGTGCCGTGTTTTTGGAGAGCATTTCAAAGAGTTGGTGGGAAATTCCCTGGTGGTCCAGGGACTCTGTGCTTCCACTGCAGCGGACACGGGTTCGATCCCTGGTTGGGAAGCTAAGATCTCGTGTGCCGCGTGGCACAGCCAAAAAAAAAAAAAGAGCTGGTGCTAGCAAGCACCAGTGCCACTAAAGCTACCATCTAGAAACACTGAATTTTTAAGGCTCAAAGGTTCACAAAGATTTTTCATATACCAGTGTCACATTTTAGACAGAAGCAGACTGCAAGAATTCCAGGTCATGTTGACACAGACACAGCAAGGTCTCAGTCATATGTGAGCAGAAACCCAAAATAACCAGCACTGATACGTTAATAGTTGTTAAAACATATTTTTTCTTCAACTCTACTTTATTAGTTTTATTGAAAATTTAATTTGTGGACTGGGTTGGAACGTATCGTTTTTTCCCTCCCATAGCTTGATCATGACTTAAAGCATGCTCACGAACTTCGCCAGGCTGCATTCAAGCTCTATGCCTCTCTCGGAGCAAACGATGAAGACATCCGGAAGAAGGTGAGTCTGGGAGAGGGGCGTCCCCCAGTCCTGACAGCCAGCAGGCAGGGAGTGACGTCAACCTGAAAGTCGTGGTGAAGAGCACTAACAGTGACTGTTTGAATATAATAAAACAGAGTGACTAAAGGCATAATTGAAGAATGAATGGGACCCGGATTTGGGGGGTTGTTTGTTTGTTTTTAGAACATAGAGTGGCATGGCCGTGCTGGAATGACAAATAACTGGCGTGCTTTGTTGTGTCATTAATATGGATTATTGTGTTGCACATTTTTGCATGTGTTCTGATAAAAATCAATTCTAGCACTGTGAAGCTTCAGACACCTTGAAAGACCTAACACTAGAATTGTAAATGTTATTTATGGAAATACTTTCCAATGCCATTGAGAAATTCAAATCTCTATTGTATATTGTTCTTTGATATGTGGCTTAGTTATGTTTTGATTTTTTTTTGCTACTGTGCAAGTTCGATGTGAATAAAATCTTTGTGGAATAATGATTTTATGTTTAGTGAGTGGTCATCTGAATTTTCCAGCTCCCAAAAAATGTGTCACTGCTATAGCACCTTATGTTATTACAGCCTAGTCCAACACTGAGCTCATGTTCTTTATGAGAATAGTTCTAAGCAGGGAGTAAAGTATTGTGGTAAGCTCTGATCTGGCTCCCTCCACAAACCAAAAGCCTGGAGCTTACTACTCAAAAAAAACCCTGTATAATCTAATAAATTATAAACAAGGCTTTTAGGAACATCAGTAAATTAATTCATATGTTCTGTCTTGATGAGCCATAGCAGAGAGCAAATTGCGTATTATTTACTGAATGTGGCAGTTTACTAAATCTCCCCATCTTGCATTGGTATTTTAAGGAGCACTGTGAGAGAAATCACAAAGTATTGGGACTTTAACATGATTTAGAGAAGTACTTTGGGCTTGTAGAAAGAGAAGTATGGAATTAACTGTAGGTTTATTGAAATAAATTGTACCATTCTTGGAGAAAATTGAAATTAATAGCAGTAAGATCAGTAAGATTAGATATGTAAGTAGCTTTGCTTTAAAATCAGTGCAGAAAACACAACTAAGCTGAATGTTTTCCATGTACCTCAATTTAGTTCAGTTAACAAGATGTTTTTGACTTGAAGTGTTCTAGTAAATATCTATGAAAATCCTTTTTGACACCTCTGAGCTTTCATTTGTAAAATGTTACTTGAAGGCAAACGTACTAGTGATATGATTTTCCCTATGTCTAATCATGATTTATGAATGTTGTTCATATGTTTCATTCAGTTTAGGTACATGGTGTATTGCAAGGGAAGAGGCTTTTATGGCAATTCATATAGATAAAACATTTTTTAAAAATTGACATGGACTGTATAACTTAAACCATCCCCAAACAAATCATTATGTATTTATTAGGGCCCAATGGAAAGAGGAGAGGTATTTTACCCAGTCTTTTAGTTGAAGAAGGCCATGCCATGGACTGAAAGGGAGATAGATAGATGGACCAGAATGGGGGAAAATAGGATGTCCATTTGTACTTCTTTGTACTTTTTTGTTAATAAACTATTGTTTTGGAATTAATGACTTTAATTTGTGATATCATGTTCTAGAAATATAACGTAACAGTCTGGTGATCAGTAGTCTATTAAGACTTGTATTTATAATGTGTATAATTTCCTGGTAAGGCTAATCCTGATAATTTCTGTAGAAAGATAACAAATAAAGAATAAGTTATAATTATTATAGTTTTTTGTGTGTGCTGAAGAAAAGATACTATAGTATGCCTATGTAATGGGGATTATATAGAGTTTTTAGGAACATATTTAATTTCTGGGAAATCAAGTGAATAATTTATAGTTCATAGCAACTACTGAAGAGAGAAATTGTAAATTGGAAAATATAAAGTAATTTTGTGATAAAATCTGCGTGAAAACGGTTCTTAGGAGTGGAGAATTTTTATTTTCAGTGTATAAAAATGATAAATGTTAACTCTTCCTTTGAATGCGTTTATTTCTATTCTATTTTTGTTGAAATAATTATTTGGATAGATTTTTATTTACTTTCTCCATGAAATATTTATTTACCTTTTACACTTCTGCCTTAACTTTGATTGTATTTCTTTTTTTGGTGTAGATTCTTAAAGTACAATGTTTATTATTGTTTTATTTTTTAATGCAATTTTTATACTTGCCAAGATGGAATTTCAGTTTACTGAGTTGATGAGTGGACAATCTCTGAAAGAAATTTCAAAGACTATAGACCTATTTCCACCCCATCCCTCACCCCACCCCCCAGCCAAACACAAAGGCTTATTTATTCCAGGATAAAAGTATGAAATGTTCAGTTGGTCTGCCCTTTAAATTGAAAATGGTAGTGTAATTCAGTAAATATAGGAAGTAACATATATCCCATTGCCCTATATGACCAGTTAAGGGAATGAGGCAGAATGAATAGAAAACTAAAGCAAAGAGATAGAGACAGTGAGAGGTATACACAGCAGTAAAGGAGAAAGATACAAGCCTCCTCTCTTCATGGAATTATGGCTCTATCTTATTGCTTGTAAAGACTGCAAAAGGCCTGCTGTGATTTCATTTCTTAATAGCTTCTCTCTGGGCCACACAGAATTAAGCTGAAGACTGAATATGACCTGTAGGTCAGAGATTTACCACTCCTGCTTTGAAGCAGTGTTAGTGTGTTCTCATTAAAAGAAACCAACTGTATAACAAACAGTCCCTGGAACCTAATAAGCACTCAATAAATATTGTGGAGTGGATACAGAGAGATGAATATAGAAATGAAAATGCAGAAATCATACACAGAGTGATATTTCTCTTAATACACCTAGATCTTTCTGTATCCTTCTGTGCAGAGCAAAGTTGGTATCCTAATTCCTAGCTTGGCATCCTTTATCACTCTGTGGCATACCTACAAATTTCCTGATTTCCTGTGGTGTCCTGTCAGTGAAAGGGTGGAAAGAGTCCTGCGGTGAAAGTGGAAAACATTACCATTGGCTGTGACATGAAAAGGGAGAAGAAGCCCAAGAAAAGATGAAGGACCACTCACCTTGGCAACAGATGTGGCCTGGCCATATTAAACTTAGAATAATTCAAGGATTTTGGTTAGGGAAAGCAAGGGCAGAGCAGGAGTTAAGAGCTTGGTGAAAGAAGGGTCCAGAGCACATTAGCAGTAACTGCACTGACAGCAATGCCAGGTAAAAATTAGCTGTAATCTCTGCCACGGGGAAAGTCTGCAGTTTCTAACAGTCTTTACCACCTAGTAATGCTGACTAAGAAGCATAAGTTCAGTTAATGGGGCAGTAACAAAGAAGTTAAGACAACTAACAAATTATTTTAAGTACTGGCATCTCAATCAAAACCCCAGTCAGTTGGCTAAGTCATGCAGAGGCAGCAGTGGCAAATTACAGCAGTCCTATAATTGTGAGGCCCATTGTTTTATAACAAAGAATTGCTTTTTTGAAGACCATCACTTGATTGGTACCTGTTGATCATCAATTAGGTTGGAAATTTAAAAGGATGGTCTCTCTTTTACTTTCTTCAAGGAGCTTGTAGAATTTATCAGAAATAGCTAGGAAGTATAAATTGAGGAAAATTAGAAATTTTAAATATAAATTAAAATTCAAGGAAATTAATAAACTTAACAGGACATTATTTTTATTTTTGATAAAAATAAAACATGTTACAAATGCAGTACTTACTGTAGCCTTTGCTCCTTTGAGATATCTGACTAATGGAGCTTTTCAGAAAGCTTTCCTCTTGGATTTTGAGTACTTACATTTTAGCTGGAGATCCCTTTTGAGGAACTAGAATGTAAGCTCCATGAGGGCAGGGAGTTTTTATATTTTGTTCCTCACTGTATTCCCAGCATCTACAATACTATGGGGTGCGTAGTTGGCACTTACCAATATTTGAAGAATGAATGGGTGAATGGAAAAAACGAATGGACAAATGAATATTTGAACTCTATTGCAAAATTGCATTGTTAAGCACCATTAATTGTGTTATATATGGGCCTCTGCATTAAGAACTTTCATAACCTTGCTAGCAATTTTACGGGTATGTGAAGAGAGGAGATTTAAAATAGAGGAAACCTACATCTGATCACATAGGCAAGGGATTTCACTATACTAGCATAGAGAAAATGTAGGAAATTCCCATTTTCAAGAGGCAGACAATACCAAGGGCGTGTCTTCTACTTCTTTGATGTAGGTCAAAGAGAACATGTTTTATGGTATGGTACTTGTTTAATTTTGAAATAATTTTTACCATTATTTCTTAGTTGTTTTCCTTTTTAAATGTATGATTTTTTAAAATTTATAACATTCACAAGTGTGAATCTGGACCAGTTTTTTTCCCCTAGGGATAAAAGTATGATTTGGTTTATAGAAATTAGACCGACTGCCAGGAATCAACCTATCCTATAAAGTGATATACACCTGTATAAAATATTCTCAATGAATGTCAGATTTTTATGAAAATCATAATTAGTGAAGGTCAGTAATTTAACTCAATTTTACATAGATTGATTGAACTGCCTACATTGTATAAACAATGTCAGATGGGTGGAGGGAGGGGGAAAACGGTAAGGTGAGATAAAGAGGAATAAAGACACAGCCTCACTACTCAGCATTTATAATAAAACCTCAGTATGTCTGAGGAAAGTAAGGAATGGCCAGTAAGAATTTGCTAGGGGCTCAAAGAATTATTTGGAACCAATTAAAATGGGTATGGTGATATCAATGGAGCAGTCCTTGAATCACTTTGGAAATTAATAATTTAATATTTTCTAAATGCCTTTTATATCTTCAAGAATTGATAACATAAAATCTTAAGGTTTTACTCCCTGGCGAGGGCAGGGGGGGTGCCTGCGGAACAGTCACAGTGGTGTGTACATGATGTATGTGAAGAAGGTAGCAAAGCATGAGATGTTTTTTTCTTTTTAAACTGAACAATTTTTTTTTTCCTGGGCAATTTTTTTGAGAAGTACAGGGAGAAAAAAATAAAAGGAAAACAAAGAAGAATGAGAATTTTTCTACTCTCTTTTTCCTAGCAAAGGAAGTTATATCTACAGGGACATTGTGAGGATGAGCTCTCTAATGTATTGAAACTGTTTAGCACGGTGCCTGTAGGTGCTCAGTAAATCGAAGCATTTATTAGACTATCTTAAATAACTTCATTGGAAGATTAAAAATATATATTTTTAAGTATTGGGAGAAAAGCTGAGCAGTGTTGGGTCATAAATAAAGAAGGTTTACAGTGAAAACTGACTTTATGCTATAAATTTCCAAGACTACTAGTTATTCCTTCTAGTAAAAAGAATATTTATACTTCAGAAGCATCAGCTCTTTTTTATAGTTTATCTCTTATTAAAATGACAAGATGTCTTCTTACTCTTATAATTATATTTTAAAATATATTTAAAATACTTGTTTTCAAAACTGTTGCTATAGCATACCCTCTGAAGCACCAAATGTAATATTGCTTTTCTTGGAGTTAAATAGAATATACAATATAAATCAATAATTTGTTAGTATCATAAGTAGTAGATGTCTTGAGAAAAGTAAGGAGGCCAAATTCTGTCTAACGTTGTTTATCTAAGTATTACTTATTACTGTCTGTGGTTGCCATAGATGTCATTTCTCCAAAGGGTCATCATTCATATGAAACCATATCTCAAATACATGTGTTCAAATTTTGAACAAATGTAAATCTTCTATGTTTTAGAAGTTACACGATTTTAAAGTATATTTGTAAATTTAGGTCAGTTTTTCTTAATATCTTTCTGCTATCTCTTAAACTTGATAAGCACTTCACTTTGAACATTTTAATCATTTGTTATTGCTTGATTTTATTACTAGTTGGTCTTCTGTGTAACAGTATAATTGTACCATGAATTTATATTTTAAAACATTTTGTGAAGTTCAGTAATTCTAAATGATCATTTCAGAGGTACACTGTCAAAATTCTGTATTTGTCTCTGCCGTGAAATCAGGCAGATGCAAAAAATTCTTTCTGAGCCTTAGTCTACATGTTGAAACAAATGCCTTGAACATTTTGAAGGTTTTCGACGGTACCACAGAAGTAGCACCCTTCAGGACTTGGTTCTGCTACTGAATAACAACAAATTCATTCAGAATTCAGAATTCCTTGACTTAATCTGTGGTTAAATTGTTAGTTATCGTCTGAAAGCTAATCTACCAAAGAATTTTAAATGAACTCTGCAACACTGATTCATGATGGTAAGTATTTTTAAAGAGTTCACCATGACAGGACTAGGTTTTGCCACTTGCCCACAGTATTGAGACCCTTGGCCTTCAGCATACTGAAAGAAGCAAACCTGGGAGTGATAATGCTATATACAGAATAGAGGTATTTATAAAATCAAGTAATGAACTTATATTTCAGAGTTTCATTAAGTGGAAACAAAATTGAGTGTTTTACTGTTATTTGTGGTATTGTAGTTGCATAAATCATTGAATTATACTTCTTGTTTTTTTTTAAATAGGACGTACAGATTGATTGTTTCATTAGTTATTCACAATCTAAGACAGGTGATTATAAACCAAGAAATGGGCTAAAATATGGTCTATATTAGATCTGTAGAACTAAAATTAGTGACTTAGTTGGATTTTCAAGAATTTTCTATCTGGAAATGAATGAAATGTTTGGGATGATAAAATTTGTGGAGTAGTAGACCTTGAGAAGATTGAGTTTGTGATGAAGAACCAGAACCAGTGCTACACTCTTTCCTGTGATTAAAATGCTAGCACAGGAGTCAGCAAACTATATCCTGTGGGTACTTATTACCTATGTAATTATCCTGTAGCGTGTGAGCTAAAAATGGTTTTTGCATTTTTAAATGGTTGGAGGAAGAAAACCGAAAGAAGAAGAATATTTCCTGACATATGAAAAGTAAATTAAATTCAAATTTGTGTCCATAAAGTTTTTCTCTCTTTATCTTTTTTCAACTTTATTGAGATATAATTGACAAAATGTCTATCAAGTTTTATTGGAATATAGCCACGTTGATTTGTTTATGTGTTGCCTGTGTCTGTTTTGCACTGCAGTGGCAGGTTGAGATGTTGGCTGCACAATCACAAGGCCCACAAAGCCTAAACTAAAATATTTACCATCTGGCCCTTTGCAGAAAAACTTTGCCCACCCTGTGCGAAAACTGCATAGCTTAAACAGAAACGACCATAAACCAGTTTGATGAAAAACTGCATTTCCCATTTGCCTCTTCACACTAAACCACAGAAAGAAATGGGACCCTACCAAAGCCCAGGATCGGGGTGGGGCGCGGAGATCAGTTGTCTGACTTCCTGAAAGAGAGGCATTATCAAATGTTGACAGTATAACACTGTCACTGGGTTCTTTCCTATATGCTGATTCCCTTGTTTGAATGATTTTGGCATGTGACAGAACCCAGACAAATTGGGTAATAACTATGACTTTTGGTTATGGTAGGATAACCAAAAGATTATCTGTGTATTAGATTAGATTAGTGTATTGATCTGTGTATTAGATTAGATTCTGTGTATTGATTAGCAGAGTTGCCAGAATAAGATTAAGAGAAATGAGAAAAATTAAGATCCAGTTGCCTTATTAAGCAAATATCCATTCAGCCTTTGCTATATACAAAACCTTGCGTTAGGTGGTATGGGGGCATGTAAAAGGCATGTAATTAAGTATTTACATCAAGAGATAATCTGTTTGGGGAATGAAATTTAACAGAACTACCATTTATTGAGCACTTACTGTGTGCTGGGCACTGTGCTGATAATCAGCGTTAGCACATTATCTCCCTTAAACCTTATACAACCTTGTAATATAGCTATTGCAGATCAGGAAACAAGGGATTTGACCAAGACCACACAGCTAATAAGTGATAGCCCCTGCCTCGTGTCCCAGTCTCTCTGACTCCAAAGCCTATGCTGTTAACCTCTTCATTACTTTACTCATGTAGAATTAAATGCCATTACTAGAGCCAAATTATGATATGAAATGGCAAGAAGTGTCACTGGAGAATGTGTGATAGTCTGAAGTAGTGCTATGAATTCAGAAAACTTAATAGTTTGGTTGCAAAATATCACATTCAGAAAATGTGTCTTTTCTCTCACACAGTTTTTGGTACATAGTGGATAATGAGATGCTTTAATCATGTCCATTTATTCATCTGGCATTTATGATACACCTCCTCCTTTGTGCCCAGGAATGAAGCAGAAGACTAGTGTGTACTTGTGGGAGCTTACAATTTAAAGCAGCTAAGGAATGAGACACTAAATTGCTGTGTAGTAATTCCAGGGCCTTGGGTGTATGTAAAAAGTCTCATCTGCATTGAAAGCCAGTTTTGCCACGATCCACCCAAATATGATTAAAATAAGGCTGTAATTGAAGTCCATTTATATACTATAAAGAAGTTTACTTAAAAGCATTCTCACCTTTTCCTTCCAAGGTATTAAGGAATGAAAGATCTCCATATCTGTTTTACTTCTGCATAATTGGAAATGTTTTTCTAAGGCCACTATCTTGACATGATTACACTGTAAATTAATGTTCTGGAAAGGAAGCATCCAGAGTTAATGATGTCATTTCAGAATTTTATTTTGTAGACAGCTTCCTTATGGAGTAGATTTAAACTTGAGGCAGCATTTTGAAATCTTTTAGTAGTTATCTCTTATCAAGCTGTAATGTTCATAACTGGAATGTAAGTTCCATAAAAGCAGTATTTGGTAGATACTATGCTTGTATTTATTGAGTAAATTGTGTATGTCTGGACATTAGAATTCAGCCAGCCAACCTGTAGGATAATTAAGACTACAGGTCTTACACAAAGCTGTGGCGTGCACAGCTTTGTGTAGAGTAGGGGCTGAGCGGGGCCACTGTGTTGCACAGTTCTTAGGGCAGTGCATCATTCAGATCCCTGGCAAACAGTAAGAGATGGAAGGGACGTTTCTAGTTCTGTTGTTTGAATAGTCACTTATAATGGTTTTATTTATGTGCTAAAATAAAAGTGTAAATCAGCAGCTGTTTAGGTTCTATTCTGCCGTAAAGCTAATGGTTGAACTTTAAAAATTGAACTCTTATGTGTAGAGAAATATTTTTTTGATAGAGGAAGTGTTGATTTATTTTTAGACATTATAAGTATTTCTCACACACTGTGTTTGTATTTTTGGTTTTAGGAGAAGGACAGGTTGGGCCAAGAGAGTTCTCTCACTTTTCCCTAAAGTATAGAAAAGTTTAGAACTTTGAGTTTTTCTTCTAAGCATTTAACATAAATGAAGTTTCCCAGCTATTAAGAAGGTAAAAAGGTCCTGAGGTAGGAATTACAAAATACCACTTAAAGAGGCTTAAAAGCAAGAATGAAATATAGAAGCTTAAAAACAGGCCCACTCGAAGAACCCCCTCCTCTTTGTCCTCCACTTCTAAAGTGAAGTGATAACTGCTCCCAGGCTTAGACCTGCAGGAGAGCTTAGATGTTAATTTAGTTCAGTGCCTTCAAGAGAAAGGACCAAAAGGAGGCCCTGCAGATCAACTCTTATGATGTTTTGTTTTTCAATTTCTCTGGCTAAGATGTCACAGAAAAACCCAAACGAAGTTTTGGGCCAACCCAGTATTTCTCCCAACCCCCTGTCTCCCAAGATTGTGGAGTTAGAGAAGTCTGGTATGAATGTGGATGTAAAGAGCGATAGAAGACTGAGAGAAGGGAAGAAATGCTTTGTAAAATGTTTACTGAGACTCCAGAATACAATGTTTTGATCAGTAGTCTGTCCTAAGAGAAGCTGTGATCTTTTAGGAAAAAAAAAAAAAAAGCCTCTGGTAAAAACTACCTTTTTTTTTTGCGGTACGCGGGCCTCTCACGGTTGTCGCCTCTCCCGTCGCGGAGCACGGGCTCCGGACGCGCAGGCTCAGCGGCCATGGCTCACAGGCCCAGCCGCTCCGCGGCATGTGGGATCTTCCTGGACCGGGGCACGAACCCGTGTCCCCTTGCATCGGCAGGCAGACTCTCAACCACTGCACCACCAGGGAAGCCCTACCCTTTATTTTTTAAATATTTACTAGAGGAAAATGTCAGAAATCTTAAATTGGAGCAGTGGCAAAGATATGACATAGGATAGGCTGTGGTTGGGAAAACCTGCAGTTCTCATCCAGAGCAGATGGGGCTTGTGGCCTGAGAACAGTAGGATATTCTGTTTAGGTGGTATCTGCTGAAGCTAGATCCTGATTTTAGAATGGAGATCAGATTATAAGGGAATTGAATTTAAAAGTCAGTGGAACTCACTCTGGTGGTTTCTTCACAGTGTTTTCTTAACTTTTCTTCATTGACTTGCGTCCTCTCTGACCTTTGGCGTTTATACTCCAGCCCAAGCTGAATGGTTGATTTGTCATTTTTCTCTCTTGTAAGTCCTGTGAGTTGTACCTTTTCTTTTTTCCTTGTCAGTCCAGTTTATTAATGATGACCTCTCTTGCCTTTTATAGTATATGCTAATCTTTTTTGGCCTAGGATGTCAGTATATAATATGTAGTTTGCACAGCACTGCTGACTTTTTAAGTTCTCTTCTTTCCTCATTTTCAAATTCAGGCCTCAACTTAGTTACTAAGGCTAAGCAAAAATCTTATCCTTAAGTGCAGTGAGTAGAAAGGACCTCACACTGGAAGTAAGAAAACCAGGTGGAGCCCCAGCTCTGCCTCAGATGTGCCTAGAGAACCTGGACCAGTGACTTAATATTTCTGAATTTCAAAGACCTCATTGTCAACTAAAGAAGGTGGATGAGTTTATTTCTAAGACTTCTGTAGATTTTAACATTATTCACCTAAAAATTAACAGCCGTAAATGGATTTAGTTCTTTCAGAGAGTTGTATCTGCTGCCATTAACGCCATGCAGAAGAATGCAGAAAGAGGATTGGTTTCCCAGTTGAACTTGTTTAGGAGCAAGCACTGCAGCTGCCCTTGCTTGGTTCATGAAAGGCCATGTGCTCTTGGGGGTTTTTGTTTGTTTGTTTTGCTTTGTTTTAATAAAGGGGACATGGCATGAGGATGTACTCAGGAATTATAAATATTAAGTACTCAGGCATTTCCATGATATGCATGGCAGCATATCCTTAAGTATTCTGTGTCAAAATCAGAATGGTCACATCCTAAAACCTAGGAAAGTTGGTTTTCCGTTTTTAGGAATAGATCCCTCCCCAGTCCCTTACCAATGCTACTCAGTCTACCAGATCAGCTGGCTGTACATGTTTATCTCACTCTAGTGTTTACTTTGTTATCTCTTAACCCTTCTCCTTCCTCCCAGCCTCTACCTCATTTCCAAAGCCAGTCGACTGCACTGTCATCCGATCTTGTGTTCATAGGGCTCATCTTTAAAAAAGATAAGTTAGATGAGGGGCTGGACCTTAAGTAAGTGGCCCCAAGTAGGAAAGACGCAAGTGTGTGCCCTGAGACCCATCTACATTGACACTTATGAAACTGAAGCATTGCCATCTACAGCTAACAGGTTCAGGGCTCTTGTAGATCCTT
The DNA here is from genome assembly GCF_059928025.1 of Delphinapterus leucas. Taxonomy (NCBI): domain Eukaryota; kingdom Metazoa; phylum Chordata; class Mammalia; order Artiodactyla; family Monodontidae; genus Delphinapterus; species Delphinapterus leucas. The sequence continues at coordinate 131,066,981 of NC_143132.1, read as the reverse complement.
TTTCCTTGCCAGCACACCTACTCTTTCTTCCTGACCTCCTTGTGCTACACTCTGCTTGACTGCTTAGTCCTTGCTGCTTTAACTAGACTTTCTGGATTTGGTACCTTATCATCTTAGATCTTAGATGGCTGCCTCTCCTGACTTACAAAGTTTGATTCCAAGTCTTCACTCTTTCTGGAGAGTTCTGTCTTGTTATCCTCTGTTGGAACTCTTTCTAGGAACCTTTCACAAAAGCCCCTTTGGAATTAAATTGTGTTTGCCTGGCCATTGTGCACATTAGCATAAGTAATTGACATTAAGAAAATCCAACTCCCTTGACTGCGAGCCCACCTGCTTTGAATTGTCTGAGAAGTTTCGTGACACCACTAAGAATCTGCCTGGTTTCACTTTCCACATCTTCTGCTTGATCTGGTTTCATCACAGTTCAGAGTCCACTCTGAAGTTTGTAGTACCTGGAAAATGCTTCATCCTGGGTCTTGCTGGAAGAATAGCCGTGTCTTGTCTTTCTGTTTGTTTATTTGTTTTAACTCTGTAATCCTTCAGTTCTTCAGTTTTCTGAGGAAGAGATGGTATATGACTTGGCCACAACTTAATTACGGATCCACTAGTGCTCATGGAGGGCTAGGGGATTCCCTTTTAAGCTAAGGCCACCTTTATCTTGTTAACATTCCCATGTGTGCCATGAACCTCTGCCTTAGGATTATCTGGGTTCTGCATTTTCCCCATGACCCTCTAAGCTGACTACCCTTCTCTCCCCGAGGCTGTAGGGATCTCCTGTCCCAAGACAGGGGCCTCAGATGCTGTTCCAGTAGATCTTCATCTACTCGTACAAGAGCTGCAATGTCAGAGACAGAAAGCTTAGCAAAAGCATGTAGTTATGAAGACACCAGCAGAGAGGTACACAGCACCTAGTCCACTGACCTAAAGTGTGGTCAGTTTAGGGTACAGCATATTTTATGGGATCTAATTCTATAGTTAAATGTACAAACCAGTCCTCTAAAAGAGCAGAGATAGAGAGATGGCTCCTCCACTCTGAGGATTCAGGCCACTACTGATATTCCTCCCGGCCAGGCACAGTGTCTGTGTATCTCTCTCTCTCTGTTTCTCTCTTTTAAAGCAGATTCAACAAGCTATGCCGCAGGGTATATTTGCTGAGCTATGGCTGAGGAATCTCCAACAAGAATCATGAGGCACAACAACTTCAGGCCCCACTTGGCATTGCTCTTATATCCTGGAAAGACCTAAAGATCCTTTGTGGGGGCTAGGACTTGGCTGTCCATTATTATCAAGGCTTTACAGCACGGTACTGGGGTCGTTGAAAATGTGTTTTGTTGTACTTGGCTTTCCAAGCCCAGATCTGAGAAGCTGTCTAGTGCTCTGATAGACCTTCATGTGGGTCAGAGGGCTATGGCAGTGGCCACTGCCAATTCCTTCCCAGCTGACCTGAAAATTTTTTCTGTGGATTTGATTCCAAACCTTTCCCTACCTCCTAATCACATTTTTACCCTCATTTTGGTTAGTGTGCTCACTGTAATTCTCTCAGTAGCCGCAAGGCTACAGTTGCGGTTAGATCATGTTGCTCATTCACGTAGCCTCTTAGGATACTCTTCTGGATTAGAATCCTAGATTCATTTCACATTCTGATTTTGCATCACTTTCACCCACTTGCTCCCTGACTGATATATCCTGATGGAGGAAGTAGATCAGACACTCAAGTAGTGTGCTTTCTGGAAACCTAGTAGCGTTACTGAAGTTCCTCCATGACGAATTTAGTTACAAATCTTGGCCTCCTACTGCAGATATTTTGATAGACTATTGACCTGTAGTCTGAAGGGAATATACTTCCAGATAGTCCTACTGTTTTATATCCTAAATCAGGAGAAAAGTTTTCCAGCCACCTATAGCTATCCTCCAGCCCAAAGTGTCAGCCACCACACCCCCAAGAAACTTGAGAGAAAGCTCAAAGCTCCACTCTACGTTGCAGTGACTGACCACTAACATAGTTCTCCAGTGTCCTCTGGCCTGAGCCAGAACATTCTCTGGTAAGGTCATTAATGGCCACTTCCCAGCCTATAGTAAAACTCCCATTCTTGACAATGGATGTTTTCCCTACTTACCTTTTGTGCTTATTTCACTCTGTTTGCCTTAAGCCCGATGGCCTGTGTCAGCTCTTTCTGACATGGATTCAAGTGGCATAGCGCTTGAATAGTTAATTGCACTTGCTTGTTCAACACTGTAAGTTTGGTGGGAACAAGGGCTCTGTCTCCCGCATTGTATCTTCCAGTTTTAAAACCATGCCTAGCACTCAGTGGACACTCAGATATTTGCTGAATAGGTAAATGCGGGTATGTAAATAGGAGCTGTGCCCTGTTTGCCCTTCCTTGCCTACTCCCTGATTTTGTCCCCCTGTCCTGCATCATCTCCAGTCTCTTCTAACCAGCCTTGCTTCCCGTGTCACTTCTGAACAACATGATAGTTTTGCCCAAACAGACTAACACAGTTTTTATTTACCTGACTGCAAAGAATTGGAGTTAAATAATCATTGCTCTATCCTCTCATTTTACTGAAGGCCCAGAGAGGTCAATTGAGTTGCTCAGAAGCATAGAGCGAGTCTATACGCCTACATGATTGCTACACCTGTCCTGTGCCTTGGCAGAGTTACATCTTTGGTTAGATGTGGCCGGTCAATATTATCCAGAAGTCTCTTTCAAGTCTTTCCCATGCCCAGGTTTCTTAAGCACCAGAAGCCAGTCTAATAGTATTTCTCAGTTCTTGGAGAGTAATCATGTGTCCCTGTCTCTGCCCCAGCCCCCATCACTTTATTTTCTGATAATGTAGTTACACTCAGTACAGGCAGCTGTTTCTCCCAAGTTATCCCTTCTTATTCTCAAGTAAAATTTATTTCCCAAGCCACTGGGAAGGAGCTTTCAGACTTCTGCATCTAGCTATCCAGTGCCTAAGACTTTTGCCCCAAGTTTTAATTTCCTTCCCATGCTAAAGGTCCTGGTTTGGCCTTGTCTTTTTCAAGAACAGTGGCTAGTCCTTGATTGAAGTAACCTGTCAGTCAACCAGTCTTTGACAGTTGCTGTAGCACAAAAGATTAGATAACTTGGAAAACACTATAATCCCAAACAAATAGTAATAAGGTCCTAACTAGTTTATTGGACTGAGACTAGTAAAGAAATGAATATAAGGTGTACAGTGCAAAATCACTTGATTGGTTATTCAGGAAGAGATGGAGTCAAAATTAGCACAAATGTAGTGCCTGGGTGACTGGGAGAATAATAACACTATCAGAGCGACAGACAGACAGATGTAGGGAAAGAGCAGGCTTAGGGAGGGAAGATAAACTCAGCGTGGGACATAATGAGTTAGACGTTCCACCAAACATTGCGGAACTTACGTTTGTGTTTAGCAGGCAGTTGGAAATATGAAGCTAGAGGTCAGGAAAGAGAATTACCCATATCAAGCTGATTTTGATGTCACAACAGTGCCATTTAAGTAGAGTAAGGATGAACAGAGCTTTGGGACACATGTCCATTTAAGGAAGGGAAGGGGTGAGAGGTCTGTAGCTTAAAGAGGTTAATGTTTGGGCACTTACGTCTTTTAGATAGGAGTGGGAATGGGAGGTGGGGCAGGCTGAGGAAGAGGATCCAGTGGCGTAGGGCAGAGTAAAGATGCAAGAAAGAGGGGTGGGGGAGGGGGCAGGGCTTTGAGCTGTAAGTACCCAGCTTCAACAATACAGGAGTGAAGAAGAGAGGTATGGAGACACGTTAATGAGAAGGGGGAAGTTGAGGCAACTTGTGTCCCAGAAAGAAAGCAATGTCCCTGCAAATATGAGGTGAGCTCAGAGGGACTGAGGGTGTGAGGGAGGTAGGAAGCGTTAGAGGTAGGAGGTAAACATCCTCAGGAGTGTGGGAGTGTCCTGCAGGGGAGTGCAAGGCTGGCAGGCCCTCGGTGAGGACTCCACTGAGGGGGGATGGCGTACCCTGAGAGACCAGGCAGCCGGGTTTGGTGGTTTTTCTACTGTAATACCAGCAGTTTGGGATCTGAAGCAGGAATGAGTTGTGGGAGGACAGTGGAAAGGAATCTAATATGTGGAGTATCTGAGCAGGGCATCCAGGTGAGAAAGAAAGGCATATGAGGGTCCGATAGATAGGCAGACGTTCCGGGGCTGGAAGTGACAATGAGGACAGAGGGTGGATGTGCATAAAGGTAACGGTGAGATTAGGTTTGGTCTGGAGTGAGAAATAGATCAATATGTAAGTTTTCTTCAGCCACCTCGGAACCTGCAAATCACTATGTTTTTAAAAAATGACCATTCCTTCTGCCCTACAACTGCAGTGTGGTTCTCTGTTCCTAATAGTTGGTAATCTTCTCTCAGGCACTGTTCATTTCAACTCTGTTTTCTTCTCTTCCCATTCGGCTTGAACATCCTGAGATTTCTCACCCTCTCCTGTTCTGAGGTCAGCCTTTAACTCCTCTCATTTTAGTCTAGGGCAGTGACCCTCAACCTTGGCTGCACACTGGACTCTGAGGAGCTTTTAAAAAAAATACAGGTGCCTAGGCCCCGCCACAGAGAATCTGATTTAATTGGCCTGGGACTTTGTTAAACTCCACAGGTGATCTTCCTACATGTTCCCCCAGCCAGGTGTTCTCCCAGGTGAAAGTAATGACTCCCATTAATGTGTTGCCCACACTGGGAACTACCTGATGAGCACAGGACTACTCTAACCAGGGCAGTGTTACAAGCATGGCTGAGCATAAGGACTCCAGAGTCAGATGCCTGGATTCCTGTCTCAGCTCCGTGATCCTAAGCAAACTCTGGATTATCTAGAATCTTCAATTTCCTAATGTGCTGATGGGGAATAATAATGCCTACAAAAGGCTTAAGTCACATAATTTAACATGCTTATTAGCACAATGCCTGGCACATAGAAGTACTCAACAAATAATAGTTGTTTTTGTTAATATTTGTGTTTTGATAGCACTAGCATTTTTTCTTAATATGCTATATTTCCGTAGGACCACACAAATTAAACTTAATTTCTTCCACACACTATTTTGTATCTATGCATTGTCTAATGAAGGAAAATCGTAGGCTATCTTGTTTTTAAATTTTAAAAAAATAATAAAGCTTCATGATTGTAATGATTACATGTAGCAGGACTTGGTGCTACAGTGAAAGTTGGCAAGGATTACTTTTCTAAATATTTAGCTTAATTTCCACTTGCTTGGGAGGAAAGTAGCCACAGGGTGGCTCTGTCAGAAACCCACAGATTTCTTTTCATAAGGGCTGAGTGTGGACCATGATTTTTCAAGAAACTCTGGCAGGAGAAACTCTGGCAGGAACCTGCCCAATGGTGGTTCAGTCGTATCTTGCTTTTTCTCAATACTGTTTATGCAACACCTCTGCAATATTTATCACATGTAATTATTGTTTTAAGTGTCTTTAAAAATAAATGAAGAAACATAATCTGCCCATAAGCCTGTCATTCAGTCTGGCAGGTCCTTGGTGGGGTAGCCCTACCTTTCTGATGAGCTGCCTGCCCCCACTGCAGAATGATTGTTCCAGAGGCAAAAACTCTTGCTGAAAACATTAACTTAAAATGGACATTAACATACTTGCATTTACAAGCAGTGAAGTTTGTCATCTTCGTGTTGTTATTTATGCAGCATTAACCTTTTTCTCCAGATCATTGAGACTGAAAATATGATGGACCGAATTGTGACTGGCTTGTCTGAGTCTAGTGTCAAGGTGCGGTTAGCTGCCGTCAGGTATGAGCTTTAAATGGCCTGAATAAAAATCCTTTGCCGTGTGTTTAACCTGTTTCCTTTCCGGACCTTCACCGAGTAAGCACAGAATCCAAATGTTACTTGAAAGTATTCTCAGGTGAATTCATACAGTGCGTAACACTATTTAACAGAGAAGCTAGCCTGAAAAGCCTGTGAAGTCCTGAAGTAGTTGAATTAACGATGTCTGTAGATAAACTTGAAGTGTATATTAGTAATTGTGCAATGCCAAGCAGTGTGTTTGAAAAGTAAAAGTTTCGGCTTCTTGTGAAGCTAATTTTGATTATTCTTTGTAGATGTTTGCACAGTTTATCTAGATCTGTGCAGCAGCTTCGAACCAGTTTCCAGGATCACGCCGTGTGGAAACCTTTAATGAAGGTAAGAAGAAAGCAGCAAGTCCACACCTATTCCCACCGAGCCTTTAGTGTGCGAGGTAGCTGACAGCACTCTCTGGTCTAGGAGTGTATCTGATTTTTATATTAAAGCGTTTTGAACATTTATCTCCTCAGATGTGATGTTTTAAGCCTCTTTAGAACGTGCAGAATGTATTTCTGAGGTCAGCATCTCGTGTGTGACAGGGGAAGTACATGCCTGGCTTTCTTTCATTAAATGAAACTCTAGTTACTCATCTGATCTCCCTGTGTGTCTAGTATTACACTTTAGACTTATATGCAGTCATCTTTGTAATTTTTAGTTATAAAAAGGAAAGGAATCAGCCATTTACAGATATAACCTGCTCTTAGTCTTTTGGCAATCCCTGGATACTTTTTAAAACAATTATTACTTCCTGCCTCTCTATTCCAGAATGACTTCTTTGTTAAGACCTAAAGGTCTTTCCTTGAGGGCCAAAAAAAAAAGAAAAAGGTGGCTTAGGTCAAATAATTATCTGAATTGAGACTTAAAATATGCACAGGTTGCTACTAATAATGTTATCCCTGATACAGTATAGAACCACAGGTCAACTTAGTCTCACCATCTTTTTTTCTTTTTTTTAAGTAACTATACACCTTGCATTTAATCAACAGATTTATTTGTTTAAGCTTTTGGTTTTTTGTTTTGCTTTTTAGTATCTACTGTGAAAGCCTCTGGGCACAGTAAGCCTACCAAAACTTTTTACTGCAGAGCTCTTGCCCCCAGCTTAAAGCCTCAGGTTATAATAGAGGCATAAGTATGGTAGAAATAGTTGGGGGAGGCTTCAGGCAGGAAGATTACAAAGTAGCTTTGAATGCAAAAGGAAGTCAGGAGGATTTTCCAGAGAAGAGTAGCGTGAACAGAAACATTACGCTCTCCTTAGTAAAGGGATTTTACTGTTGCCACTCTTGCTTGTTCTTAGATTGCACCTTTTTTCATAGCAGCTTAATCTTGATTTATTGATTCTGTCCATTCAGAACAATTTTCTTAAACATATCACTTTAACTTTTTTTTTTTTTTTGGCTGCGTTGGGTCTCCGTTGCTGTGTGGGGGCTTTCTCTAGTTGCAGCGAGCGGGGGCTACTCTTCGTTGCGGTGCACAGGCTTCTCACTGCGGTGGCTTCTCTTGTTGTGGAGCACGGGCTCTAGGCACGTGGGCTTTAGCAGTTGTGGCACGTGGGCTCAGTAGTTGTGGTTTGCGGGCTCTAGAGCACAGGCTAAGTAGTTGTGGTGCGCGGGCTTAGTTGCTCCGCGACATGTGGGATCTTCCCGGACCAGAGCTTGAACCCGTGTGCCCTGCATTGGCAGGCGGATTCTTAACCACTGTGCCACCAGGGAAGTCCCCATTCAAGATTTTTAAAAGTGCTCTCCTGTTTCCCAAAATAACTTCCAAATATTTTCTCTGGAGCCATTTTCTCTGATTGCTCAGCTTGGTACCCCTCTCTCATATGGATCAGAAAGAAGCAACATATGGTTTTTGACTAGTTCTACCTGGACAAAGGTCTGGTGAGCAGTCTAAAAGGATTTTGAGCACTTGGTTACATGTGGGTATAATTACTATCAAACTACTACTATGTTGCACATTTAAAGTATAGTATTAAAAGCCTGGAAGTAAATGAGGGATTTATTTCAGATACTTTTAGGTTTCTCTTAGTTCAGAGGCTGTTTGCATGTCTATTGATTCTTTTTCCCCTTTGCTTTTCCATGTTTTTAAATGTTGGTTAGCAAACCACAAGAGAGTAGACATTTGATTTTAGCTAAAACTTTTATTTGTGATTATTTTTTGTTCTTATTTTGGTGAAATTCTGTTTGGTCAGTGTTAGATGTCAACTTCTGAATTTCACATGTTATATCTTATACTGTAGTGAGTAAATGCTTTTAAGAATTTCATAGAATCTTTTCTGTTTTAATTTATTATGTAATTTGAAAATGAAACTTATAAAAGCAGATTAATCTCTAAAACAATAAATAATACTTTAAAAAGTGAATCATGTCAAGCAAAGCAACTTTTTAAAACAAGTAATAGCCATTTATTAATGTTTCTTTTAAAAGTTACACATTTTTAAAGTCATTTTTTTCTTCTTAACAAAACACAGAATGCCCCTCCCCAAAAAATACCCTGCTCTGAATTCATATGATTGCAAATTCCCCAGCACATAGACCAGAAACAAAGCAACCTTTTAAAAGCCTTGATAGGCGCTCACTTATTTCAGTCAATGATTCTAAGTAGTATAATTTTGGAAAATGATTATTTGTCTTAATTCAAAAGCATTCATTGAGCACCCACTTTGTGCAATGCCATTTAGTTGATACAGGCCTGGATAAATTAGACTATAGATATTATTATAGATTATTCCTTCAAGAAGCTTAAATTTGTTAGTAGGAAAAGAGGTTGGCAGGGCTGCACAAAGAATTTGAAAGTGAACAGTAGTAAGAGAGGTCACAGACAGTAGCAGTGGGCACTCAGGGGAGGATAGGATGACTTCTGATTGGAAGGGCTCCAAGGAGGCTTCTGGAATGGGACAGCCTTAAGGCATGGATAGAGTATATACCTGAGAGACATAGGAAGGGCATGGCAAAGGAAGGGAAGGGTGAAAAGGGTGTTAAAGTGGGTTGTGGCACACACAGAGATCAGCCTGCATCGTATATGAGATGTGATCTTTATCAACTAGCTAATGATTCACAGAAGAGTTAAAACACAGTATCTTAGGAGAACTGCTTCCATTTTGTAATTCCTGCTTGTTCTTAACTTGGAAACCTCAGACTTGATTTAGCTGATAATATATTTAACTCTCTGAATTTTTTGTGATGATCCATTTCCATTTGCCTAACTAGAGCTCCTAGGATTACTTTTGGGATCGTAAGCCTCATCCTGATCTGATTCCAAATGCAAAGGATTTATTTGAAGTGGATATTGCGTATACGTGGTAGTGTTTTTGAAGCCTTCTCTCTTAGAATCTAGAAAGAGGAGGTTCTGATAATAGCTAATGGCAACAAACCTTTGTCATCATGCTGTGTTGTTTTCTGAGTTCAGTAAGAGTCCATGGCAGTTAGTTTGCTGTATAACTGCTATGTGCCTGATAACAACAATTATGGCAGTAAGTTACCTTTTTTAAAACCTTATTTATATAACCATTACTGTGTGACAATTACTGTTGTAAAATCTTTTCATATATTAATTTTCACATAAACTCTATGAAGCAGACACTATTATTATCCCCATTTCATAACCAAGGAATTCATACACCTAGTTAGTGGTTAAGCTGAAATTTGCACTCAAGCATTCTGTGTTCTTAACTGTGATGCTATGCCACTTCCCTTATTATTCACCAAATCACATTTAATCTTAAATAGTCCCATCAAGGAAGTGTTATTTTCCTCAATTTGAAGGCTCAGAGAGGTTAAGAAATGTGCTTAAGTTCACACGTCTAGTAAGTGGAGGAGTGAGGGTTGGAACCAGGACTGTGTAATTCCAGTCCTGAGAACCAGTTCCCCACCTTGCCCTGCCTGAGTAGTAGCTTGATCCATCCATGTTCCTAATCAAACAAGTCTTTCCAGAGACATCAGAAAGTCTCAGGTCCTCGGGCAATTCTGTGGTTTCATAAGTGGCCTGAATATGATGGAGTAAATTGGGTTAACTTGCCCTAAAACAGTTCTGTGGTCTTCAAACTTTTTACATAGAGCACCCGCTCCCTGACTTGTGTCTATCTCCTTTTCCATGTAGCAGCCCCCATCCTGGAAGTGGGGCTGTAGCTTCTCCTCCAGCAAGATAGATGTGAGGGCCTTAGTCAGTCATAATGACAGCACTATGTAAAGTTTCACTCGATGTCAAGTGGATCTTTCCTAACTATCTCTCCAATATGAGAAATCAGTTTGAAAGATAAATTGTTTTTGTTCTCATTTATTCTTGTGATCTTACCCCCATGGTTGCAAACCATTAATAGTATCTTTTATTTTTAACCCCACAGGTTTTACAAAATGCACCAGATGAAATCCTAGTAGTAGCATCTTCCATGTTATGTAATCTTCTTCTTGAATTTTCTCCAAGTAAAGAGGTTAGTGTTGATTTTCTCTTCCTAGATGACTTTTGCCCGGCCTACCTAGAGTTTAGTTAAATAGTTTTCACAGTAGTTGACATTGAAATTTGAGGATTGGTGCTTAAAAGCTATTTCTGAATTGTTTGGTTTGGGGGTGCATATTAAATCATTTAAAAATATGATTATCATTTCCTCTTATCCCTTTTCTGCCTGGCATATGAAGTGTATTTAAAAGATATTACAGCTTGCAGTCAATCTAAACTGCCTACAACTGCAAATGTAGGAAATAATTACACAAGTAATAGACTACTTTCAAATTATATTTACTAAAGAATACATTAAGACCCAATTTTGTAAACCAGGATTACAGGTCATTTCAAGAGATAACTGCTGGCATTGGAAAATAATCTTTTTAATTTTTAATGTTAATGGTAGTTGTTTAGGGAAGGATTGCATTTGGGGATTTTTTTCCCCTTCTTTTATGCATTTTATAAATTGTTTGAGCATGCATTATTTTTATAATAGGGAAATGGAAATAAACTTTAATAAAGGAGGGGGGAAACCTTACAGATTTAGTTATGTTAAAATATCTCTGGCCTGCCCAATCATGAACTAGGTTTAGACACCATCCTTTATTAAGTACATTTAGTCGCCCCATTAGTTTTATCGTGTTAAAATATCCCTGACCTGTCCAATCGTGAACTAGATTTAGACACCATCCATTATTAAGTACATTTAGTCGTCCCATTTTGATGAATGTCTTTCTACATTGTAACACCTTCAGGCTTTTGACTGTTAGGAAGACATTACTAACAAGGTGGAGATTCAGAGACAATTATTCAGCAAGCAGAAATCTTGGAACGAAAAGGGAGAAACAACTTCCTTCAGTTGTTCTGAAGGAAGGGGAAGGCGAGATAGGATACCAGAGCTTTTGTCTGTTCCTCTGCCCTGGTGGTGGGGGTCTCGGCTGAGGATGATCTGGTTGCAGTCAGTGCAACACTTTTAATCATCCTGAACAGCTCTTATGTTGCCTCAGATCCACCTTCAGAATATTTAGGGTCTAGTTAGAAAGTAAGTTAGATGAACTCAGGTATAGGATCGTTAATATGATTGATTTTTTAATATTAAAAATAAACTGGACGCTTAACTGGAAGGGAAGGAAATGGTATAAGAGCATTTATTGGGCCAGTTGACAAAATGGGAATATGGACTATAGATTCAAAAAAAGTATTGTTGTAATGTCAGTTTCTCTGTATTTGGTAAGTGTTCTTTGGTTATCTAAGAGAATATCCTTGTTCTTAGGAAGTACTCATTGAAGTATTAAGGGTAAAGTGGCATGATGCCTGCGTTCTACTTTCACAGGGTTCAGAAAAAGATAAATAATGTGGATATGGGTGTGTAGAATGAGAGACATAATGATAAAACAAATATGGCAACGTTAAAAATTGGTGAATCTGGTATACAGACTGCCAACAAACACATGAAAGGATGCTCAACATCACTAATCATTAGAGAAATGCAAATCAAAACTACAATGAAGTATCACCTCACACAGGTCAGAATGGCCATCATCAAAAAATCTACAAAGAATAAATGCTGGAGAGGGTGTGGAGAAAAGGAAACCCTCTTGCACTGTTGATGGGAATGTAAACTGGTACAGCCACTATGGAGAACAGTATGGAGGTTCCTTAAAAAACTACAAATAGAACTACCATATGACCCAGCAATCCCACTACTGGGCATATACCCTGAGAAAACCATAATTCAAAAAGAGTCATGTACTACAATGTTCATTGCAGCTCTATTTACAATAGCCAGGATATGGAAGCAACCTAAGTGTCCATCGACAGATGAATGGATAAAGAAGATGTGACACATATATACAATAGAATATTACTGAGCCATAAAAGGAAACGAAACTGAGTTATTTGTAGTGAGGTGGATGGACCTAGAGTCTATTATACAGAGTGAAGTAAGTCAGAAAGAGAAAAACAAATACCATATGCTAGGGCTTCCCTGGTGGCGCAGTGGTTGAGAGTCCGCCTGCTGATGCAGGGGACGCGGGTTCATGCCCCGGTCCAGGAAGATCCCACATGCCGTGAAGCGGCTGGGCCCGTGAGCCATGGCCGCTGAGCCTGCGCATCCGGGGCCTGTGCTCCGCAACAGGAGAGGCCACAACAGTGAGAGGCCCGCATACCGCAAAAAATAACCGTATGCTAACACATATATATGGAGTCTGGGGGGGGAAGAAAAAGGTTCTGATGAACCTAGGGGCAGGACAGGAATAAAGACGCAGATGTACAGAATGGACTTGAGGACACGGGGAGGGGGAAGGGTAAGCTGGAACGAAGTGAGAGAGTAACAGTGACATATGTACCCTACCAAATGTAAAATAGATAGCTAGTGGGAAGCAGCTACATGGCCCAGGGAGATCAGCTCAGTGCTTTGTGACCACCTAGAGGGGTGGGATAGGGAGGGTGGGAGGGAGATGCAAGAGGGAGGGGATATGGGGATGTATGTATACATATAACTGATACAGTTTGTCATATAACAGAAACTAACACAACATTGTAAAGCATTTATACTCCAATAAAGATGTTTTAAAAAATTGGTGAATCCGGGAGAAGAATATATGGAAGTTCCTTATATTAGTCTTGCTATTTTATAAGTTTGAACTTATTTCAAAATAAAACTTTTTTTAAATAACTGCACAATTTGTATATAAATCTGCATTGCTTAAGACATTTCTAGAATCCACTTGAAAGATGGCCTTCTAAGCATTTGTTAGTGATGGTACATCAGTCCTCTAAGGCTTGAATTTTTTAGAAACTACCAAAACCTATTTTCAGCCAAGTATCATAAGTTAAGTAGTCAGACTAACGCATGCTATTTTAGGTATAAAATGTGATATGACCATAAAAGTACAAGACTGTTTTGCTTGTATGATTGATAGTCCTGAAAGTAGTTCTAAAAGATGAATTCTACAGCATATTGATGAATAAGATCAGCAATTTGTAAGGAAGACAGTTCCATTCTAAACCAGCCATATTGCTTCATAGTCACAACTTGTAAAGGACACCTGAGACACATGCTGCATGAAGCAGGGGTGGCCCTCTCAGAGGAGGGTGAGAAGAATATGGATAGGTAATGGGATCATAAGGGTATGTGTGAAACGTACACAGAATTAGGGTATCTCCTGAGCCTTTCAGGACTGCAGAGAAAAAGGAAACAACAGGGTTTATTTTGGTTTTTGGATTTGTGAGAGAGTCATTGTTCTTGACCTTCTCAAGGAGATTTTTTTTTTAAGATTTTTTTCCATCATTCTTATTCTTTTTGTTTGTTTTTTCATCTTTATTGGAGTATACTTGCTTTACAATGGTGTGTTAGTTTCTGCTTTATAACAAAGTGAATCAGTTATACATATGTCCCCATATCTCTTCCCTCTTACGTCTCCCTCCCTCCCACCCTCCCTATCCCACCCCTCTACGTGGACACAAACCACCGAGCTGATCTCCCTGTGCTATGCGGCTGCTTCCCACTAGCTATCTATTTTACCTCATACAGAGTGAAGTAAGTCAGAAAGAGAAAGACAAATACTGCATGCTAACACATATATATGGAATCTAAGAAAAAGAAAAATGTCATGAAGAACCTAGGGGTAAGACGGGAATCAAGGTGATCTTTATGGCTGCCTCACTGCCTGCTTTGTGAAGGTTGCTTGGAATTGGGTAAGAGTAGGAAAGAAATAGGAATCAGAGTGCCAGGGTATATATACACTTAGTAAACAAACTTGACTTTAAAACTGTTTTTTCTCCTTTCCAATCACAGCCAATTTTAGAATCGGGAGCTGTAGAGCTACTTTGTGGATTAACCCAAAGTGAAAATCCTGCTTTACGAGTGAATGGAATTTGGGCTTTAATGGTATGTTTCACAAAGAGAAGGGAGCAGTTATCAAAGTTAAAACTAAAGAATGTGTTTTTGAAATGTCTGGAATTTTCTTTTTTAAAAATCTTGCTCTTTTGGCCCAGTTTTCTAAAGACTTAGGACCTAGGAGACTTCATTCACCTTTCAGATTCAGATGTAAGCAAGTTGCTTGGCCACTGTGTTCCTCGGTTCTCCTGTTTATTAAGAAAAGCAGACAGGTGTTGAAACTTGACATCTAATTTTGGGAAAAAAAAGGTTTTCCTCCTCATGAACGTATTGATATCTGTATAGCGCTGCCTACTTTACAAAGTACTTTCGTGTCTCCTTTATAACGTCTTTGTGAAATAAGCTAGAGAGTATACATATTTTACAGATGGGTAAGCTAAGCACAGAGCCATTAAATAACTTCCCCAAGGTAACAGAATTGGGGTATACATGCTCAATGATTTCTTAACAGTTTCTAGTAAATAATTTATAATAATCTGAATTCTAAAACTATATAACTATTAAGTCAGAGAACCATTTTTCCTTACAATTTTTTAAAATAAAATTTATTGAAATTGAAAATAGAGTAATTCTCCATGAATTTTTTAAACATAATTAGAGTAGTTATAATTCAATACTATGTGTCAGACACTAAACTAGGTGTTTTATATTTGCTATCTCTAATTTTTATTTTACATTATATTGGTATATATCCACCTTACAATTGGGAAACTGGAACGTAGAAGGGTAAATGAATCATCTAAGGCCTCACAGCTAATAAATGATAGAAATGGGTTCTGAACCTGTCCCAAGCCCATATTCATCTCCCTGTACTGTGCTATATCTGCTGTCTTTTCACACAAACTTTGGATGGAAATGACCATCTTCCAAGAAAGCACTGAATGTAGTAGATTCACAGTTATTTTTCTCCTTAACTTACCAGCTTTTGGCACTTCTCTTTCTTGAAACTCTTTCCCAGGACTTAATTTTTTTTTTTTTCACCTCCCTTTGTACTTAGCCTCCTTTTCAACCTCTTTCTCAGGGAACATTCCCCCGAGTTTCAGTTCCCAGTTTCTACTTCCCTTTACACTACAGTTTCAGGGACTTCATCTACTCTCATGGGTTCAACTCCCCCTAATAGTAGAGGTTGCTTTGGAATATACATATCCAGATGGAACTGTACCCTATTCACCAGGTCTATCACTTAAATGGCTAATGGGACTTCATTTGAGGGCTCCCTGACAAGCACAGTTTTAATGTTGAAAATTGAATTTATCCCACTCCTCAAATTAATATTAACTATCTTATTGTCATCAGTTTCCATATTATCAGTTATTATGTTCTCTGTCCACAAAATATAAAACCTTGGAATTCTCTTTGGCCTGGGTCTCTTGACACCCAACTCAGTACTCTTTTTGCTCTGCCATGTTGCCTTGTGTTATTAGGTAACTTGATCTTTCATATGTCTTAGATCCTTAATTTTAAGAAGTTCCTGGAGGGCAATAACCACATATTATAATACGTTTCTAGTTTACAAGAGATTTTTTTATACCAAAAGTTGATGTATGAATTATTTGGAATCAGCCATGTTTTTTTTTTTTCCTTCAGACCTATTATAGCTTTAGGTTAAGGTGGGGTAATCCATAATGTGTCCAAAAAGGAGAAAAAGGAGCAAAACAGCTCCTGCCTGTCTGGGGCTGCTAGTAGGTTGGATACATCTCCTACCCCCGAGAGCTTCCTGCATGATATGGTCCAGCAGATCAGCACCTAGCATAGAACTGTGAACACAGTAGGTGTTTTCTGCCAGTAAAGTTAACAAAACCCACTACTGGGCTTCCCTGGTGGTGCAGTGGTTGAGAGTCCGCCTGCCGATGCAGGGGACACGGGTTCGTGCCCCGGTCTGGGAAGATCCCACATGCCGCGGAGCGGCTGGGCCCGTGAGCCATGGCCGCTGGGCCTGCGCGTCTGGAGCCTGTGCTCCGCAGCGGGAGAGGCCACAACAGTGAGAGGCCCGCGTACCGCAAAAAAAAAAAAAAAAAACACACTACTTATTTTCATGCATAATATGGGAGTACATTTAAGTCTTTCTCAAAGTGCATGGCACAGTATAGTTGTCAGTAGTCATTTTGTTATTAAAGTGCACACAAAGCAACATGATGACCAGAAGGATATTCTCAAAAGTAACCAAGCTCATAGATACAGAGAACAGATTGGTGGTTGCCAGAGGTAAGGGTGGGGATGGGAGAAATGGGTGAAGCATTTGGTTTTTTAATTTAAATAAATTGAATTTAAAAAAATATAATAGTAGATTTTGTATTTATTTGAGAAATCTTAAGACATGCAGATGCCGTGTCAGGAAGTGGTCATAGTGCTCATAGAGGAGTATGTATAGGAGTGACAGTTATCTTTCTTCTGGCAGACAGAATTATAGGTGATTAACAGGAATCAGAAAAATGATATGACTTAACCTTAAGGATTTTCTGCAGATTCTGTTTATACTTTGAAAATTATCAGCATTACTATTAAAATATAATTTAATAATGCAAATATAGGCATGATTCTTGAAACTTCTTTAATCCTTTCAGAATATGGCATTTCAGGCTGAACAAAAAATAAAAGCAGATATTTTACGAAGCTTGAGTACTGAACAGCTATTCCGGTTATTATCAGATTCAGATTTGAATGTGCTGATGAAGACATTGGGCCTTCTTAGAAATCTCCTCTCTACTCGCCCAGTAAGTAAAATCACCCAGGTTTCCAGATTAGCTGCCCCTGCATATGCATCACAAAACATTGCCCTGCCTCTCTGCTCCCATCAACATCTGCCCAGAAGTGTGATTCAAATGCTGCCCCTTCCCAGAGAAGCCAGGAGTTGAAGTTTAGACCTGTCACCTTCATAGGTGTTCTGGGAGCTGTTTCACCGTATGGCCACCTAACCCTCCACTCCTGCACTGCCTGTCCTCTCGTTCCTCCGTGCTGGATGGGAGCCTGCCTTGACTTGTTATTTGATTTTTACTTGATTTGTTGGCCAGGATGGGTTTTCTCCTCTGTCTAAATCACTTATCTCTGGGGCTTCAGCTTCTTTCCCTTTAGAGACTCCTTCTCAGTGCTATTCCGTAGATACCTCCCTGCCCCGCCCACATTGACTGGATTGACCTCTGAAGGTGTCAGCATGGAGAGCAGTGGGCATATGTCACAGCAGGAGAGGCTGAGCCTTGGTGTGGGGTCTTTCTTGTTGTTCTCTAATGTTCCCTGAGCAACAGGGTCAGTGGCCTTCAGGCAGATAAAGAAATGTGGGTGGTTCCCTTCTCTGTGCCTCACTTGTTTTCTGAGTCTTCTCTGTACATTGTTTAACTTTTGGAAGTCTTCTGTTCTTTTCTATGGTCTTTTTCTTTGTTCTCCAAATCATAATTGTGGGTTTCCCATTGTTTTGCAGCACATAGATAAAATAATGAGTACTCATGGAAAGCAAATTATGCAAGCTGTCACCCTTATTTTGGAAGGGGAACATAACATTGAGGTCAAAGAGCAGGTATGTGTTCCTTTTTTTTTTTTTTTTTTTTTGTAGGAATATCTTCTGAGTGTGAGTACCAAGAGAGATCGTAGTTAGGAGTCTCCTGAAATATTCAAGTCTGCAAAAGACAGGGTGCTGAGATCAGAGGTGCTGTAGAGACAAGAAAGTTCTGAGGGGAGAGATCCTTCACCACCCCTTAAATGCTCTTCAAGAATTCCTCCTCTTGGGGCTTCCCTGGTGGCTCAGTGGTTGAGAGTCCGTCTGCTGATGCAGGGGACACGGATTCGTGCCCCGGTCCGGGAAGATCCCACATGCCGCGGAGCGGCTGGGCCCGTGAGCCATGGCCGCTGAGCCTGCGCGTCGGGAGCCTGTGCTCCGCAACGGGAGAGGCCACAGCAGTGAGAGGCCCGCATACCGCAAAAGAAAAAAAAAAAAGAATTCCTCCTGTTGGAATGGAAGAAAACATGACCAGAGTCTATACTTTTACCCTCTGTGTCACGCTCTGTACATACTATTCGTCTCTACAGGGATGGCCACCTCTGACCATCCTAGAGTGAATCCTTTCTCCAGGATTCACTGTTTCTAGCCCTCTATATCACCATGCTCTGAACTCAAATTCCTACAATTCCCTGATGAAATAATCCCTTATGCTGGAGACATCTTTATTTTTTTTTTGCGGTACGCGGCCCTCTCACTGTTGTGGCCCCGGACCGGGGCACAAACCCGTGTCCCCTGCATCGGCAGGCGGACTCTCAACCACTGCGCCACCAGGGAAGCCCTGGAGACATCTTTTATTTCTTTATTCTCATGCTTCCCAGTTCCTTATTTCTATCTCATACCCCTACTTTCTGTTGTGTTTCAATAGGGCAAGTTTAAGGTAGGCATGAAAATACAGAGGCTATGCGTTCATCAGGAGACAGTTTGGGAATTACTTTTCTATAGTTCCTGGGATTTATTATAGGATTTTTAACATAGTATATATTTTGTCATAAAAGGAAAAGTCACCTGCAAACTTAAATTTTTAACACAAGATCTGAAGTTATGGTAATATTCAGCTTTCTGACATAAATGTTGGCTACATGGGTGTGTTCATTTCACAGTTCATTGAGCTGTACACTTATATGTATGGAAGAAACTTGCCCAAGGTCATCATGGAGAGTTGGACCCAAAGTCTAACTGCAGGGCCCATGCTCCTTATCCTCTGTGTTCCTGAGTTAGAGTAGTTCATCAGGCTTCAGAAGAACAGTCCAGGAAGCAAGAGTGGTAGGACTTGGGAGCTGTGTTGAAATTTGTGAGCAAAAAAGGTGATAGATTTGACAAAGTGCTTTTAAGATGGATGTTTTAGGTGATTTCTACTGAAATTCAGTAATAAACAACTATGTTTTTTGCTTAACAAAAATTTAACACAGAAAAACTATGATCTTGTAGGCATCACTGAAATTAGGGTGAATGAGATTTGTTTCTGGAACACAACAATAAAGAAGAGGCAGTGTTCAAAATAAACTGTTCTACCTGGAGAGCATAGAAATTTGTTTACAAAGACAGCTCACCTAGATAGAATTCCACGAACTTGAAAAGTGAAGCAAGGTAGAAAGGTGGGGCAAGATTTGGATGAAGGCAAAAGAAAAGGCCAACAACAGTAGGGTGTGTTGGCAGGATACAATGATACCCTCTCACAGATTTGGGTGATGGTCCAGAAGTAGGCGACTCTGGGGAGGCTTAAACTGTCTGGTTTTTAGCTAGAAGTTTAATTCTTCTCAAAAGTATCAAAAGATACATTCTTTTCTTCCTTTTTTATTGAGATATATTGATATACAATAAGATACATGTATTTAAAGCATACAGTGTGATAAGTTGACATATATTAATACCATGAGACAATCACCATGATCAAGATGGCGAGCATATCTATCACTGTCCTTAGATCAGGAACAAGACAAGTATTCCATTGTTACCACTCCTATTCAACATCATACTGAAACTGCTATCGAGTACAGTAAGGCAAGAAAAAGAAATAAAAGGCATACAGATTAAAAAGGAAGAAATAAAACTCTTCCCAGACAACATGAAGGTCTGTGTAGAAAATGTCATGGAGTCAAGCTAAAACTAGTCAGTGAGTTAACCAAGGGCACAAGAAGAATCAATTGTATTTTTATATACTAGCATGAACAAGTAGAAATTAAAATTTTAAAAACACTATCGTTTACAATAGCTCAGAAAAAAATGAAACTATGTATAAGTCTCACAAATTATGTGCAGAATCTGTTTGCTGAAAACTATAAAACACTGATAAAGAAAGCAATCTAAGATCTAAATAGATATATACCATATTAAAATGTCATTATATATTACCCTTTACATATGTTGTTGGATTCAATTTACTGAAATTTGGTGAGGAATGTTTCACATCTATATTCACGATATTGGTGAATAGCTTTCTTGTGATGTCTTTGTCTGCTTTTTGATATTGGAGTAATGCTTGCCTCGGGGAATGAGGTGGAAGTGTTCTCTCTTCAATTTTCTGCAAGAAAATTAGTGAAGAATTGGTCTTCTTTCTTTCTCAAGTTATGGTGGTATGTACCAGTGAAGCCATCTAGACCTGGTGTTTCTTTTGTGGAAAGGTGTTTAGCTACAAATTCAATTTCTTTTATAGAAATAGAACTATTCAGTTTATCTGTTTCTTATTGAGTGAGCTTTGACATTATGTCTTTCAAGAAATTTGTCCATTTCATCTATGTTTTCAAATTTATTAACATAAAATTGTTCAAAATATTCTCTTATGTTTTTAAAGTCTGTAGTATTCTTTGCAGTGAACTGTCTTTTGTACTTTATATTGGTAATTCCTTTTTTCCTGATTCAGTCTGTCGAGAGGTTTATCAATTTTATTGATCTTCTCCAAGAAGCAGCTTCAGTTTCATTGATTTTTTCCCCCCTTTTATTTTTCTATTATCTATTTCAGGGGTTGGCAAACTTTCTACAAAGGGCAAGACAGGTATTTTAAGTTTTGCAGGCTATACAGTCTCTGTAGCAACTTCTCAACTGTGCTTTTTTTTTTTTAACATCTTTATTGGAGTATAATTGCTTTACAATGGTGTGTTAGTTTCTGCTTTATAACAAAGTGAATCAGTTATACATATATCCCCATATCTCTCCCCTCTTGCATCTCCCTCCCTCCCACCCTCCCTATCCCACCCCTCTAGGTGGTCACAAAGCACCGAGCTGATCTCCCTGTGCTATGCGGCTGCTTCCCACTAGCTAGCTATTTTACGTTTGGTAGTGTATATATGTCCATGCCACTCTCTCACTTTGTCACAGCTTACCCTTCCCCCTCCCCATATCCTCAAGTCCATTCTCTAGTAGGTCTGTGTCTTTATTCCCGTCTTACCCCTAGGTTCTTCATGACCCTTTTTTTTTTTTCTTAGATTCCATATATATGTGTTAGCATATAGTATTTGTTTTTGTCTTTCTGACTTACTTCACTCTATATGACAGACTCTAGGTCCATCCACCTCACTACAAATAACTCAGTTTCAGTTTTTTTATGGCTGAGTAATATTCCATTTTATATATGTGCCACATCTTCTTTATCCATTCATCTGTGCTCTTCTAACCTGAAAGCAGGTATAGACAATGTGTGTAAGCACGTAGACATGGCTGTCTTCCAGTAAAACTTTATTTACCAAAACTGGCATTGGGTTGGGCTGTATTTGGTCCACAGGCCATAATTTGCCAATCATTACCTCTATATCATTGATTCCAGTTGTTCATATGAGTGTGTGTGTGTGTTACTTTTATCCCTGCTCCCTAGCTCATGTGTTAAATTGGCTTGGCCCATGAACTAAATCAGTCTCTTTAAGATTTGGTCTCTTGTCTCCTGAGAATATTTACAGAAGGAGTACGTGGGCTTCAAAGCAGAACTCTAGGTCACTCTGCCATGCTGGACAAGCCTGAGGATGCATAGGTGTATTCTAACACTCCAAGAAGGGGAATCACTTGCCTATCTTGCTGGCCTAGGCTATTCTGAGGACTATTTCCTGAAATCCTCCCTTATACCCACTGTCTTAGTAGGTAAGAGAGGGGTAGTTCTTCCCTAGGTGAGTCTAAATTCTTTTCCGTGGTTAGAGTCCAAATCTGTTTTTCCCCCTTTCTTTCCCCTCAGTCCTGAAAAATTCAAGGGTGTTGTGCATGTCAAGACTTCTGACAGGCTCACCATGTACCGGATCTCTGTGAAATCTGATGTCTTCCTCAGATCATCTCTCTCCCACTTCTGGGGCATATCAAGGTCTCCTCTTCATGATTTAAGTACCCTGGAATGAATAGTCCCCCAGTGCCTTGGATCATAAATTGCATTTTCTGTTTCCTGTATCCTAGAGGCAGCCTTTTTTGGTTCAAACCTCAGGACTCACTCCTTAACAATCTAACTACTGCAGTGCTGTAATCTAGGAAAAATAAGATCACACACCCTTTAAGATATCTGAGGGTTTGGGCCATATTAAGAAAACATTCTCCTCAGTTAGCTATAACCTGCAAGCTTAATTAGCTTAAGTCTAGCAAAGAGAAAGGTTAAAATTGGAGAAAATTATTTGAATCCAGGCACCATCTCCACCTCTCGTCACTTTCTTTGAGTAATTCCTTACTCTGCTCCTGGACTCAGTGTCACTTCCTCCAAGGAGCCTTCCCTGACCCTTGCATTATCACACAAATGCACTTAGTACTTTCTCAGTTCTGTTTTTGTTTTTTTTTTTTTAACATCTTTATTAGAGTATAATTGCTTTACAATGGTGTGTTAGTTTCTGCTTTATAACAAAGTGAATCAGTTATACATATACATATGTTCCTGTGTCTCTTCCCTCTTGCGTCTCCCTCCCTCCCACCCTCCCTATCCCACCCCTCCAGGCGGTCACAAAGCACTGAGCTGATCTCCCTGTGCTATGCGGCTGCTTCCCACTAGCTATCTACCTTATGTTTGGTAGTGTATATATGCCCATGCCTCTCTCTCACTTTGTCACAGCTCACCCTTCCCTCTCCCCATATCCTCAAGTCCGTTCTCTAGTAGGTCTGTGTCTTTATTCCTGTCTTACCATTAGGTTCTTCATGACATTTTTTTTTCTTAAATTCTGTATATATGTGTTAGCATACGGTATTTGTCTTTCTCTTTCTGACTTACTTCACTCTGTATGACAGACTCTAGGTCTATCCACCTCATTACAAATAGCTCAATTTCGTTTCTTTTTATGGCTGAGTAATATTCCATTGTATATATGTGCCACATCTTCTTTATCCATTCATCCGATGATGGACACTTAGGTTGTTTCCATCTCCGGGCTGTTGTAAATAGAGCTGCAATGAACATTTTGGTACATGACTCTTTTTGAATTATGGTTTTCTCAGGGTATATGCCCAGTAGTGGGATTGCTGGG
The DNA here is from genome assembly GCF_059928025.1 of Delphinapterus leucas. Classification (NCBI taxonomy): domain Eukaryota; kingdom Metazoa; phylum Chordata; class Mammalia; order Artiodactyla; family Monodontidae; genus Delphinapterus; species Delphinapterus leucas. The sequence continues at coordinate 131,043,898 of NC_143132.1, read as the reverse complement.
TCATATGGTAGTTCTATTTGTAGTTTTTTAAGGAACCTCCATACTGTTCTCCATAGTGGCTGTACCAATTCACATTCCCACCAGCAGTGCAAGAGTGTTCCCTTTTCTCCACACCCTCTCCAGCATTTATTGTTTGTAGATTTTTTGATGATGGCCATTCTGACTGGTGTGAGATGATATCTCATTGTAGTTTTGATTTGCATTTCTCTAATGATTAATGATGTTGAGCATTCTTTCATGTGTTTGTTGGCAGTCTGTATATCTTCTTTGGAGAAATGTCTATTTAGGTCTTTTGCCCATTTTTGGATTGGGTTTGTTTTTTTGTTATTGAGCTGCTTATAAATTTTGGAGATTAATCCTTTGTCCTCAGTTGTGTTTTTACCTCAGTTGCACCACAGTGAAATGTAATTGTGTGCTGGCTTTGGAGTTAGGGAGAGTGTCTTATTCCTGTCTCAGCCCGTTGCCCAGTGGAGTGGGCAGACTGCATGCACATTATAGGTGCTCGGCCAACGTTTGTTGAACTGCTAGGGCTGTCACTGGCTCAGTGTCCCTATCACCATCCATTCACTTTTACCTTAATCCTTGCCTCTTGCTGGTCTGGCTGTGAGAATGTAACAGCCAACGAGAACAGCCTTTTCCTCCAGTACCAGTGTGCTGATTGTCCTCATGATGAGACTGTCCTGCCAGCTGGCACAGGCTCCCTCTAGCCTTCACATTAGGCCAGCCTGGACTAAGCTTCTTCACACATTTTGCTTCCCTTTCTGTTCCTCCAGTAGGGTTCAAAAAAGTCAAGAGGTCCTCATTGCATGTGGCTAGTGGACGGGGATCCAGAAGGTCATGAGCTTGGAAGCAAGTGGTATTTGGAAGGGGAGGTAGGGGGGAGTTATAACACCTTTGAAGTTTCTACCAAAGAGACTACCTCTTTGAAGAAACCTTGTGGGTTAGTAGCAAGAGCTTCTCTTAAAAATGAAATTTTCAAGAAAACATTAATAAATTACATTTTCCCTATGATTTATGTGATAGCATGAACTATGGCTGCCTTTGCCTAGCAGTGATGGTTTATGCCCAGAAAGAAGCCACTGAAACATTTGGGCTCTCTTTTAGCTAAGGCAGACTTTCCTTAGGTGTGGTTACTTTTGTTGGCAATGACGTTATGAGATAAGAAATCAGGGCATTCAGAGTGGAACCTGTGAGAATCCATGTACTTCAGATGGGAAATTGCCTAAGTTCTTGAGAGAGCTTGAGTCTGAGGACTTCAGAGATTTCCTGATCGCTGGCCCTTTGTTCTTTTCCAGACACTGTGCATCCTAGCCAACATAGCAGATGGGACAACGGCAAAAGAACTTATTATGACCAATGATGACATCCTGCAGAAAATCAAGTATTACATGGTAGGCCTTTGTCCCCTTCACGGCTGCACACTAGCTGCACATGAGAAGGCAAGCGCTGTAGCACTGTTAGCTCAAAACGAGTTGTGCAGAGATTAAACAAAGAATAGACTCCTCCGTAACCGATTCCAGAGACTCTCTTCCATCCTGAAGGGAAAAACGACACCAGGCTCCTGAAGCTTGTGCCGTTCCCCACCCTATCATCTGATTGCCTTCCTCTCACACAGTGACAGCTTGGGCTCTTGGCCTTCTCTCAGTGCCCCCAAAGCTTCCCTCTCAAAGCTTCAGTCCTATACGGATGAACCCTCTAGCCTCTGGTGTCTCTGGCTCTTGTTCTCTGATCATCTGCTTTCCGTCACAGTCTGCTCCCTACTTGCAAACACCTCAGCCACCTACTGCCACGGCCATACCCGGGATCCTGTCATCACCAGAATCTGCCCGTTGCCAAAATCTGGAAATCAAACATCCCTCCTCTTTTCATTCTGTCGGCGTCTCCTAGCAAAACCCTAATCGTGGATGAACCTGTCTTCTCTTTGCCTCCTCGTCAGAGTTAACAACTGCAGAGAAAGGCACAGAACCGGGCTGACTGGTTTCATGTTAAATTCACACTTACAAAACCCACATGGGCACTCAGCACTGCCTGGTACCCTCCTGTGATTCTCCAGCAAGCTGGTGCCTCCATTCTCCAGAAGAATAGGTTTTTACTTTCTCCTCATTCTTTAAACCTCACCTCTTATCTCCCTCATCACTCTTAGTGGTGACCTCACCTTTTGTTTTACTAAGAGAATAGAAGCCAAAGTCCTTCAGCAGTTCCCTATTACACCTTGAATAAAATCCATCCCCCCACTTTTTTTTTTTTTTTTTTTGTGGTACTCGGGCCTCTCACTGTTGTGGCCTCTCCCGTTGTGGAGCACAGGCTCCGGACGCGCAGGCTCAGCGGCCATGGCTCACGGGCCCAGCTGCTCCGTGGCGTGTGGGATCTTCCCAGACCGGGGCACGAACCCGTGTCCCCTGCATCGGCAGGCGGACTCTCAACCACTGCGCCACCAGGGAAGCTCCCGTCCCCCCTTTTGATGGCCTGTGGAGTCCTATATGACCTGACTCATCTGTATCCCCCAACTTCTCTCATTCCCCGCTTCCCTTTGTTCACTACACTGACCTCTTTCCACTCCTGGAAGAGGCCGTGCATGTTCTTTTCTGCCTCAGGACCTTCACACATGCTGGCTCCTCTGCCTGGAATACTATTCTCCCCATGGGATGCCTTCTCGCCTCTCAGATCTTAGCTCTGCTAACACTTCCTTGTGGGCTCTCATCTGTGTGGGTTATTCTTTGTTACGGCATAATTGAGTGAAGTACTCCCTTCAGAGCACTTAGCTCAATTATCGCAACATATAGTTGTTTGTTTGTGTGCCTACCGACTGTAAGCTCCCTGAGGGTAAGGACTGTATCAGTTCTGTGCACAATTGTATATCCATCACCCTGTACAGTGCCTGGCCTTTAGTATATGCTTAGTAAGTATTTGTTGAATGAAAACCATACTGCTTCAACTGGGAACTCCCTTATCTTTCCAATACCAGATCCACATAGTATCTCTGTAATCTTCTGAAAGCTTCTCTGGACTTCCCATACCCATTGAGGTACACCTGTCTCTCTGCTGCTGTTCAGAGCCAGACTTAAGAGCGTCTTCTGCACGTGCTGTCTCCTTCCTCACCACTAAATTCACTCTTTAGCCCACTTCATCTGGCCTCCAACCCCATTGCTCAACTGAAACTGTTCTGGTTAAGGTCACCATCCTATTATGCCAAGTCCAAAGGATGGTTTTCTCTCCTCAACTCTCCTCACTTATAGTGAATTTCAGCACAGCTGTTTCCTCCTCCTGGAAACATTCTTTTCTCTTGGCCTCCATTCCATTATGCCTCCCTGCTTAGCCCTGGACCTTATCTTTGCTCTCGCACATGTACTATTGAGATTGATGGTTCATACCCTTTGTTGCATGGTGGAGGAATCTTTCAAAGACTGTTGCCTTGCCCCTTTCCTCCTGAGATTCTGATTTAATAGTTCTGGGGTGTAGCCTGGGCATCAGTGTTTTTTTTTTTTTACAGTTTCCCCAGGTGGTTCTTAGGTATAGCCAGAGCTGAGAACCACTGGTTTAGGGAATCTCATCCACTCCCATGGCTTTTGCTGTCATCCCTATTCTTTGTTTGGTTTCTGGACTCCAGTTCAGTAGTCAATTTTGATGAATAGATTAGGCATTATCTTATTTACACTGTCATGGTATCAAGCAGTACAAAACACAACCACAATAATGGTTACTGGCCTTCAAAAGCCATGACAGCAAGCTTCCCTGATGGTGTCTACAGCTTTACAAATGCTGGTTCTTTTCTTAGTGGGCAGGAGGGGGTAGGGGATCAAGGTCCGTGGGTCACACGGAGGGTACTCTGCAGCCTAGACCTCTCTTCTGAACTCTGGACTCGTATATCTTCCTGCTTACTCAGCATCTCTCTGTGGCTGTCTGAAGCCTCTTGAGGTTGGTGTTTAAAAATCGATTCTTAAGTATCTCCCCTAAACCTAAATTTCTCCCCTCCTGACCTTTTCCATCTGAGTAGAGTGGCTCTGCCATCTACCCATTACTCACACCAAGGAGTCAGTCATTATTTCTCCAGCTCCTTCGTCTCGTAATCCAGTTTATCAGTAGGTCCTGTTAGCCCGGCCCCTAGCTGCTCTGGATGCTGTTGACTTCTTTCTGTTGCCGCTGCTCTCACCCTAGTTCAAGCCATAGCCTCTCATACCTGACTGACCATAACAGCCTCCCAGACACCTCAGCACTGTCACTCCAGTCCCTTCAGCCTGGGTGACCTTCTAAAAATGTAAATCAGGTGTTGTCCCTCCACTGCTTAAATCCTTCAGGGCTTCCTGTCAACTCAGAATGAAATCAGTCCTTACTCTGGCCCGCAAGGACCTACAGTTTAGCCATGCCTACATCTCTGAACTAATGTTACTCTACTTTTCCTTCTCAATATGCATAAGCTCTACAGTTTCTTCTTACCTCAAACCTTTTCACAGACTTTTCCCTCTTCTTGGTACCTCTTGCTCTTTGTACACCTGGCACCTTCCTGTTCTTCCTATTTTTTATTCTTCCTCTGTATAAATATTGCCTCCTTCAAAGAGATCTTTTCTGTCCATTTCACTTAAAATTAGGTTCCCACCCCTCCACCCTCCAGTTTTCCCTATCACAGCAATTTGTTTCCTCAAAAAATGTTTATTGAAGGATGGATGAACTTATATGTAGTAAATACTTACTGTTGTACTATAAATAAGTTCATTTATTCAACAAATACTCATTGCTGGCCTGATGCTGGGAGCAGATGACACATTTTATTCTGTTTTGTCTTAGTGGAGCCCCAGCTGAACAGCTCTCTAAAAGTCTTGGCAGGTAGGAGGGAAAAAGAATCACCAACCATAGAATTCTAATGAAGGAAGGCATGTGCTTTTCTTTGTCTCTGCTTAGTTCAGATGTAGTTCTACATGTCAAGACGAGTCTGTCTCAGCCTTCAAGAAACTGTTGAGCATATATTGTGTCATGGTATTTCACAGATATGCATAAGTTATTTAAGTGTAGTGGGGACTTTCTGTTTTTAATTGACCAATTAAAAAATCATCTGTAACACAGAGATCGGACTTGTGGTTGCCAAGGGGGAGGGGGAGGGGGAGGGATGGACTGGGAGGGGGAGGGATGGACTGGGAGTTTGGGGTTGGTAGATGCAAACTATTACATTTAGAATGGATAAACAACAAGGTCCTACTGTATAGCACAGGGAACAATATCCAGTCTCCTGGGACAAACCATAGTGGAAAAGAATATAAAAAAAGAATATATATACATGTATAACTGAGTCACTTTGCTGTACAGCAGAGATTGGCACCGCATTGTAAATCAGCTATACCTCCGTTAAAAAAAAAATCATCTGGAAAGATTGTTTTACCACTGGGTCCTCTTTCATTTAGGAGAAAGCACTGTATATGGACAAATAATAACTTAAGCAAAAATGGTTGTACTTTCAGTACATAAAGATAAATAAACCAGAAGTGTGTTTCAGGAAAATAGGAGGCTCCTTAAGAATAGTAGAGACTTAGTCAAGTTTTTTGTGATGTGCCTATAGAAATAAGAGTACTTTGAATCAGATACTCAGTAGCCAAAGAGATGAATACTAAGTGCACATCTATTCAGTTTATTGGCCCTGAATGTTTCCTACTGTAGAGAAAGCATAGTCAAAAGCATAGACTTGGCATATGCCAGTGTTCCTGTGTGTATGGGTTGAGTGATAAATTGCAGACTGCACCTGTGGCCCTAGAGGTGTTTTGTTTGGCCAGCCAGAGGGTTTCTAAAATTTGAGTGTGAATGTCTTTTGGCAAGGCTTCACTCCCCAGTGTGCCGGATTTCCTACCATTCTCTTGTCTTTAGCCCAACCTGTTCACCCATTAGTACTAATTTTGTGGCCCCTCAAGACATTTGGGTTTGAGGTCCCTACTTCAGACTTTTAGGCTATTGGAATTGCCTGTGGTACGTTACCAAAAATTACCTCAAATGAGATTACCTCTATTTTTGTTTCCTTTTCTGCATCAAATAGGGTCATTCACATGTCAAATTGCAGCTTGCTGCTATGTTTTGTATATCAAACCTCATATGGAATGAAGAGGAAGGTAAGAGATTGGTGAGATTTGTTCTGAAGAAAATTATGGGAAGGAAGGTCTTGCACAGGAAAGGCATCAGGTGCCCCTGCAATCCTGGGTAGAGGCACCACTCACTGGCCCCCAAGCCCCCAACCGTGTCACCTTGGTATGAATGAGAATCCATGGGTCTAGTTAACACTGAGCCCCACCGTGGAGTCAGCACTGTTCCAGATTACTGAACGTGAGGGTGGAGGAGACCGTAGGGAAGTGAGTGACAGTCCTCGTCCTTGAGAGGGCTGAGGAGGAGGATGGTGAGACGCGCTTGAAGATGAGAGGTGAGGGTGGGCGGGAGGGTCAGCCTTTCACTGTGAGCAGGGGCCGCACATAGAAGGACGACAGGCAGATAAGCTTAATGGAGAAGAGGGTGCGTTGGTGAGAAGGGAGAGACACACTGTGCCTGGTGGGGCAGCCAGTCTGTGAGGAGGCCCCTACAGCTCTCCACCTTGACTGTGCATTAGAATCACCCAGGGATTTTTGCACCAGCCGGTTAAATCAGTATCTCTGGGGTGGTCTCCAGACATAAGTGTTTTTTTTAATTCCCCAGGTGATTCCAATGTACAGCTAAGGTAGTGAACACATGCGGGAGAGCAGTGGGTCTCAGTGCTGGGTTGGCTGCATGAGAATCACCTGAGGAACTTTGTAAAACGCAGATGTCTGGGCTCTACCCCTAGAGATGCTGGTTCACTGGGTCTCAAGGAGGTGAATGCATGAGTGAGTCACTGTGGGCTCTTCAGGGGTGGAGGAAAGAATCCAGGAGAATTATCCTTCTTAGCACTGTGTCCAGAACAAAGTGGAAGGAGGAAGAACTGCATTCAGCGTGCAGGCCGAGAGACCAAGTAACAGCCGGGTACCAGGGAAACAAGCTGCCCTCAAGGAGGTCCTAGTCTAGTTGGAAGATAGAACACAGCAGTGCGGAGTTGGAACTGCCACGTGCTAAGAGGCAGCAGGAAGTGCTGGGAGGTCCGAGGAGGGTGGAAGAGAATGGAAGGGGAAAACAGGACTGGTTTGGGGTAGGAAGAGCCTGGCTAAGTATGTCCAGAAAGAAGTGATGAAGATGGGGCCTGGTGGCAGGGCCTCGTGCCAGGCTGAAGAAGCTGACCTTGACCCTCTGGTCCATGGAGAAATTAATCCAGCAGCAGAACCCAGATGGACTGCAGGAAGGAGGGTCAAGAGGCAGGGAGACCAGTTAGAGCACTGTTGGAGAATCCAAGCATGAGGGGATCTGGCTGCACTGGGGAGAGTGGAGGGCGAGGGGGCGGAAGGGGAGAGGGCAAAGGACACTGGTAAGGCTCCAGATTGTTGGCTGTACATTAAGGAGAGAGCAATTGCCTGGGCCATGTTCCCAGTAACCTGCTAGCTTTCATCTCTCAGGCTCACAAGAACGCCAGGATAAATTACGAGACATGGGCATCGTAGATATTCTGCACAAACTGAGTCAGTCACCAGATTCAAATCTTTGTGACAAGTGAGTATCAAAGTAAAAGGGCCTTGCTTTGGGGTATGTTGCATTCTTTTATGACAGGGTTTGAATTGCTTAGTAAGTCACATAGCCAAACTCAAAATCTTTTAGATTCTTGGATTCCCTTTTTAATCTGTGAGTCAACTGTGTGACATTTGAGTAAGAGATAAACTAATAATTAGCAGATTATTAAAGATTCTCATCTTACTCTGAATTGACATGAGCCCAGGCCACCTTAGTGGGACTCTGGAGAGGATCCAGAGGTCATTCCCTTTCAGTCCCTCGATCATTAGAATAGAAATGCGTGTGGCCTTTTGGAGAGCAGAAATGAAGGCCAATTATAAAAACATTCATTAGCTCAAAACCTCACTGAGCGCCTGCCTTGTGCCAGCCTGGCCTGGCTGCTGGGGATGCAGCAGTGACCATCAAGGAGTCCCTGTCCTCAGAGCGCTCACCTTTTCTGGGGGAGGCGAGAGTCACAGTCAGAGACACCTCTAAGCTCAGGACAGCCGAGATTGTTTTTCCTGGCTGTGGACCCTTCTTATAACACAGCCTTCGTTTTCCAGCTCACTTTCATTCTCCACACTCGCGAGCAGGGCTCAGAGTGCTCCATGGTCTGGCTCTGCCTTCCTTGTGCTGCCCCCTCCCCCGTGCCCACCCTGTGCTCCAGCCACACCTGCCCTCTTACAGTATCACACCTTCAGGCATTTACACCTTCTGTTCCATCTGATTTGCCGTCCCAGTCCCCTCGCCTCTGAATCCCCATTCATTCAACAAATATATATATATATATATTTTAATACCAACCTTACCAGGCACCGTTTCAGGCATCGGTGATATAAGGGTGAATAAAATTGATGACATCCTTGCCCTCATGTAACTTACATTCTAGTACAGAAGACAGATAATAAGCAAATGAATATGTAATATGATAGCAGATAACGAGAGGTACTACGAAGGTATAAGCAAGGGTGAGGGAATGGAGAGTAAGAAAGCTTCTTGTGGTATAGATTAGTCCCAGCCTTTCCGAGGATGTGACATTTGATCAGAGACCTGGGCGAAATGAGAGAGTCTTCCAGGCAGCTGCTTAGAATAGTATTCCAGACAGGGGACAGTGGGTTCCAGGCCCTGAGGCAGGAATGCTTGAATGTTCAAGAAACAGCAGGAAGACCAGTGGGGCTGGGGAAAAATGAGCGAGGGGGAGAGTGGTAAGAATTGGACACAGGGAGGCAGTGGGAGCAACTGAAGAGCCTTGTAGACTGTGGCAAGGACTTTGGATTTTATCCGGATTTTAATAGGAAGTCAGTCATTAGAGAGTTTTGAGCAGAAGAGACAGTATCTGGTTCAAATTTTTAAAAGATGGCTCTGGTGTCTGTGTAGAGGGTGGTCTGTAGTAGGGCAGGAATGGAAGCAGGGAGACCAGCTAAAGGCCGTTACAGTCGTGTTAGATAAGAGATGAGGGTGGTAGTGCTGGGAGTATTGAGAAGTGATTGGATTCAGGATTTAATCTAAAGGTAGAGCCAACAGGTTTGCTCATGGATTTGATGTAGGATGTTAAAGAAGGAGAGGAAAGGGAAATGCCTAGAGTTTTAGCATGAGCAACTGAATAGAGGATTTGCCAAGATGGTGAAGAATAGAAGAGAAGTGGGTGGGGGTAGGGAGAATCAAGGGTTCTTGTTTGGTGTGCTGACTTTTGGATGCTATTAGATATCCAAGGGACTCGGGAGAGTGGGGCTGAAGATATGAATTGGGATGGTATATAAAGCCCTGGAGCTGGCTGAAGTCACTTAGGGAGAATAAACGAGAGGAGAGAAGACAGGAGGGCTAAGGACCATACTCTGGGACACCCCACCGCCACCTTTAGGGGAAGATGAAGAAGGTCCAGCAAAGGAGCAGGAAGAACAACCGGTGAGGCAGGCCAAGACCCGGGCGCACAGGTGTCCTGAAAGCAAGGGCGGAGAACGCCTGGACAATGGCCATCCGTCCTTCAAAACTCAAATCAGGTTGTCACCTCCGTGGAAAAATCTTGCTGGATCCTTCTGCACCCTGGCCCCCAGGCCTTGCTAGGGACCCCTCTGTGCTCCCGTAGGACACAACACATGGTGTTACGGCTGTCAGCTTGCTTGTCTGCTCCACAGAAGGGAAGAGGCATTCGTTTAATTGTTCCTCAAGTGAATGGCTGGGCCAGATGGAGCACAAAGAGCTGGGCCCCTTCCTCCCTGAAGCTTGCCATCCAGTGTGTTAAGGACAAATCCCCGAATAACTGCAGCCCCCACCCTGCTGCTCAGATGAGTGTTCCATCAAAGGCAAGTCAGGGCCGGCCACATGCTGAAGGTGGGATTTGAGCTGTACTTTGAGGACGGGAACCTTCATGTCTACCTCCACAGCAGTAGTAACAGCTGCTGGCTTAAATGACAGGCTCTGTCAGCCCGCCTCTTCTGGCTGAGAGCCAGACTATTCCCTGGGTTTCTTTTTTTGTGTTTGTTCAGAAATTAAAATAGTTCTGCTTAAAATCATCTCTGGGATGACCTGGAAAGAGGCCTCACCAGCATGAAGTGGGATAGTTTTAAGCCCTGGCCTGCATTGCTTAGACCAATCTGGTACTGTTTCCCCAATTTCTGTGGCACATACGTTGTCAGCAGTTCTTAAACCCCATTAAAAGGGTCAAGGTCTGAGCTACTCTACCTCAGTCCATTTAAGGAAAGGTAACCTTGCCTACAAAACCATCCATCTGAAAGACTCCTTAGATATTAATAGATAGCAGAAAGATAATGAGGGCACAGTCTCTGAGGTCCGATATAATCAGATATAGCCAAACCCTTAGAAAGATCCAGAAGGAGTCTGAATTGACGATTTTAAAGAGTAATACAGAATTTCGATCAAGACCCTCATGTGGGCTTTCCCATCATAGTAAAGTCTGTTACCTAAAGACAACATCTTTCAGGTTCTTTGTCTTTAAGGCTTTGTGATCCTTTGACTTTCAGACACTTACAGATGAGGAGCTATTGCTAACTAGGCCTCTCCACCCCAGCCTCAGAGGGCCTCAGGTTTGTGAAGTTATGGTCAATAAGAGGTAGCCTGTGGCATTATTCATAAACTTATTTCCTAACACAACGACTTTGTAGAACCCAACTTGCTCATAACTTGGAGTGGTCTGTATGGAGCTCCCTGTTCTGATGAACTGGACTATTTGCAACTGTCATCTTTACAGAGTCTTAAATAATTGCAAGAATATCCCTTAGCACACCTCTTTTAAAACTGTGGATTGGATCCATTACTGCAGCAAAGAAACTGCGCTTGAGTCCAGCTTATCGCTGCCCAATCTGCTCTGGTATACTTTCATCAGCTAATAGTAACAGAAAAATTTAACGTTTTCTCTCCATAACTTAGAAGGGGAGATCATTGCCAAAACCTGACTTCCAAACTTCCACAATTGCAGCCTTTACCAAATCATGATGGGAGAGTAAAGGAGGCCTTCTGAGTCCCAGCTCAAAGGAAGGCACTTTAATAAGGATCAGGATAGGTTAAGGCATTGCCCACATTGCACCTTTTCCTCTCCAGCTAGCTAACTTTTTCCCTAATCAGTCAGTGTTATCAGGCATAATGAGAAGAATGGGATAAAATTGTAACCTCCCTTCCTCAGTTCTGAGGCATTTGAACCACCAGACAGCCTCATCCCAGGAGCTCTTTGCCCCTCCCACGCACCTTCTAATCAGCCCCTACCCACCTCTTCCCGGGTCAGTGTTCCTCTTAGCTTCCCAGAACCCTAAGTGTCCTCCCCAGTGTCCTGCAGCACTAGATAAAACGTGCATGAAAATAGGAGAAAGTCAAGAATCCCAGATCCATCACAACTATATGCCATTGGCAAAGGAAAATTATAGAATGTCACTGGGTTGCAGCAGCTATAAGGACAAGAGCAGGACCACAGGAAGAGGCTGTAGCCAGCATGGGTTTGACGTGTGTGCTGACCACAGATCTCTGCCCTCTACGGTAGGTGTCCCACTTACCTACCGTAAGTAGGTACCCGATTCCCTTGGGGGACCTACCTTTTTAGACTTTCCCAGCTACCATCTTTGAACCATGGGCTTTTTACCTTAATTACACTTCTGAGATGACGGCTAACAGGAGCTTTGTGATTGCAGGGCAAAGATGGCACTGCAGCAGTACCTGGCGTGATGGGAACGCCCTGGGCGCCTGCGAGCATCCCACATCTTTGTTAAAGGAAGTACAGGAACTAGCCTCATTTGATTCCTTCTATTTGCACAAGTCACCTTGGACTGCAGGGAGCTGTTTTGCAAAAGCAATTTGGTAGGCTTAGATCTCAAACTCACCTTGAGAACATTTTTTTGAGGTAGTAATTTCCTCAGAGGACTATTGTGTTTTGTTTTGTTTCTTTCTGAGCTACCTGGACTCTTTATTAGAACAATCAATTATTTTCCTTTGGACCTACAATTTTTTGCCTATGCTGCAGCCACTTTGTGAGTGAGAATGGCTGTGTGTGTGTGTGTGTGTGTGTGCGCGTGTGTGTGCACGTGCGTGCACGTGGGTCAGGATGAATGGACGTGTGTGTGTGAGGGATACCTCAAAGTTTTCTTTTCTTATTTTGTGTGAAAATCTCTTTTCTACAGATTTTCCAGGGTTTAAGCATTGCTTGCTGTATAAAAATCTTTACTGAATTATATACAGTTTGAATGAAATGTTATTTTAAAAACAAAACGATTGTTAAGTGTTCCATAAAGGTTATGTTGGATTTTGGTCAGATGAATATTTGTAAGTAAAAAATATATGCATTTCTGAACCTCAACTTACATAGATTTTCTTTATAAAAAACAAAAAAAGAAAAAAACAAAACGAAAAGGTTGGCTATAGTTGGCCTGAATAACAGGCACGATATATGGTGCTGTGCAAAATAGTAAGCTAGCATCTTATACTGCCGTCGATATCAGCAGGTACAGAGCCTCTTTTCAGCCTAATTCAGTAAGCTCTCAGGCTTCCAAGTCAGATGGACAGGGTGGAGTGGAGTGAGGCGACAAATACACCATAGGTTTTCTGAAACATCAAAGGGAAGTATAACTACTGATAGTGAAAGCCCAGCCATGACTGGTGGGCTATGCTTGGCAGGAACTGGGCACCGAGAGCCTCCCAACTGCCCTAAATCCTGTCACTGGTATAGCAATATATGGCAGGATTTAGAACCAGTCATGGAACCTTAAGCTCCAACTAAAGTAGGTCATCACTTCGTGGAAACAAAGTCCGATCACCTTGTGCTTCCTGAAACAGCATATATCACTGTGAAACTAAAGAACGTCCTACAGACGCATCTGTAGGAAGAAGCAAAGAACAGGATAGTTTAGAAAGCTGTTTTTCTCTTGGCTATACTCAGCAAGTTCTATATACTTGTCACTCAGGACTGCTATTCAGTGTGCTTTGGTAAAATGAGATGGGAATTTTAGTAAGCGACGCGGCTAAGATTTTTTCCTGCATGAAGCCCAAAGCACTGACGTTTGAGAGAAGGGAAGGGGGTCTCCCCAGGAGGACCGCAGATGACCGCCTTTTCCAGCCACTACTGCTTAGCCCTTCGGCAGCCCTCAGCTTGGCACACGCTCCAACTTCTGGGTCCGCTTCAAGGTGAACTCAAGGAGGTTGCTCTTGACTGTTTGAAGGTACAACCAGCCTCGCTTTTCCCTTTGCTCTGCGAAGTTCAAAGGCATCGTGGCCAGGAAGCGAGGTCTGCGGCCCAGAAGCTTGCCCTGAGTGCGTGCACATGACGGGTTCCCCAGCCCACCAGCCGCTCGTGACGGGGCACCCCATCACCAACCTGCTCCTTCCCTGGAAGAGTTAAATATGTTTGATTGCAAATGAATGTTTTTAAAGTGTATTTAATGCCGTTTTTTTCTGTTCTCAACACGACCACCCAAGATTCAAACACAGAGATTTCCAAGTTGTTATTTTTTCAGAACATTACTGATTTAAAAATCTGTCACAACAGGAACTTGGGTTTTGTGCAACCATCAGAGTGCTAATATGCAGAAGCCAGTTTAAAGAAAATGGAGTGTATTGGGGGAAAAGCCTTACTTAGGCCCACTCATTGACATTTCTAGTACTGGGAAAATATCCTTGGTTGGCATTTGTAACACTAAACACTATAGAGTTGGTATTTTAAGTACCAGGTAAATATAAATAAACCAATATGAATTGCTGAGACAATCTTGAACCCAGATAGCATTGGAAAGTGGAAAGCCCAATGAAATGACACTTTCACACTTAAACTCTGTGGATAAATCTTGCCTGTGGCTTTAAACAGATGGTCAAAGAAAAAGTGCTTTACTATGATTAACTTTTCTGAGTTGAATGAAGGAAAATGTATTTATTAAAACAAAGCTGTTTGCTGCTTTATGCAGGTGCAGTGTTCAGTCAGCAAGGAAGTGGGAGGAATGGGACGTGGTCTTGTGTTTCCACCCAAGTTCTTAACTAAGCTTCTCGCTCTCTCTAATACTGCATTCTGTTTCTCCTTTTGTGCCCTGATTGTAACCCAAAATTTATGAACTAGAAAAGAATGTCCAATTTAATAAGTTGCATTTTTTTCCTTAAGCACTTTATGCAGAACAATACATGTTCTTCTGGTAGTGTTTGGATAATATGATTTTAACACATGCTAATAAAAGCCAAGAAAAAAGCATGGCAACTTCTAAAAAGGAGTCTGTTTTCCAAATACCTAGAACATTAGGAAACATTAGAAGATGATGTGTACTGGCTTTCGGAACCTGATATTCTTGGTGAATGAGAGGCTGGGAAGTGACTTTGCATTTCAGAGGGGGGGCCAGCGCCCTAGGGTAACTGCAGCTTCCAGGGGCCTCTGCAGCGGTCTGCGGCCCCCTCTTCCTGGTCTTTACAGGCGGCCACTTCCAGCCACCAGGACTCCCCACTCCGTCCTATGCCACTCCTCCCCTGCCACCACCCACTGGACTCAGGCCCAGAGCTTGTCAAATGACCGTCTGCACAGACGCCCTGCATTTACTGGGCACCGCCTTCTCTTCCCCATCTCTGAAGTGTAGGGGTGCACCTCCTGTCTCTTGGCCTCAGTAGAACCGGAGAGAGAACCAAGGGCGCCTGCCCTAGAGCGTGGGGGGAAGATGGTGAGGCGATTCCCCCGCCACAGGGGAAACTTGGAAGCAAGGCCTGGGAAGGGGGGACTGACCCCAGATCCTGCTGGAGAGCCGACGGGGAGGTTCCGGACACCTTGCCACCTGGGATAGGGGCTGGTGCTTTCCCAGTCCTACTCCTTTGCACTGACCTTCCCTGGTTGCTGGGCAGGGAGGTATGTGTCAGTTCCCAGCACAAGGGAAGTTTTGTTCCATGACCTGGCCTCAGGGAAAGTGGAGGGAGCCCCCACCAAGGCCACATTGGGACCCACCAAGCCACCTTCCTCCCTCTCTCCCTGCAGCCCTGGCTGAGTGGAGGGCCTGAGCTAGTCAAGCCGTGTCCTTCACTTCGTGGGGCTAGGCCTGCCCTTCACCCTGTCAGGCGCTCACACCCAGGAGAAGCCTTAACGCCTAAAATGGCACCCATCCTGCAGGCCCAGGGTCTCTGCCAAGGAGTTCCGTCCTCAGACAGTGAGCAGATATTTCAGCCTTCCTCCAGATGGCTGCCAGCTGGGTGTACCCCCAGCAGTTCGTTCAGAGCCACACAGCACTTCTCTTCCTCCCCCTCTGCCCTAGCCCCATTCCTTCCGCCAGGAACCTTCTGGACTCTAAGAAAAGAAGCGCCCTACCGTGCAATAGAAGGAAGGAGCATGTCATCACACCTCCCACCCCAGCCCTATTACCTAGCGTCCCTCCTGCTTTCCCTGTCCCAGCCCTGCCACTCCCAGACGCTTCCTGGGGAGGCTGAAAGGTCATCACAGACACCAGCACACACGGGCCAGTTCCCCCACCTGCTCTTCTCTGTCCCCTGCTTTCAGAGGCCTTGGTCACTCCATTTATCACCTCTCATCTCTCCAGTGATGGGAGTTTGGCCTCCCAGCTTCCGGGGAGACTAGATAGCTGTCAGCTGGGTGTACCCCAAGCAGCTCATTCAGAGCCACACAGCACCTGTGGTGTGGAAGAGCAGGTGTCGGGCCCTATTGCCAGCTCTGAGGTGAACACAGGCCAACCGAGTTCCCGTCTCGAGGCCACTCACAAAGGGAAGAGCACAGCCCCATGGTGGACTATGTGCCTGGGGACCTGGAACAGTAGATTCAACTCTCCTGACGGATTCTGTCAGGGAGGGCTCCACTGGGTGTTTGTCACAGAGGCCTGTCCTGATGCGCTGAGCAGAGTGGGCAGGCATGCTTCCATCTAGAGGTGACACAAGGTCATGGGAAGTGCAGCCACCCACCCGCTGTCACAGGCCACCCGGTGTCCCCGCCTTCTGCAGCCTGACTCATCCTGTCGCCGGTGCCAGCACGGAGGGCCTCATGCTACAGGCTGGGGGAAAGAGTAGTGCATCTGTAAAGGACAGTCTTCTGGGAGCTAACTACTCATTTAAAGAGCTTCTTCAAGTCATAAGCACGAAGCGCCCTGGAGAAAACCAGCAGATGAGAAGGAAATCTCGGCCATTTGCCTCGTGGTGTAGAAGAACACAGCCTTTTCCTCAGTCAGAGAGGAAAGAGTATGCCTGGGCTCAGTGAATTTACAGATAAACCAAAGAGCAAACTGGTGAGAGAGTAGCTGTCATGTTACTATTCACAGGGGTAAAGCTAGTTACTGAAAACCTCCTGTGTCCCATGGAGGGACAGCTAAACCAGGCAGTAGTGAAAGGGGGCGCCACCACTAGGAGTGCTCAGGTTTTAAAATAAGGCTTTAGCCAAAATCAGAAACCAAAGAAATGGGGGAAGGGGGCATCAAGAAAATTAGATGAACCCTGGTTCCAAATGTAACCCCCAAGCATTGCTTTCTGAACATGCCCTGATTCGTGGAGAAGAATCTGGCATATTCCAGGACTACCCTTGTGGCCTGGGTGGGCAGCATGAACATTTAAAGCTGATTTATATCTACCCCCATGTCAGTAAGCCCTGAAGTGTCACATTCAATCTTGTTGGACTATTTTCAAGTCCGTTGTTACCAAGTTAAGCTCTAAGTTCATCCATAACGTAGATTTATTACTGGGAAACACTGTCTTCTGTAACTCAGTATCCCCTGAGATGACACTGTATCACGGCAGAGTTCAAGGACTGATGTCCATTTGTTTTCTAAGATCCCAGAGATGGCCAAAAAAAAGTACATGTTCCGTATTCGTACTGTTTAATAAGGCAGGAAAGTGGATACTGTTATTTTTATTCATGAACGATAACTAAACCAAAAAAGTATTGGTGCTCAAAAGAGGAAGTTTCAGTTCTGGAGGTTTCCTTACGTGCAGCAGATATGGGTGCACTGGCGCTTCACCTCACGGCCTCAGCCTGGTCGCAGGCCGCCTTGTCCACGTCCTCGGGGGAGCACAGCGCCTCACCGGCGCCCTCTCCTTCGGCCTCGAGGCCTGTGGGACAACAGGCATGCTGTAGGACTTCTTACAGCAGCCCTGTCCCCAAACTGTCCACAAAGGAACAGCGGAAAGGGGAAATCTAAGTACATCACAGACGGTGAAGTTAGGGGTCAGGGTGGACGGAGCAGCAGAGAGAGGTCCTAATATGTGTGTTAGGGACTCGGAAAAAATTAGGAGAGCAGGTGACATTGGTTGAGCACTTGATGTGTGTCAGGCCCCAGGCTAAGAGCGTCACCGTGCTTTGTCTCCTTTCATCTTCACAAGAGCCCTCTGAGGAGGAGGAGGATTATGGGGCTATAATGGGCCTCTCATTAGCTCCATTTCACAAATGAGGAAACGGAGGTCCAAAAAGGGAAGTAACTTTCCCGAGGCTATTCCGCTAATAGATAGTGGAGCCAGGATTCAAACCCAGGATCCTGTCTCCAGGGCCCAGAAGAAGTGCTGGGTACGTGGAAAGCACACTCTGCCCCTGACAACTGAGAAGACACAACATACATGTCAGACAAAGGGGCAGAAGAGCACACCCCAACGAGGCGGTGCACTTACTCCCAGGTGCGGTCTAGGCTCAGACCCTTCTGGAATTGTTCCCTTTGTTCATCATCACCTGAGGCCAAAAAGTCAGGCTCACGATCTCCCAACACTCTCCCCGATGGCCCCCCATGAGTGGTGCCCAGCCAGTTTGCTCTCCTCCTTTCCCAGAGTCATGCCTACTTGTTTCCAGTCACCCCCCAAAAGGATGAAGGTGTCACATGACCCTGGACACATAAGGAAACACGTCGTGGGCTCTCCCTGAGGGCAGGCCCCCAAAGGAAAGCTGGTCCTCGCAGTAACACACCAGAGTGAGAGTTCTTCGCACAGAGGATGGCTTTGGAGAACCACCGCCCACACTTAGATGTTCAGACTTGGGTCTCTGGTCCACATAGAGCCACACTTCCCAGGATTTCTCAGCTCCCTAAACTCCATCACACTCCCAGCTTGTCCCTCAGTTGGCAGCAGGCAGCACCAGGATTAAACGAGGGCCAGCAGGGGTCAGCTCCCACCCTTCCTTTCCTCGCCCTCAAACCACCTATTCTTGCTTGATTGGATTCAAATCTTGAAGAGACCATGACGAACATTTCAAACATTTAGGTAAACCGACTGGTTAAAACCCAAACATTTAGGCACACGGAGGTTATTACCATTTCAGATCTGCAGGCAGACTTCTCCCAAGAATGCCCCTTCTCACATCCTTTGCTTTTCCCAGGATGTTCACCCCCTGGCCCCTTCCACCTCACTTCAGGCTCAACCCAGAGACGTGCAACACGGTGACAGGAGCAGCACAGGCCGTGTCTGGTTCTTCCACTCGTGGAGTGGGGTGAGTCACGTGCACTCCGAGCCCTGTGGGTTTCTCACCCAGATGTGGAGGTGGGGATGACCCAGCATGCTTTTCCCAAAATGTGGGCTCTGAGGGGTATGAGAGCCATCGCAGCGATGGGCAGAGGGCCCTTCTGTGAAACTCTCTGCTTCTCGGCGACCCCACCAAGGGCTTGATGGGGCACGTGGAGCACAGAGAAAGTGAGGGAATGACATCTGGCCTCTGCCATGGAAGTGGGCTTCCAGAAAGTTACATTTTCCGGGTGGTTTCCACAGGAGAATGCAAAGTAACTTTGTAACGAGAGTTTGACTTCAAAGTAAAAATGCAGCCAAAAATGTAATGAAAAAGCAAAACTGTTACTCTGAAAACACAATAGAGCAGAACTGCCGCTAAAGTTATGTAATGGGCCCTGTTTCCCCAGCAGGCCCTTATTAGACGGAGGACTTGGTTACCACATAGTTACTGTCAGTACCCGCCCCCCCTCCCCGCTGCAGATTTAATACAGACCAGATCTGCCTGGATGACTTACCCAGAGGGGCTTCCGGAACCTGGTCTGAAAACTTAAAACTGGGGAAGAGCAGTGCCAGTTCCCGGCGGGCATCTTCCGAGTCCCGGCTTCCATGGACTGCATTAAAGGGCATTTCTGTGCCATACTGAGCCCGGAGACTGGGAGCATGCAAAACGTACAAGAAACGATTGTCTCATTTGAAAAGAAATGTTTTGCTCTCTGGCAACATGGCCACCAGCTACCAATCAGCAGCTGGCATTTCTGTGACATGGCTTTCTCTGCTGGAAACGCCAGGAACAGCAGCAGGGATGATAGTAGCCGCGGTGTTCTGGGCACGTTGCCAGTGCTTAACATACCTGATCTCATTTCATTTGTGCGGCAACCGTGTGAGGGAGACTCTGTCATGATCCCCAGTTTAAATATGCATGAGTTATGGTGTGAGCCCAGGAGCTGCTAGTTTATTGCTGTTACTACGGGGGCTGGGCTAGCACCCTGCCGAGGGCTTGGTACAGGTTGGCATAGTTAATCCCCCAAGGTCCCCTAAGATAATATTGCTAGGACTTCCCGTATGTCAAACAATGTTCTAACTTCTCTCTCTCTCTTTCTCTTTCTGTCTCTCTTCATCTGAGGCAGGTCCTATCCTATTATAGTTCCCATTTTCCAGATGAGGAAATTAAGGCAGAGGGATTAAAGCATGGATGACCCAGGGTCACACAGTTAGTAAGAGGAAGAAGAGAGATTCTAAGGTCGGTGCTCTGAACCACAACACTGTACAGCCTCCCCCGACAGGTGCTCATATCCCCCTTTTATAGATGAGAGAACTGAGGCTCAGAAAACTTAAGATCTGAACCCTGGGCTGTCTTTCATCAGCCCAGGCTGCCTCATATATGAATGTTCCCGGCCCCCTACAACTGTTATGTCACAGTAAAAACTGCAGTTACTTAGTCTCTTGCTAATTTCTTTCCTGTTGGTGAGGCCTCTCTCAGCTTCAAAGGCAAGACACAGTGGATTTGGCATTGGTGGTGCCAGGCTAAATATTCACACAGGGCCAGGGAGCAGACCAAGGCAGCCTAGTGCTGTGTGCAGAACAGAGCGCTCAGACTCTAGCGGGCCTCAGGACACCTTGGGTAGGGAGTAGGGGATGGGGGTTGAGGAGGTGAGTCTACACTGCACATTCCTAGGCCTCACCCAGAGTCTCTGACTTGGTAGACCTGGGTGGGGCCCTGGAATCTGTATTTCCTGGGTGAGAGTTGCAGGTGGCTCTGGGACCACACGACGGGACCCTTTGGCTGCAGAGAGAACAGTGAGGACCCAGCTGCAGCCTTCAGAAGAGGGAAAGAGGCAGCAAGGAGGCACCCAGTGAAGAGCTGGGGACTGGATCAGAGGGAGAGGATGTCAGGGTCTCCTCAAATACATAACAGGGAGGTCAGGGACTCCCCTAATGTATGACAAAGAGGGAGCTTCATGGCCATCGGAGAGCCTTCTGTGTTACCCATGGTTCTGGGCTGAACCTCGAGCAGGGCTCTCAGCTTCCTTGGATGCAGGTTCTGAGATGGATGCGAGGACCACAGCTGGTGACATCACCTGTCAGGCTGCTCCCTCCTTGCCACATCGGGGTCACAGGGTCCCATGAGGGTTTGCCAGGCGGTGACCACATCCTCGGTGCCCTCAGTCCTGGTGAGGTTGAGGAGGTGGCTTGGTCCACTGCACATGTGATGTACCAGCTTCTCAAATGCCTCCTGGCACAAGGAGGGAAGACAGTGAGCCGGGGCAGGGGCCCCAGGGCCTGCAGAGGGCCGGCGGGCCCATCCCACACACAGGATGGGAGAGCGTCAGTGAACGGCCTTGCCACCGGCCTGCATGCCGCGGAGGGCCCCGGGGAGGCGGGGGGCCTAACCACACCAAGATAGAAGTTAAAGGCGGGAAGATGAGGCTTTGAGTTGACTCCCTTGGGGTTGAACATGAGATAATAAGTTAGGTGGGAGCATTTAGAAGACCACAGATATGGAAATCATGTGGGTGCTGGATAACCAGGGGATGCGGTTGAGACTGTGCAACCCTTCCCCCTTCTTCAAGTAGCAGTACTCAGGCTTCCTTTGGGGAGAAACTCTTCCCCATTTCACTTGGTCCTAGGCCAGCTGACAACCACAATGCCTATCCACCCCTGCACATACACACCCCCTCACCTGAGAGGTGGAGCCCAGGCTCGCTCACCGATACCCTCCCTCCCAAGTGGGTGAGTCACAAGCAGAAGCAGATGGAAAGTGGTTGGGTCTGAGTCCCCCAACAGCAGAACCCGAAGTGACTGTCCGTGAGGTTTCGCTCCCAAGGGCCCTACCCCGCCTTGGTTCTTCTTCTCCCCACACCTTCTTATGCAACTCCTTCAACTCTCTTCAGTTCTGGGAGTCGTGGAGTGTCCCTCCGATAAATTCCTTATTTCATCCCTTAAGTTGGAGTCAGACTCTCATCCTTGCTACCAAAGAATGTCTCCCTGATGCAGCCCGTAATTATGATTTGGAGACCAAGTTCATGGCTCACTTGCTGTTCATATTCTTGCTGTTCATAATACTCTATTTTCTCCCAAACTAATAGCAATCTATAAACACAATGTTGGAGAAAGAGAAAGAAATGAGAGTGTTTTGGATAAGTGGAAGCAGAGAAGCTGACCTCTCCAGCTCTGTGTTGGTAGAAAAGTCGCATTTCTGCTTCTCTCATGTCTCTCTCTTCATTTGTTAAAATGTCAAACCCAGCTTCCTGGATCTGTAGGAGATATATATATATATATATATATATATATATATATATATATATTCTAAAAGGGTAAAGCAAGCCCAAATTCACATTTCAATGTGTTGAGAGTAAAAGATGATGGAAAAGGCAACATTAAAAGCAGTGGAGACCCTCATCCTCCAATTCGATTTACAAATTGTAAGTTACTTAAATGGAATTTTAATTAAAACTCCTTAGAAGCCTTCTTTCCCCCCGAGGACCCTGCTACACAATGCTCCACCCCTGTTTTTCCACCAGAGGAGACATGAGGATAGTCTGTAAGGTAAGCGTTGTCTCTCTCACCTTCGTGATAATCTCATCCGTCTTCCCATGGACCACCGCATCTGGTTTAATGACTGCCAAGGTGCAGGCCTTCTCTGATGACACTGCAACAAGCTGGCGATGGTGCTGTCAGACGCTGGGCTCTCGGGAGCCCCTCCGCAGGGATGTGCAGCCCCGCACACAGCCCCCGGCTTCCCTCCCCTGGCCTCTTGGCTGTGCTTGTGCAGACCTAGACTCTAGTGGATGCAGGGGTCTGGCTCCAGACCCCAACCTTAGCCTGGCTGCAAGGGACAGAGACATGCAAGGGACATGAACCTGGGAGGGAGGGCGTGGGGAGGGAGGAGAGGATGGGAGATGGGGGAGGAGGTCAAAGACAACTCAGGAACAAAAACCAGAAACAACCAAAAGAGTCGGCTCTTGTCCCTTCCTGTCTGTCACCCTGTCGTGATTCTTGACCTCTAACTGCTGCCGACCGTGTTCTCCTCTCCGTGTGCCTTTTTGCCTTTCCCGGCGTGTGGTCAGTAGTGGCTGCCCCAGGCCCCGAGTTGGCATGACTGGTCAGGGCCAGCACATTCTACCAAACTGCGCCTTCAGTATCCTCTGTCTCTGGTCACACTCTCCTGAGAATTGGCCAGCTCATTGCTTGGAGCCCAGGCACCAGTCATAGATCACCGGCCAGTCTACTGGTGGGCCGTGTCCATAGGTCCAAGCAGCTGTGGGGCTGAGGAAGGTGCCCCGTGGCCACCATCCACCGCTCAGGCCCGCAGACGCCGTGGGGAGCCCTGTGTCTGGGCACAGACCCATCCCTGTCAGACTCCCGTTTGTATGGACTTGGCCTTGGTGAGCTACCTACACTCTCCACAGACTCTATATCCCCCCACGGCCTATTTTCTCTTTTCAACTTCTATATCAGTTGTGTTGTAACATGACAGTATCTGCACCTGAGGAGGGCCTCCTACTTTGAAAAATCTAAAAAATGTGGACTGCAAAGGTGTGAATCATTTTAAGCAAGCCAATTGATTCATTATTCCGTGAGCACTATTTCTAACATCCTGGGAACACTTGGACTTTAAGGGACTCTTACAATAAATCCCCTTATAAATTGACCGATTCATGAGACCGCCTAGAGGTATAGGGTGAGAAGAGAAGAGACCAGGGCTGGGGCCCTGAGAACTCCAGCCTAAAAAGGGAGCAAAAGAAAAGAAGCCAAGGAAGGGGAGGTGGCGGAGAGGCCAGAGAAAACAAGAAGGAAAACGAGAAAGGTCTCGACATCTCAGACACCAGAGGAGAAGAGGGCTTTGAGTAGGAAGACGTTGGGGACGTCGGCCAAGCCCACAGAAGGATGCCATAGGCTATGACGGGAAACCGCCCGCTGGATTTGGCACCAAGAAGGTCACTGGAGCCTTGGGGAGCGGAAAGGGGGCAGGGGCGGAGGAGAGGGTGGCCCAAGGAGTGTGGACCACGTTCAGGAAGCTAGGCTCGGGGGAGAGGAAGGCGAAGGGCAAGGGTAGGCTTTGGGTAGTTTTCTAGGTGGAGAGACCTGATTTGGGAGAAAATAATGGGGAAGGGAAAAAAGAGGTCATCCCAGAAAGAGACAACAAACGTTTCCTGCAGAAGCCAAGTCGCTGATTTCCTTTTCACACTTGGTTTCTTGCTCTCCTAAACTGTGCCTCTTCCCTTGTTAGGATCCAAATCAGAAAGTCCTCGTCATCCACACGTGAATAAGCAGCTTTTCTATTTCAGGGAGTAATCAGAACGTCCTTCTCTCTCCAGCTCGGTTCTTGAGCTGCATCCTGGTCTCCCCTGGTGCCTCAGGGACCGTCAGGAGGCACCTTGCCAACAACAGCCTCTCTAACCTCTGGCTTCTCTTCCCACTGTCAGGTCAAGGCGTTCTTCTCATATTAAAGTTTCAGGAAGAACAGCAATGCTCAGGAGTGTAAAATCCATGAGTTAATACTTGGGGCATAAGTGGAAGAGGGTGCAGGGCTGTGGGGAGGGAAGGGGTTCAGTACAGCTGACTTTCTGACACTTCAGAAAAAAGGCGAAAGAAGCTCAAACTCTTTAGTTCAAATAAGGACTAAGGGAACACCAGCATCATTACTTTACCTTATTAGCGTCACTCCCTCCATCTTACTAAGGGAACCTTTCCTGATGCCCAGAAATTGCCATGAAACTCACAGCTGTTATAACTGAACATGATCAGAAAGCTGGGAAATGTACCCAAGATGCCATTAAAGGGCAGGAGGGACACAACACAGTATGTTTGAAGTCAGGTGATTGGAGACAAAATATTTTATGGGTTATCTTCCCAGAGTTCAGATCGCTCAATAAACTGATTACTCATATATTTTATAAAGACACATCAGGGACTTCCCTGGTGGTCCAGTGGTTGAGACTCCGTGCTTCCAGCAGAGGGGGCGCAGGTTCGATCCATGGCAGGGGAACTGAGGTCCCACATGACGTGCAACGAGGCCAAAAAAAATTAAAAAATAAAAAACACACATCAGGGCTTCCTTGGTGGCGCAGTGGTTAAGAATCCGCCTGCCAATGAAGGGGACACGGGTTCGAGCCCTGGTCAGGGAAGATCCCACATGCCGTGGAGCAACTAAGCTTGTGCACCACAACTACTGAGCCTGAGCTCTAGAGCCTGCGAGCCACAACTACTGAGCCCACGTGCCACAACTACTGAAGCCCGCGTGCCTAGAGCCCGTGCTCCACAACAAGAGAAGCCACCGCAATGAGAAGCCCGCGCACCACAACGGAGAGTAGCCCCTGCTCGCCGCAACTAGAGAAAGCCCGCGCCCAGCAACAAAGACCCAACACAGCCAAAAATAAATTAATTAAAACAAAACAAAACACACCCACATCAAATCCGAGTCTGCTCTGCCTTCTTGCCATGCTTGTTGGTTCTGTACTCACCCGCATCCTCATCGTCACCATCTTCCTTTTCGTGGGAAAAGCATTCATCTTCATCAGAAAGAGCCTCATCTTCAATCTAGCACAAATTGGTCATGGACAGTAAGTAGTTAGCTAATTAAAACTCCACAAAGACCTTCAAAAACCAGCAGAAGCCAAATAGGTAAAGGTCCTAAACGCAGAGCAGAAGAAGAGGGTCAAGATTATCAGCCTTGGGGCTTCCCTGCTGGCGCAGTGGTTGGGAGTCCGCCTGCCGATGCTGGGGACACGGCTTCGTGTCCCGGTCCGGGAAGATCCCACATGCCGCGGAGCGGCTGGGCCCGTGAGCCATGGCCGCTGAGCCTGCGTGTCCGGAGCCTGTGGTCCGCAACGGGAGAGGCCAAAACAGTGAGAGGCCCACGTACCGCAAAAAAATATATATATATATATTATCAGCCTTGGAAACTTTTCAGGAACTTTTTGAGTAGTTGGGTGGTAGGGAGTGGGGGAGGGAGAGCGATTGAGGACCAGGAAATCCATGCTGACCTTAAGGTTTAGAGTCTGCCTGTTTCCACGAGCATCAGGTAGAAACCAAGGAAAAAGAAAGATGAAATAGAGAGTTGTCAAGAAGACAGAGTAAGAATTGAAATGCAAGTAAATAGTAAGCAACTGGCTACACAGTGCAGGTAGTACAGAGAGAGAGATCATTTATCTGTGGAGTAGGTACAAGCGTCTGTGATTTTCTTTCCTGGGGAAAAATTGCCACTTTTCTGGGGAACAAATGGGATTTGATTCCAATCCATTCTATGAAAACAGGGCTTTGCTCTTTGGAACTGAATGTGAAAACGTGAACAGTGAACGCGGAAAAACGTCAAGGCTCCTTTGGCAGCTGCTCGGGGCACCAGGAGATACTTCTTTCTACCTAAGGTGTGTCGGTTTTCAAAGGCTGCCAATTTTTTGTGAAAAACTTGCAGTCCACGTTGTCCTGGAAGTAATTTACCAAAATCACAAGCTGTGCTGATCTTGTTTCTTAAGGTAATGACCCCTTTCTAGTTAAAGAAATGAACCCTCTGGGATCACAAGTCAAACTCAGGAATGAGAAGGGAGGGCAGGTCACCAGGAGAGATTTCCCCCTGAGGCTGACTCCTTGTACCCACTACTGGATTCGGAACTTCATGTCCATTTCTGAATTCGTTGTCAGCGTTCCAGAAACCCTGTTAAGAGATGCAGTGGGGATGAAAGGGAAATGGATAAAAGACGTTAAAGTGTTCTGGATGAAGGGGACGACTTCAAAGATGATTTCCTAGTGGGACTTGCACCCTCCCCTGAGCCCTCAGAGGCCCCCAGCCAGCATGGGCATGTAATGCGGCTTTCCAAGGACAGTGAAGACATTGGAGGGGCAGGGGAGGCACCTGCTGGCCTGGCCTGGGAGACACTCGTGGGCTGGCCGCTTACCACTCTCTGCTCTCTGCCTTCGGCCAGCACAATCTTTTCAGCCTGCAGCTGCTCTCGGATGGTTTTCTGCAGCAGTGGGGCATTTGCTCCTCTAACCAATGCCACCAGCTCCCCTCCCTAGAATACAGCACAGATGTCCTGCTCAGACCACACGATGGGCAACCTCCTTCAAGAGACATGAGGTTCCAAGGGCTTTGTTTACAAGCGTGCCCAAGGTCAAGGTCTGTGGACCCCAGGCCCACAGCCTCCATCCACTTCTCTGCCCCCTACCCCAGGCCCCTCCCTTCAAAACTTCCTTCAGGACAGCGGGGAGTTAGGTGGGGGAGGACCAGGGCGCACTGGGTTGTGAGTGACTAAGTGTGGCCTCTCCTTGACTCCTTCACCCAACAAGTATCAGCTGAGCACTTACTATGCCAACACCAAGACAGACACAGAGAACAGAAACACTAAACGTGAAAAGACATAGCTGCCACCCTCAGTGAGTGGGGTGTCAAGTGGGGAGAGAGTGGTCGTGTCAGAGAAACAGTTGCAGTAGAATAAGAACATTGCTTTCATGGGGTACTTGGGATTTGGGGCAAGAATTGATCCCCAGCTCCATCTGGGGTGGTCAGGGAAGACCTCACAGTGGAGGTGGTGTTCCCGGTGAACCCGAGTTCACCGCCTTCGCTTTTTCAGAAGTCTCCCTGCCCGTCACTCATGGAAGTTCACGTGCACGGGGTCCTCCTTCTGTTTCCATCCCGCCCTCAGAGGACGGCCGCTGTGTGACTGTGCTGAGCTGCTGCACACTCCCACACGGCCAGTTATGATTTATGCTTTAATCCCGCACGCTCCGGGCTCGAGCAAGGAGACCACTGCAGTAAGGATCCCATTTCTGCAACTGAGCTCTGATGCCAGTTTGGCGGAGGGCACTTTCATCTCAGTGCTTCCCACCCCTGCTCCCTCCCCCACCAGGTTTCTTCGTAAAACCTCAGTCTCCCTCGAGAAAGCCGAAGCTCAAATAATGTTTCACCATAAGCTTCCAACTTGTAATACTTGCAGTGCCAAGGGCAGGAGCCCAAAGTTTTCCAAACTAAACAACTCTGGCCCCGGTTGGCAGATCCCAGTTTCCCTGACTGTGCTATGAGGGGCTGGACCGGGTCAGGAGGAGAATATCAATCCACTGTCTTCAGGGCCTGGCAGGTGACCTAAAACCAGGAAGCCAGGTGTGAGACAGCGGGGGGCCTTCAGGGGCCTGGAGCCCCCTGTGGATGTCACAGCCGAAGGCAGCCAGATGACGTTTCAAATGCTGAACCACTGGCCGTCATCAATCACCCCTCTCATTTCTGACTTTGTATCAACATATCTTCACATTTTACAATGAAACGAAGGTGAATACAAAGCTTGTCTACCCCACGAGGGAGCGTTCATGTTTGCTGAAAAGTCCCCTCTGCGGAGGTCTCCAAACTCTGCACTGAGAGCGAGACCTCAGTCAAGAGGTTCACTAGGGACTTCCCTGGTGGCACAATGGTTAAGAATCCACTTGCCAATGCAGGGGACACAGGTTCGATCCCTAGTCCCGGGAAGATCCCACATGCCACGGAGCAGCTAAGCCTGTGCGCCACAACTACTGAGCCCACGTGCCACGACTACGGAGCCCACGTGCCACAACTACTGAAGCCCGAGTGCCTAGAGCCCGTGCTCTACAACAAGAGAAGCCACTGCAGTGAGAAGCCCGCGCAGCACAATGAAGAGTAGTCCCTGCTCGCCGCAACTAGAGAAAGCCTGTGCGCAGCAACAAAGACCCAACGCAGCCAAAAACAAACAAACAAATAAAATAAGAGGTTCACGAACCAGAAAGAGCACAGGCCTCTGAGTGAGTCCTGCTCTGTCCCGGGTACTGCCCTCATGAAGGCCCCAAGCCCAGAATGACTGCCCAGAGCTCCGCCCATGAGCAATGCCATGATTAAGGGCATCTGTCCTCGGCCAAAATAATAGAGTCAGGGAGGAAACAGCATTCACTCGCTGGGAGCAGTGTGGCCTCTTGGTGAGAGGCGTCCATCTGAACCCTTGTGATGTGCAGCCGTGGAACAGTTCTGGACTGAAAATGTACTTACTGCATAAAACAGAAAGGTCGGCTCGCACCTCCCTCTGTATTTTTCGAGGACATCAAGACAGTCTGCCTCTGCCTAAAGGAAACAGGCTGTCAGCAGGGCGGGTGCAGGGACAGGATGGCAGGAGAACCGTGCGGGACACACACACCACACCCCCCATACAGAGCACATACACGTCCATATTGCATGCACACCACACACACACACACACACACCAAACGCACATACTCCTCATCCCCCACATACCACACACTGCATACATACCACACACACATATACATACCACATATATATACCACACACACATATACATACCACACACATATACACACCATGCACACATACATAACATATACATATCACACACATATACATATCACACACATATACATACCACACACACATATACATACCATACACATATACATAACATATACGTACCACACACACATATACATACCACACACACATACTACCAGCACATACATCCTGCTACACATGCACGTGCATACGTTACGCATAATATACACACATCACACACACATATCACATCCTCCCACACACCACATACACACACACCACACACGTGCACGCACATACATCACACAGTGACTGCCCTCCCCAGCTGGAGCCCTGGCTTGCTCTCTCTCACGCTCCTTCTTCTAATGCCTTTCATCAGAATCTTAACAACGGTCAACATACTGGTAAAAAGTGTTGCCAGTGTAGTTTTCTGAGGAATAAAATAAGGAGGATGTGACAGTTTGTCCTGCTCCGGATCAAGGGAGCTCCACCACTAACATTCCACATCTGCCCTGAGTGGCAACAACAGAGGAAGGTCCTCAGCTCACCTCCGGGTCTGATAAAGCTCCCCATCCAGACCCCTCCTCCGCTCACTCCACAGAAGCCTCACAACCCACTCCCACGGGAGGAGTGCAAGCCCTGGGAGCCCAGCTTCTCAAGAGTTAACGTAAGGGAGAGTCTCGCTTGTGTTCACCGTCTCTGAGCCTCAACCCATGCAGCTCATCCAGTGTCTCTTGCATGCTTCTCTGGAAGTGATTCCCATTTCCATACACTGACCTGAGTAAACTTTACCTGAGTAAAGTTCCCCTTTAAGGAGCAAGGATAGAAATCTTAAACCCTGTGCTCTGGAAGTGAAACTTCAGGGTTCACAGTGGACACGAGCCAAGAGGGAGTGTTGGCCTTAAAGTGGCCGCACGCCTTCCTGGCTCTGGCATCAGGGGCAGCTGAGCCCACAGGGACTGTCAAGAGGCAGGGTCGGGGGGAGGCTTCCTCCCTAGAGAAACTGGTATCAGCAAAACAATCCACAACGGATGCCTTGTCAATTATCTGAAAAAGGCCCCTCAAACTTCCTGTTCCTGTTTTAAATTTTTTAAGTTTTTTACAAGTTGTGTGATATTGTGCTGAGAGAGGACCTTACTAATGCAAAATGCAGAAGGTCCAGGCCGACCTCGATCCTCATCTTCTGGAAGAGGCTCACCACGGGCTTGCAGGGGCCGCACCAGCCTTGGTAGACGTCGACAACTGCGTGGAACCAAGAAGCAGGAGCGCTCAGCAGGTACCAGCGCCCCGCACGTCAGGCAAAATTGATACCTGCACATTCCAACCCCCTCCGATGGACATCTATTTGCAGGGATATTTATTTCGTGGTTAAAGGGATTTATTATCCCAGCAGAGTATGAGCGAGTGTGGCAACACAGCTTTCCTTCATGAACTCAGTGTTCCGAATTCTAAACACAATGAAGTGAGTGTGGTGGAAAATCACTTACTTAACATGGATCCTTTGCCTTAAGGGACTTTCAGCTACATTCAGGGTCAGGCCTAGCACAGAGAAGCCCTCAGTACATATTTGAAATAGACTGAAACTATCTCTTCTAAAAGGAAGAGGTCACTGTAGGTGACCTATCAGGATGCAACCAACTCTTAGCTACTTTGGTAATAAACATAGCATTAACCTTTCCTCCTGATGCATTGGAAGCCACTTGCTTTGGTTAAAGGAGAGTTTTATCTTTAAAACTTCACTTTATCAAATCAACATTATTCTCCTGGAAAGTGAACCTGAGAGAGACCTAGGTGGAAACTGGGGTGCATTTTTCTGCTTTGGTCCCAGTCTCTGGAGTGTGGTGGGACTGGGTGTGAAGGACCCTCCTGTCTGATTGCACTAGACCCCGAGGCCTGTAAGAGGCTAAGCAGCGAAGCCAACTCATGTGCACCGGATATGCACCAGACCTGCCCAGCCCAGTCAGACGCAGCAAGTAAGTGCTAGATGGTGATGGACCGGTGGTCACATTTTAAGGAAGGATGTCTTCCTAAAGACCTCAGCACTCAGAGCTCATGTCTGATCCACACAGGGGGTGTTCCTGTTCTGCAGTTAGAGTGCATCCTCATGGGGTCAGAGTGTGGACACTGCTTATAAACTACCAGCCCTGCCAGTTTTAATAGCATGCAATTTGCGATTTTACTCTCTGAAGATTCACATTTCAAAATTTTCACATCACATGAGAACTGTTAATAAACCATGATATAAATTACCTTTTTTTTTTTTTTTTTTTTTTTTGGCCATGTCACACAGCTTGCGGGATCTTAGTTCCCCAATCAGAAATTGAACCCAGGTCCTCAGCAGTGAAAGATCAGAGTCCTAACCACTGTACCACCAGGGAATTCCCTAAATTATCATTATTAAAATTAGCATAGACTCTGGCAGCACTGTCTTAACGCTGTACTGTAGGACTCAGGGGAGGAGGCTTCGCAGTGGAGAGGCGACTTGCATTGGGCATTGTGGAAATGCCAGGCTTGGACGGGCAGAGAGGGAGGCCATGGTGGGAAGCATGGTGGGGGAGTCCAGGGGCCGCTGCGGTTGGGTTGATCAGTGGTGGCAGAGATCACTGGAGGAGTGGGGAATGTGGGTTTGAGGAGTTCCATCCTGATTTACTAGGCAACGAGGGTTCACAGTAAGTTTTAGAAAGGAGAGAGAGTTAATATTTACTGAGCTATGAGAGAGCATCTGCACTTTGCTTTTCTCTCAAAAAATCCAGCAAGATAGTATCATTATCCTACCATAGAAATGAGGAATGAAATAACCAACCCAAGGTAAAAAAATAAATAAATAAAAATTCTCAAGCAGTAGACCCGAGTTTTGGACCCAGGTTTGTCTGATGCCACAGCCCGGGCTTTTTCAATGACTCCAGGAAAGAAGATGCATGAATTCAACAGTATGGGTTAGTTCAGCCAAGCAACATAGTTTTGCAGAGAAAGTGAGAGCCAGGCTGGCTTTAAGAGGGACGAGGAAGCCAGACACAGGGGTGGCTGTGTTGAGGGAGGGGAGAAACGAAGGAATCCCTGAGACTTTAAAAATGTAGTGGAAAGACTGGGGGTGGCAGTCCTGTGGGTGTGAGAAGGACCACCTTTGAGCCCGGCAGAGAGAAAGCACTGGGTGGAGGCAGGGAGAGAGCATCTGGGGAGGGAGGAGAGTGAACTAGATTCCAGACACATTGCATTTCCAGTACCGACCAGAGAGTCTAGGGCAAATAGCCCCAAAGTCAGCCAGACAACAGCAGAGGCCAGAGAGAAGGATCTGGTCCTCCTCAACATCCAGGCGGAGGATAAAGCTTCTTTGAGGCTCCTTTGAGGACAACAGCTTCACAGTTGAGGGATTTGGAGATTTCAATAGACCACAGGAATGGGAGAGAAAGGCATTTGGGTGACTCCAGGAAAAAATCCTTGAAGAATTAGGATTCTGTATCCAGGCCCACCAAGGAGAACAGGTTCAAGCCCCAGCAGGAAAAAATTGGGACCCAATTAGCTGCCAATCTCTATGCAGGGTTTGCATTGCTAGGTCAGCCTAGTCATTTGTACCAGCTTCCCATCTCCTCTTGCACTCCCTGGCTCTACGAGGAGTGGTGGTGACAAAGGCACACTTCCCACGATTGTGGGAGAGAGGTGGCTGCGGACGGGAGAGGAAGTTATGAAGAGATTGACTCTGAAAGGCAGGAAGCAGAAAGAGAAGCAAGGAAAGGAATGGCAGAGAAAATGAAAAGCGGGGTGTGTGTGTAAATCTCAATAGACTTTCGCATGTTTGAAGGCAGATGGAAGTGAGCCAGCAGAAGACCAGAGTTCCAAGATGGTGGCTGACCTTGGAAGCAAATCTCTGCTGGTTCTAGAAAGAGGGAGGAGCCTGAGTTCCTGGCGACTGCTTGATGAAGTGGGGCAGACGAGCCTCCGCTGCCTTAGGTCCACACAGTTCCCTCGTGTCGTGCTTCGAGCAGGACTCGACAAAGTCCACGCTCAATAGATTAGGGTGCATGGAACGTGGCACGTCCTCCAAAAATGAGGAGCTGGTGGCTTTCTTACTGTTGTTAAAGAAATAGAAGTCATGGTGGTTTTGCCCTGGAGCCATGTTCCAGTTGCACACAAGGCACATGGACAACATAGTTAAGACCTGGCACCATCAACAAAGCCTTGTAATCCCTCAAGTAGTAGAGTGTGGCCAGACTCACACCCACATCCTGGATCAATGGAAACGCATTTATTAAGAACCCACTCGGCCCGGGCCTGGACACGTCTGCTCCTGATGGAAATGAAAAAGACAATGGCCCTGTGCTAGAGTCTGGGGGAAGGCATGGAATGCCTACCTTCACAGGGGCCACACCAGGTTGGGTGTGTGCTGGGGGTTGAGACAGAGACACCAGGCGGAAGTGACCGCACAGAGGTTCAGGAAAGATTTCATGCAAGGAGGCTGCTTTAGAACTGCCTGGGGATGAGAAAGGTTTCTACAGGTTGTAGAGGGGTCATGATATTTCAGGTAGTAGGAACAACATGGATACAAGTGAAGAAATGGGGAAACTTGTGGCAAGTTCGGGAAACAGGTTGGAGCCGAGGACAAACCTCAGGGGACAGTGGGTGAAGGGGCTGGAGGGATGGGGGAGGGGGGCTTGAGTGCTGAAGTCATGGGTGCAGGGGCGGCGATGGAGAGAGATGAGAGCAGATACCAGCTGACCGAGCGTATTTATTTATAGAGAGAACTGAGCAGACACAGAAATGGAGCCCAGAGATCTCTAGAGGAAAAGAAGCAGAGAAAGGAAGAGCTGGGGAGCAGCTGTGCTGGGCAGCCTCTAAGATGCCGCCAGTGAGCCCTGCCTCCTGGAATTCAAGCCTTTGTGTGATCCTCTGCCTCCACCCAGGGCGAACAGAACAGGGCAAAAACAATGGGATGTTACTTTTTTTTTTTTTTTTTTTTGGCAGTACGCGGGCCTCTCACTGTTGCGGCCTCTCCCATTGCGGAGCACAGGCTCCGGATGCGCAGGCTCAGCGGCCATGGCTCACGGGCCCAGCCGCTCCGCGGCATGTGGGATCTTCCCGGACCGGGGCACGAACCCGTGTCCCCTGCATCGGCAGGCGGTCTCTCAACCACTGTGCCACCAGGGGTGTTACTTTTGAGATTAGGTTACAAAAAGGCTGGGACTTTCGTATCTCTCTCTCTTTTCCTCCCTCCCTGAGCCCTGCTTTGGGGGGAGAAAGAAGCTACCATGTTGTGAGCAGCCTTGTGGAGAAATTGCTGACAAGAAACTGATGTCTCTGGTAAACAGCTAGCAAGGACCTAGGTCCTGCCAATGGCCACAGGAATGGGCTTGGAAGTGACCTTCTAAGATCTGCCAAAGCCAAATGACTGAGCATGGAAGTAAATCTGACTCAGTTGAGCCTTGACATTCTCTGTGTGACTCTTTAGCTGCAGCCTTGTGAGAGACTCCAAGTCAAAGGCACCCAGCTAAGCAACCCCTGGATTCTGGATCCACAGAAACCGTGGGATAATACATGTTTCGTGTTATAAGGCACTACGTTTGGGGGTAAATTGTTGCTCAGCAATAGATAATTGATACAAGGATGACAGTGACAAGGAGGCCCAGTGACAGTGGCTTTGCTGTTTCCTAATGACTGTGCAGCCCCTGGTTCCACTTGCTTGGGTTGCCTGTCTCTCCTTCCAGCACTTGAGTTCTGAGAGATCCCGTATTCCTTTCAGTACCTTCCCCTTTTGTGCCTCAGGTAATTAGAAGAGGTTTCCGTTGCTTAACACCAAACAAGCCCTGAGTATGGCTAACCATAATCTAAAAGAAGGGAACCCTGCTATCCGGCAGTACTGACTAGTTTCCTGAACTGAACTCACAGATGTTCAAGTCAGATATGTATTTAAACACAAAGAAATTACCTGGTTCTTTATTTATGAAACTCGAGGTTTTGGGAAAATGATGCTCTTTGCAGTTTTCTCTTCATGGTTCAATATGTCATTTGGCAATTTTGAAAAGGATGGGTCTAAAAAATTATCTTAAATTACCAGTTAGTCCTTTGGAACTGAGCATTTCCTCCCAAAGTTCCTGGGTACTGATGTTGACCTAGCATCAAAGAGAAACAAATGCTGTATTACTGAGGGTGCTGATGGGGAGACAATTTTCTGTATTCATTTGCTCCAGGTATCTACCTATTGTTCTCTCTCGCTCTTGTTCTCTCTCTCAATGAAATACTTTACAAATACAGCTCAAGTTGTCATCTTTCCCCAATCCTCTCTTCTCTTTTTTCTCTCCTCCTGCCTCCACCCCCAAGAATAACCACTATCCTAGGAAAATCTCATTTAAAAATTTTTTTAACTTGTTACTTGTCCAAAAACACTATATAAAATTGTTTCGTGTCCCTAAATATGCATAAATGGTACCATACTGAAGATATCCTTTTTCAATTTGTGTTTTTACTCAACATTAAATTTTTTTTAATTAATTTATTTTTATTTTTGGCTGCATTGGGTCCTCGCCGCTGCGCACGGGCCCCCTCCAGCCACGGCGCGTGGGCTTCTCACTGCAGTGGCCTCTCCCGCCGCGGAGCACGGGCTCCAAGCGCGCGGGCCTCAGTAGCCGTGGCTCGCGGGCTCTAGAGCGCAGGCTCAGCAGTTGTGGTACACGGGCACAGCCGCTCCATGGCACGTGGGATCTCCCTGGACCAGGGCCCGAACCCGTGTCCCCAGCGTCGGCAGGCAGGTTCCCAACCACTGCGCCACCGGCGAAGCCCAACATTAAATTCTGACATTTATCTGTATCTATGTACAGAGAGATACTCTTTTTTTTTTTGTCTTTTTATACGTTTTATCGAGCTATAAATTATGTATAATGAGATACACAGAACTAAATTGCTACGAATCAATGAGTTTTGACAAATGCACACATCCAGGTAACCACAATCCTATCACAATACAGGACATTCCATCTCCCAGAAAGTTCCCTCCTTTCTCCTCCCAGTCACTCCACAGTCCTCATCCCAGGGAAACACTCATCTGCTTTCCGTCATAATAAGTTCATTCTGGGCTTCCCTGGTGGCGCAGTGGTTGAGAGTCCGCCTGCTGATGCAGGGGACACGGGTTCGTGCCCCAGTCCGGGAAGATCCCACATGTCGCGGAGCGGCTGGGCCCGTGAGCCATGGCCGCTGAGCCTGCGCATCCGGAGCCTGTGCTCCGCAATGGGAGAGGCCACAGCCGTGAGAGGCCCACGTACAGCAAAAAGGTCATTTTGCCTATTGTAGAACTTCATATAAGTGAGATAGTACAGCATGTCTCATTTTGCACTGGCCTCTTTGGCTCAGCATATTTGGGGGTTCACCTGTGTAGTTGTGTGTCAGTGGTTTGTTCATTTTTATTCCTGAGCATGTTCCATTGTATGACAACATCACAAACTGCTTGATAGAGAGTTTGGGGCTCTCATGAATAAAGACTTAGGAACATTCTTGTTAAATCTTTTTGTGTTTCTGTTCTCATTTGTCTTTGGTAGGTAAATACCTAGGAATTAAATTGCTGGGACATAGGGTAAGTAGATATTCAGTTTAATAGGAAACTGCCAGTGTTTTTCCTAAAATGCTTGAACCATTTTAAACTTCTATCAGCAAAGTATAAGAGCTCTGGCTGCTCCACATTCTCACCAAAATTTAGCCACGCTAATGGTGATGTAGTGGTATCTCAATGTGGCTTTCATTTCTTTTCCCTGATGACTAATGGTATTGAGCACTCTTTCATGGGCTTATCAGTCATTTGTATATCTTCTTTGAGAAGTGTCCATTGATCTGTCCATTTTCTTAAATTGGATTGTTGACCAATTTAAAGTATATTATTAGATTATATATACTTTTGGTGGGGGACAAGTTCTTGTCAGAAATATGCATTATAAAAAATTTCTCTCCAAGTTTGAGGTTGGCCTATTAATTTCCTGAACAGTTTTTGTTGAGCAGAAGTTTTTAATATTGATGAAGTCAAATGGATCAAATTTTAGTTTTATGGTTAAGGCTACTATGTCCTTCTTAGGAAACCTTTCCTCAAAGTCATAAAGATGCTCTCCTATTTTCTTCTGGAAGCTTTATAATTTAGGCTTTCACATTTAAGCCTGTGAGCCATGTGAAATTAATTTTTGTCTACGTTGTGAGGGAAGGATTGGGGTTAATGTTTTTTTCATGTGTAGGTATAGTTGTTTCTGCAAAAGTTGCTGAAAAAAATTTATTTCCCTATTAACTTCCTTTGTTGAAAACCAATTGATTGCATAAGTATGGGTTTATTTTGGACTCTACTCTGTTTTATTGACCTATTTATTCTTATGCCAGTACTATACTATTTTGATTACTGTAGCTTTATGATAAGTCTTGGAATCAGGCCGTGTAAGGCTTCCATATGTGTTTTTCTTTTTCAAGATTGTTTTGGCTATTCTAGATCCTTTACATTTTCAGATACATTTCAAAACCAGCTTGTCAATTTCTGCAATTATTTTAATTGGGATTGCATTGAATCTATGGATCGATTTGGGATAAAACTGAAATCTTAACAAGACTGAGTCTTCCAGTACATGAACATAATGTTTCTTAACACTTATTAAATAGTCCTTAATTTTTCACAGCAACGTTTCATAGTTTTTGGTGTGTATGTTTTGCACATCTTTTGTTAAATATATCCCAACATCTACATCCTAAGTAATTAACAGCTGCGTTTATTGCCATTTCTTCACATTTTTCTCTTATCTACCTACAAAGTATTTTGGTTTATATCAGAAATGAGAATCAAAGAAATACATATTATAAATAGTACATTATTAATAGTGTACATTTTTGTATAATGTTTTTATTTGGAAATAATTTCAAACTTACAGAAAATTTGCAAGTACAGTGTAAATAACCTTTTCTTGAACTATTTGAAAGTAAATTACTAACCTGATTTCCTTTTATCCCCGAACACATTATTCAACATAACCACAGTACAATCATCAAAGTCAAGAAATAAACACTGATATATTATTACCGTCTAATCCCCAGACCCCATTTAAGTTTTACCAATCATCCCAATAATGTCCTGAATAGCAAAGGATCTAAACAGAATCATGTGCTGGATTTATTTGTCAAGTCTCTTTAGTCTGTCTTAGTCTGTAACAGTTCTTCAGCTGTTCTTTGATTTTCATGACCTAATACTTGTGAAGACTACAGGAGGGTTATTTTGTAGAATGCCCCTCAGTTTGGGTGTGTTTGGTGTTTCCTCCTGATTAGAAGCAGGCTGTGCGTCTTTGGATTGGTTGGAATGGTTGAATATTTTAGAACTGATTGGATTAGTTGGAACTGATTGGGATTAGTTGACACTAGTTGCATTGGTTGGAATTAGTTGGATTGGTTAGAGCTGGTTGGATTAGTTGGACCTGGTTGGATTGTCTGGAATTAGTTGGATTGGTTAGAACTGGTTGGGATTGGTCGGAACTCGTTGGCTTGGTTGGAACTGGTTGGATTGGTTGGAATTAGATGGATTAGTTGGAACTGGCTGGATTAGTTGGAATTGGTTGGATCGGAATTAGTTGGATCAGTTGGAACTGGTTGGATCAGTTGGATTGCTTGGAATTAGTTGGATTGGTTGGAACTGGTTGGATTAGTTGGAACTGGTTGGATTGGCTGGAATTAGTTGGATTGGTTAGAGCTGGTTGGAATTGGTCAGAACTGGTTGGATTAGCTGGAACTAGTTGGATTGGTTGGAGTGTCAGAATCAGAAGAATGTTCTCTCATTGCATCCTCTCAGGTGACACACACTGTTGACCTGCCCCCATACTGATGATGTTCACTTTGATCACTTGATTAAGGTGGTCTGTCAGACTTCTGCACTGTGAAATTATTCTCTTTCCCTTTGTAATTAATAAGGTTTTGTGGAGAGCTGCTTTGAAAAAATATAAATTAAAAGACCATGACAATTACCGCTCATTGTTAACACAGGTATGCTAAGGTGTTTGTCTCTTTAAAAGGGCCGGAAACATGTAACATCTGCAAATCCTCTATTAAAGATCCATCTTTCTAAATAATTCATGCTTCCATACATTTTTTGTTTCTATGAAAAAAAAAAGAAAGAAAAAACAGGAAAGTCTTCATGATGCCTTACATGCCGTAAGAGAGTTGGACTGGCGTCACCCTGAGCCCACAACTATAGTCCTAAGGAAAATGATAGAACTCAGGAGTCCTCGCCCTCTCTCTCATAACAGTCACTCTCAGAGGCTCAGCTGTCGGTCAGTGGCAACTCTCTGTGGTGCACCCCCATCATGGACTGAGCCACACCAGGGCCAGGACTCTGGACAGCTGAAGAACCTCACTCCTAGGAGCAGCACAGGAACAGAGAGGTATGGGAAATACCTGGACCTCAAGAAGTCCTACACGAGGTAGAGAATGAATGGCGAATGTGTGGCACCCACCTTTTGACCACACTGTCTCTTGATATCCTGCAATTCCTGTCTTAGTCACAGAAGGAGCCCTAAATAGTCTTACCCAGAGAGAGAACAGGGTTCCTGGGTTGGCAGACCCTAGAGCACTGCTTTCAAGGAGTTGACCTGGTAGACAGGCAACGCTTACACAGATGCCTCAGTGCATAGCCACCCCGACCTCAGCAAATGGGAGCACTTCCTTTGAGGACCGCAGTGAACTCAGAGCTCTGGGGAATACGCGTGGAAAAAGAATTGGTGAAAAATGCTATTACTCTCAAAGGGGATATAAGGTATAGACACAAGAAAAGACAGTCGTATGGGGCAAAAATCTTAGAGCCACGACAGACAGCATTCAGACCAGCCTGGAAATGTCTAAAGGAGTCTCATCATAATAACTCTGCTGGTTATGTATTATCCGTCCTGTTTACATAAAGAGCATGGAGGCTCAGAGAGGTTGAGGAAATCATTCACAGCAATAAGTGGTAGGACCAGGTGCTTAGAATTGATTCACAGACAGAATACAGACAGAGGAAAAGTTTTATAACTCTAGAGTACTAGAATATCAATGCTGGAAGGCCCTTAGGTATAATTCACCCAACATCCTCATTCCACAGATGAGCAAGCTATAGCCCAGAGAGGTTATGTGATTTATCCAAAGTCCCAGAGCTGGCTAAGAGAAGAGGTAAGAACTACATCAAGTCTTCGACTTCCAGTCCGAAGATCTTCCCTTCCCCCCCCCACCCCGCCCCCTGCACACTGTCCTCAGCCTGACATTGCTTTCTCCCTTTTAAAAATCACTAGGCTTTTGAAATTCACATGTAAAGTGGTGGTGCCACAGAGAACAATAAAGGAGAAATCAGATGACTCAAGACCACTGCCGCTCTTCTCTCCAAGAAGTGCCTAGAGCCTGAGCACGTACCCTGATGGACTGAACTGACTATGAGACATTTTAAAGTGTGCTTTCAAAGGTATCCATATTATACATCATCCACATGATCTTATCTTATAAAGCCCTCCCTTCCACTGCCAGGACCCATGCCTGCATCACTTTAGAATCAACCACCACTTACTGTCCAGGACCAGGGAATAAAAGAACAGACCCTGGCTTATGGAGTCACTTATCACAGGCACAAACGAAGTAAGGCACTCTATAATGAAAGTGTAGCGCACAGAATATCAAAACATATTTTTTGAATAAGCGAATGATTTTACAGAGTAGTGGTGTGAGAACTGGGTCTGCAGAGAGGGCATAGTTACAGACACATGTCCAAACTTAAAAGAACCGATACCATATTCTCTCAGCAAGCCACAATTATACTTCAACAAAAAAAGATGTCAACGTCGAATTATACTGATTCATATTTTCTTGTTTTTTTAGTTTTACGTTAATTCACGTTTGAGTTTTATGGTTGCATAAGCACTATAAACATAAACAGCTTCCACCCAAGTTTATGTGTGTTTATATTTAAGCGCACAAAAAATTTGTCATCACTAGAGATCCAAGATAAGGTTTTCTTTTTCCCTTTAAGATGGAAGGTACAATATTCAAGTTTGAGAACGCTGTCTGTCACATACTACTGGCAAACAATATCTTTTTTTTTTTTTTGTGGTACGCGGGCCTCTCACTGTTGTGGCCTCTCCCGTTGCGGAGCACAGACTCCAGACGCGCAGGCTCAGCGGCCATGGCTCACGGGCCCAGCCGCTCCGGGGCATGCGGGATCTTCCCAGACCGGGGCACGAACCCGTGTCCCCTGCATCGGCAGGTGGACTCTCAACCACTAGGCCACCAGGGAAGCCCACAATATCGTTTTTATACTCCACTTCCCGCTCCACACCATCCTCCTCGCCCCCCAACCCCAGTCAAGTGCTGGAAGGAAGCTCCTCTTTGAGGCTTACCTGCAGGGCCATTTCCTTCTTGCTCCCCATGGCACTGCAAAGAAGACAGAAGCTCTGTTACTGACAAAACGCTGCGCTGATCAGCAAGCCGAGACCCTCCCTCAGACAAAGCCCCCCCCCCCGCCCCTTTAAGTTAGAGTGGCAGCAAATAAACGCAATGATGCAAAATGAACACCCCACGGGAGAAGCAGAGCTTGCGGCCCGCGGGCTCATGGCTCGCCGGAAGATTTTCTGCGGATTTGCGGAGCCCCTTTCCCGCCCCGGAGCTGGCCAAGGGGTACGCGCAGAGGCCAGAGTACGGGCTCCCGGGCCACGCAGCCCGTCAGGTATCCGAGCGCCTGCCGAGGAATTCGGATGGAAAAAGTCTACAGAACCCTGCTGTTCCAATTTATTCCTGGGAAACTGAGTCACTGCAAACAGATACACCGTCTTCGACCTGCAGCGAGAGTTTCCAACAAAATTTGCAGCGACACAGCCACGGTCGTCATGGCAACACAGCGCAGGCCTAAGGCGGCCAAGAAATAAACAGGAGTACACATAAGCCACGCCTACTCTGAGCCCAGCGGAAAGGCAGGAGGGTGTCCCGCCCCTTGCTGTCAGAATTGGACTGTAGGAACACTTTCATTGGCTAAAGAGTTTGTCCCTGTCTGGGACGTATGAACCCACCAAGCAAAGACCCGGTGCATCCATGTACTGTAGAGTTGCATCCTCGAATCCCTGCATCCCTTCTGTCCCACCAGGACTGGCATGCAGCTTTTCTATTGCTACTTAATACATGCCGGGCAGGGGTGGCTCCAGGTTTTGAGGGTCGGAAGAGGTTCCCTTTAAGACAAAGAATACAAAATTACAAATTCAAAATTAAGTATGAAAGTCAAGTGGAGCAAATAGAAAACAAGTACAAACCTGGTGTAAATGATCTACACCAATTAAAAGACGGAAATTGTCAATGGATAAAACAACAAGGCCCAACTGTATGTTGTCTACAAGAAATCCACTTTAAATATAAAGACACAGGTTTAAAAGTTTAAAAAAAAAGACACTTAAAAGTAAAGTAAAGGGGTGGAGAAAGCTATGCCATGCTAACACTAATCAAAAGAAAGCTGGAGTAGCTGTATTAATTTCAGACAAAGCAGATTTCAGAACAAGGAAATGTATCAGGGATAAAGAGAGGGCACTACATAATGTTAAAGGGATCAGTTCTCCAGGAAGACATAACAATACTTACTGTGTATGCACCTAACAACAGAGCATCCAAATACGAGGCAAAAACTGTTTGAACTGCCAAGAAAAAAATAGATAAACCCACTATTATAATTGAAGACTTCAACACCACATCTTTAGGAATGAGTAGATCCAGCAGGCAGATAATGAGCAAGGATACAGTTGAACTGAGCAAACAACATCAGCCAACCTGATCTAATTGACATCTATACAATACTTCCTCTGAACAGCAGAATACAGATTCTTCTCAAGTTCACATGGAACATTCACCAAGATAGGCCACATGCCACGTCATAAAAATACCCTAACAAATTTAAAAGAATAGAAATCATACAGAGTATGTCCTCAGACCACAATGGAATTAAACCAGAAATCAATAATAGCTGGTGAAAGACATCTAAAAGATTTATATAAATGGAGAGATATTCCATGTTTGTGGAGAGGAAGAATCAATATTTTTAGATGTGATCTATAGATTAAACACAGTTTCAGTCAAAATCCCAGCAAGCTATTTTGTAGATAACAACAAACTAATTCTAGATTTTATATGAAAAGATAAGAGACAAAGAATAGTCAACATAACAGTGAAGAATAACAAAGTTGGAGAACTGACACTATTGGACTTCGAGACTTACCATTAAGCTACAATAAGCAAGACAGCATTTTAGTGAAAGAATAGATACATAGATCAATGGAATAGAATAAAAAGTGCAGAAAAAGACCTGTACAAATGTAGTCAACTGATCTTTGACAAAGGGGTAAAGGAAAGTGATTGTAGAAAGAATGGTCTTTTCAAAAAATGGTGCTGGAGTAATTGGACATCCATTTGCAAAAAAAATCTGGATATAGACCTTACACTTTTCACAAAAATTGACTCAAAGTGGATCATAGACATAAATATAAAATGGAAAACCTTAAAACTTGAGAAGAAAACAAAGGAGAAAATCTAGGTGAACTTGGGTTTGGCAATGACTTTTTAAGATACAACATCAAAAGAATGATCCATGAAAGAAAAAAATTATAAGTTAGATTTCATTAAAATTAAAAACTTGTGCTCTTCAAAAGACTGTTAAGAGAATGGAAAGACAAGGGAGAAAATATTTGCAAAACACGTATCTGATAAGGGACTTGTATCGAAAATATACAAAACTCAACAATACGAAAACAACCCAGGCTTCCCTGGTGGTGCAGTGGTTAAGAATCTGCCAGACAATGCAGGGGACACAGCTTCGAGCCCTGGTCCGGGAAGATCCCACATGCCACGGAGCAACTAAGCCCCTGCGCCACAAATACTGAAGCCTGCATGCCTAGAGCCTGCGCTCCGCAACAAGATAAGCCACCGCAATGAGAAACCCGCGCACTGCAAGGAAGAGTAGCCCCCACTCACCGCAACTAGAGAAAGCCCGCGCCCAGCAACTAAGACCCAACACAGCCAAAAATAAATTAATTAAACAAATAAATTTATTTTTTAAGAAAGTGAACAACCCAATTTTTAAAATGGGCAAAAGATCTGAACAGATACCTCACCAAAGAAGATATACAGATGAAAAGTAAACAAATGAAAAATACACTCAACCCCTTTTCTCATTAGGGAATTAGAAATGAAAACAATGAGAGACTCCTACATACCTATTAGAATGTCTAAAATTTTTTTAAAAACCTATGTTAAATGCTGGTGGAGATACAGAGCAACAGGCACTCTCATTTATTATTGGTGGGAACGCAAAATTGTACAGCCACTTTGGAAGACAATTTAGCAGCTTCTTACAAAGCTAAGCATAGTCTTACCATATGATCTAGCAATTGTGCTCCTATATATTTACCCAACTGACTTGAAAACTTATGTGTACACAAAAACCTGCACATAAGTATTTATAGCAGCTTTATTCATAATCACCCAAAATTGGAAGCAACCAAGATGTCCTTCAGTAGGTGAGTGAGTAGCCTGGGTTACATCCGTACAATGGTATCTGTAAGACACAGCATTACCGACTGGGTCTACTAGGTGCAAGTGATGTTTTTGGCCACATGGTGGTGGTTATTCAAGCTCTTGAATCGTTTGAAATCTCCCTTAGATCTTAGTTCCCAAAATAAAATTCAAATCAGGTACTAAACTCCTCCTGCCAGCACTCTGAGAGAAAGAATTTTTATTCACTTTAAAAAGGTAAAAAAGGTTAGATTTCTCATCACGTGGTCTCTGCTATAAAATGCAGTCACAACTTTGCCAGGCTAAACCACAGAAACAAATATGGGGAATAACATGTCTTTACACTCTGACCTTACACTTACTGTCCTGTGTAATTAATAATAGCAACGCTTTTTACTTTCAAAAGTGTACAGTTTACAGGACTTCCCTGGTGGCACGGTGGTTAAGAACCTGCTTGCCAGTGCAGGGGATACGGGTTCGAGTCCTGGTCCGGGAAGATCCCACATGCCTCAGAGCAACTAAGCCCGTGTGCCACAACTACTGAG
This sequence comes from Delphinapterus leucas, assembly GCF_059928025.1. Lineage (NCBI taxonomy): Eukaryota > Metazoa > Chordata > Mammalia > Artiodactyla > Monodontidae > Delphinapterus > Delphinapterus leucas. The sequence goes on along the minus strand of NC_143132.1, from coordinate 130,999,099 downwards.
CCTGTGCTCTAGAGCCCGCGAGCCACAACTACTGAGCCCATGTGCCACAACTACTGAAGGCTGCGTGCCTAGAGCCTATGCTCTGCAGCAACAGAAGACACCGCAGTAAGTCCACACACCGCAACGAAGAGTAGCTCCCGCTTGCTGCAGCTAGAGAAAAGCCCACGCACAGCAACGAAGACCCAACACAGCCAAAAATAAAAAAATTTTTTTAAAAAGTGTACAGTTTAAACAATATGGAACCTCCTCAATTTCCCCCCAAATGGATCACTCCAACTTTTAACATCTTGATTTAATGAAATTTCCATCTGTTACCTATTTTATGACATGGGTCAGTGATTTGATTGCTTTGCCCAGAAGTCAGATACCTTTTTCAAAGACACCCGTTTTAATTAAGCCCATCCTAAGTAAGGTACTTTTTCCATTTGTTTGTTTTGCTTTGTTTACTGCAAAAACTTCCAACTTAAGTGTTACCACTGTGTTTTGGAGTTTGAAAGACTGGAAACAAACAAACAGACAAAAACCCTTCTTTGTCCTGCGAGTTATGTTCATTACCACAAGGTGGTGGTTTCCTCAAGGGAAACACTTCTGTGATCCAAATTGAACACCAGGAGCATTTTCTCGATTAAAACTCTTCAGAGCCGTGATGTGACTGTGTAAAAGAAGAATGAACCTACTCGCTTTAACAGCAAATCACAAACCAGAGCAAATTATTTCCCCAGATAACTTCCAGTCTTCCATGTTAGATAAGAATGTATACATATAATACATCTTTGTCTAGGCTGACAAATATCTCTGCTTCTGGATATTATGTTTTCTTTTTCCATAAGTACCAGCATGTCCCTACTGTAACTTGCTCTGCGAAAGGCAGCCAGGAGTCATAGAACTGGGAACTTTCAAGTCTAATAGGCTTGGGTGGGCCCTGGACCTACCACCTACTGCCCGTGTGAGCTTGGGCAAGTTACTTCAACTTCAACTTCAACTTCCTCAGCCTCGGTTTCCTTGTCTTTAAAAGGAGGAGTATAATACCTACCATTCAGGGATGTTGTGGAGAGAGATAATGCCTTTTAAAGTTTCTGGACAGTAAAGCCGTTATTGGTATTGTTGTTAAAGTATCATGTTTGGAGTGTAGGATCATTGCTGGGAGGTAGCTTCCCAGTCAAGGATCAAGATGACCGCTCCCTCCCTTGCCTACAGATGGAGCCATTGGATTAGTTTTCCTCAGTCAGGGTGGACACAGTTAGTGTTACTCGGGGGCCTAAGTGGTGAAGTATCAGATGTAGAATCTTCCACACTCTGCCCCTAGCTGCCAGCTTGATGTTACCAGGATAGCTTTAATGACCAGAAATTTTACATTTTTTTTTTGAAATTTTACATTTTTGATGAGATTTAATTTACCAATTTTTTATTCTATTTATTGTTTTCTTTGTCTGAAGAGCTCTTTTCCTAAGGAATCTTTGCCTACTCCCATGAAGGCATACCCTTTATCTTAAAGTTATAATACTAGAAATTATTTTTTAATTATAATAAAAGAAGTTATGTAAAATTCACATTTAGATGATTAAAATGCACATTTGAGATGATCCATCTCAAATACACTTTTTCATTGAAATTTTTATTGAGATAATTATAGACTCACACAGTTGTAAAAATAACCTTGAGAAAATCTTTGTACACTCTGCCGAGTTTCCCCCAATGGTAACATTTTGTAAAACTATAGTATAATATTGCAA